>NC_138771.1:96321072-96894870 GCF_965119305.1 Pelophylax lessonae | reverse complement strand
CAGCGGTAATCCTCAGACGTGTGCTGTGGTTAAAATGCTGGTCAGCTGACCTAGGTTCCAAAAAGACCTTGACGAATCTCCCCTTTCAGGGGAATCGCCTATTTGGGGCCACCCTAGATGAAATTATTAAGGATGCCACTGGGGGCAAGAGCACTTTCTTGCCACAGGCTGCTAAAGCTAAGGGACCTCGCAACAAGCGAGGACCTTTCTTTACCGCCCATAAAGGGTTCGCACGCCCGGCTGGAACAAGCGGGAAAGGCAAGACTCCTCCAGGAGGGTTCAAGAAAGGCTGGTCGGACAAACAGAGGACCGACTCAGCCAAACCCGAAGCAAAGGATTACACAGCCTGAAGGTGCGCCCCCACCCGGGTTGAGGGTGGGGGGACGTTTTCACCGGTATTCAGGACATTAGATCGAGCATCGACTACTACTACCGGTGCGATTCTTCCCTTCCAACATTTAAGTATTACAGGGAGCGGTAGTCACCGTTCCCTGAATAGATCTTTTCCTTTACCTTTTCCTAAGATTAGTCTCAATTCCCCACAGGAATCGGATCTGGTTGACCAGACAGACCAAGAAGCCTCTAGCCGGGTGACTTCGGTCCCTGAGATTCAACCAGGAGAGATCACCGTTCCTGATAGGAATCAGGTGTCGGATAAATGTGTGGGAACAGAAAACGACCAGACTTTGTCGGATGGTCGGGGCCAGATAGCTCTAGGGACGCCTGGTTCAAATCCCGTCAGTGCCAGTGGTCCTAGAAATTCTAGGCTGGCCTCGTCAAGCCGGCCTGGCCGACTTGGACTTGCTAGTCGCGGACATTCCGTGGGAACTGCGTCTCAGGGAGTATCTGCGGTCTCGAGGACCAATCTACCATTGTGCTTTACAGTCGCTGGTTTTAATGGCCTGGCGATTGAGACCCAAGTACTGAAGGACAGAGGGTTGTCAGCTTCAGTCATTCCTACCCTTATTAAAGCAAGGAAAGCGACTTCCAGCAGAGTCTATTATCACACATGGAAGACTTATATCGCGTGGTGGGAATCTTTAGGGGGTCAGAGTCCTCCGTTCCCTGTTAGGGCGCACTCCACTCGAGCGCTCAGTACTTCTGGGCCTTTCGCCATCAGGCGTCAGTGGTCCAGGTATGTAAGGCGGCCACCTGGTCGTCAGTACATACCTTTACAAAATTTTATAAAATTGATGTCATGGCATCGGCGGATGCCTCATTTGGCCGCAAGGTTTTGCAGGCCGCAATTTGAGGAGACCGGTGGTCTACCTCGAGGATTTTTTTCTGTTTGAAAATTTTTTGTTGAGTCTCATCATTAATGTTGAGCATTGTAAACTTCTAGTTGGCACCGGTTGGGCCTTCTAGATTTGGATTTGATTTCCATTTTCCCACCCCTCATTTGTGATACTGCTCTGGGACGTCCCGAAGGTGCTGTATCACCGAGGACTACGTCTGTCAATGAGCGATAGAGAAAAATGGATTTTTGTAAAATCTTACCGTAAAATCCTTTTCTCTTAGCTCATTGACAGACGTAGTACCCGCCCCTCTGTTTTTGAGTTGGGTTGGGTTAAATTCTCTAAACACTGCTTTTGTGACATAACTGATTTGCTGTGGCAGAGAGAGAGAGGATATACCCTCGGGGACTGCCCCTAGGGTGTGGCCAGAGCATTTTATTTCCTGTCTAGTCCTACTCCTGTGGAGGCAACATAACCCGAAGGTGCTGTATCACCGAGGACTACGTCTGTCAATGAGCTAAGAGAAAAGGATTTTACGGTAAGATTTTACAAAAATCCATTTTTTGTGACAGTCCCAGTGGGAGGGCACTAAAGCAGTGCATCCAGGGGATTGACCATAAAAGCCAAGGGCACATGTGACAGGGCATCTTTGGCGGGAAGCAGAGTCCCAGGAGGAGGGTGACGGCGGTCTCTCCTCCTACTGTCTGAGGAAGGTGGTCACGGGCAGTCGCCCTAGTGAGCCAGGTGTGTAGCTGAGCCTGAAGGATCCTGGAAAGCTGACGGTGGAGCTGCTGGCAGAGTCATCTGGGAAAAACTTTGCCCGTAGTACCAGAAGGGTTGCCAAGGGGTTCGCCCAGGAAGGGGGACCACTCCAGAGAAGTCAGAGGATAGGTCAGCTAACACAGTATTCAATAATAAAGGGGGTGCCAAGTAGAACCCTGAAGAGTAGGGGTAAAAGGGGGTGCCAAGTGGGGCCCTGAAGAGTACTTCACTACAGTGGCAAGGTGAAGCAGCGGCCTTGCCACACTCATCATAGTTAGAAGTCCTAAAATTGTGCATAGTTTATCTAGTTTTAGTATCCCACTCATCCCTTCTCCTATCCAAGTTCTTAAATGAAACCAACAAAAAAATACATCCCCTGGACTGTTTTCTGACTGAGCCAAACGCTTAAAGTACTTTGAATTGCTAAGTTGTTGCTATGGGTAACGCAGGGAAACCAGCTTCAAGCAGCTCCCCAGGGAGTAGTGCTACACCTTGAACTGCCTGTTTGCCTTTAGTAAATTAACTTCATTGTGTATTTGACAATGTTTTTCATGCATTGATCATCCCCCTAATAGCTCTAATACACCATAATAAAATAAATCTATATTGCATAAACACACTAGGCATGCTAATTTTTACATGGTTACATTTTTCCAGCTTGGACAAATATAAGTATGTATGTGCCATACCTGTGGGATTCCCGTGGAAGCTGGAAATCTCCACACAAACTGATAGTAATGAAGACCAACTCTGTGTTAGTGTGCAGAGAGACACCAGTGCTCAGTTTGCTATATGTCCTGGGGAGGTTGTTAGTACTTGAGAATTTCCAGCACAAGACTTGTGGTAGCTAGGACACAAGCAGCTGCTTGCTTCCTAGCAACTGGTAACCCATCCCCTGGCCCCATTCAGCTGTCGGCCATGAGATTCTCCAGCCCACAACTAAAGGTAAACAAAGAGTGGGGGGGGGGGGATTCTTATTATTTGGGTAATGACATCCGGTAGCTAACTTGCCCCTTTATTTTCACTTGCTGGCTGGAGAATCTCCCTGCCAGGAGGAGGATGAAGCCAGGGATGAGTCCAAGTCCTAGCTAGCTGGGGAAAGACATGCTATGAGGATGAAGTGTCTGGTATACACATTCCAGCCTCTGTGCAACACCCTCCATGTGACAGATTCATATACCTGATGGAATTGGTACATGAATGTGTCACCTGCAACGGCATTTGTTGTGTGGAGGAGCGAGGGAATTGTAGAGTGCCTGGCACTCCTCTTTTTGCACAGGTTTCTTTTTAAGAGAAGTGCGGGATATTAAAAAAAAAAAAAATAAGAAAACCATACATACTCACCTATGTGGGTGCAGCATCGGTCTGATGCTGCAGCTGTTCCCCGCCGGCTCTAAGATCAAGAACTAAGTGATCCTGTGACTGATGATCGCTCAGTTTTTGGTCTTCACTGATCAGAGAATGGTGATAGTCAGTCACCGCTCTCTGCTCTGCCCCTCCAGCACTCACTGGAGCACCAGGCTGTGGATGGTTGGGAGCAGCAGGCTCTGGAGGAGAGACTGAGCCAGCTGCCAGTCTGGTATCTGGGTGGATCCTGACATTATTGTCAGGATTACTGCAGAGCCTAGAGCGGCTCTGTGACTGCTCACTGGGGTGCAGAAATAAGTGCACTCCAGTGACCCACAGGAGAAGTATTGCCAAAAAACCTTTGGCCATACTTCTCTTTCAATGGTTCGTTAGTAAAGCAATCGTCAGTCCATGCTCAATCTTTAAGCAAACGCCTTTACTCATTTTAGAAGTATTTCCAATGCACATAGATGTAATGTGTCTCCTTTAGCCCAGTCACTGTAAAACATTTCTGTTTGTGTGCTTCCAGAATCTCTTACTTTGAGACAAGCGCTGCAGATGGAACCAATGTCAATAAGGCGGTGGAGACTTTACTGGATCTGATCATGAAACGCATGGAACGGTGTGTGGACAAGTCTTGGATACCCCAAGGGGTGGTACGGTCCAATGGCCACAGCTCTACTGAGCAGTTAACTGAGGACAAAGAAAAAGGCAAATGCGGCTGTTGAGACCACCCCTTTCCCCTCCCCCTCACCAAAATCAGTAATGCTGTTCCTATTCTTTAAACACTGTTGCTGTTCTGAGGTTATGATTTCTAAAATACATTCACGTTTATATTATATTTAGCAGGCAATGTGTTCTGTTCATGTCATCACTTCAGAACTTAAAGTGCATGTTCAGCTAAAACCTTTTTTCTTTACGTTTTGGTAAGCGTGGGGAGGGATCAGAACCTCTGTTGTGTTATTTCTGCTATTTATGGCTCTGTTAGAGATCCCATCACTCATTATCAGAGTAATAATGGTCCCACCAGGCAGAGACTGAAGGAGAATCTGCAACAGAGATACAGGTTGCAAAGAAAGTTCTAGGGGTTTTAGCCTTCCCCCTACAACACTAAAATTAATTCCGTATTTGTTGCTATTGCAGATTTCCTCTCTCTACCTGTTTGATATTGCAGATTTCTTCTCTCCTTGTTTGTTGAAACTGTTGTCATAAGGACAGAAATTGAGGGTAAGTATCTCCAATGGATCCCCAGATAGCAGTAAAACTCAACAGGGGTTCTAATACTTTCCCAGCAAATCCAGAACCAAAAAAATAGTTTTGACTAGGCATACACATTGATTTTGCTTTCCTATAGTTTCTGCAAGGTGCACTATGCCTTTATTTGCAAGCACAAGACTTTCTGAAGCCCTGTTGCCCTTGGCTGCGTTAGAATTTATATTAAATGTGGCATCTTTTAGAAGACGGCATTCTTACCCTTGTCTCATAGTTTAGGCTTTCTTACGTGTCTTACATCAGCCCTTTTATTACTGTGCATGGCTGTTAATGCATAAATTATATATGCGATTTCTTATGTTTCAACAGGAATTTAGGGCAGAGTAAAAACCAGCAAAAATTCTTCAGGGCTGGTGCTAAGCGATGACTTTGTATGTGCTTTATGGGACCCTTTTGGACAGAGACAGTTCCACATTGGTCCTGGTGAGACATGCTACCACACAAGAGCTCTAATAAAAAGCTGGGTTGGAAGTACTCCACTTGTTCAATGAATCACAATACCTCTCATTTCCCACTCTTCTTTTGGTGTTAAATTGGTTGGGGGCCTCTTCTGTTCCTTTCTTTTTACATTGATTGATTAGAATATACATGGAAATGCTAATCCTAGCTGTTTGTTTTGCTAAAATGTCAATTTTCCTGCATGCAATCCTACATACAAACAAAACGATTGGACTTAAGCGAATGTACTTGAATTTTTTTAAACTCTATTTTGTAATGTGGTTTATATGAAGATCTTGAACTTGCATTTGTACTACTTTTAAAGTTGCCATTTTTATTTATTTGTAGAATGTCCATTCACGTTCCCTATAATGTTAAGATAGGACAGAGATGTAGGCAAGTAAAAAATAAAAAATAAAAAGGCCTCTTTATAATGAGAGAGTTCCATTTTCAGCAAATGAATGTTGTACACAATGCTAACTTAGAACATTATTCAGTTCTGTAATACATTGTTTCTCAAAAAGTAGTGTAAGCCTGGGTTCACACTGGGGCGGCTTCAAAGTCGCTCGACTCTGAAGCCACCCCATGCAGCGCGACTTCAACGGGGCTTGAATACGACTTCTCTAATAGAAGTCAATGCAAGTCGCCCCCAAAGTAGTTCAGGAACCTTTTTCTAAGTCGGAGCGACTTGAGTTGCACCGATTAGAACGGTTCCATTGCACTGAATGCACGACTTGTCAGGCAGCTAAGTCGCCTGACAAGTTGCCCCAGTGTGAACCGGGACTTAAAATAGGTGCTAGCCAATACAAATATTTCAAGCATTTGTTAAAAGCCAGATAATCCTTGTATCCATTATTGTACCTAGTGCATACAGTTTATGTCAAGCGGTAAGGTAGCCGGATGAGACCTAGGAAGATTCCTACAAATGGACTACACACCATTAATAATAAAATCCAGATATATTCTGTGTACATTATATTACATACATTTATTACATTGATACATTTATTGACTGCAAGCATATCAATAAATTGATCACATGACACTACTTTTCTTAAAGATACAGTTGAAATATTAATAGAACGTAAAGCAAAACTATAGGCAAAACTTTTTTTTCCAGTTTGGATAGATTAGGGGAGGGTTATAACCCCCTGTAAGGTTTATTTTTGCAGTCTGTCCCATTGGGGAGATTTACCTTCACTTCCTCTATCCAAAACAGAGGAAATCCCTGCAAATTAAGGGAAACTCTTGGGGACCCACAGGCCACCAGAACTAATGTCTCCATTGCAAGAGTTCACCTTTATTATTAGTTTTCTGGGGACAACTCAAAATGTAGGATTTTCTTTTATTTTACCTTTCTAGGATAATGGTAAACAGGACAAATAGAGAGGGTGAATCTCCCTAATGAGGGCACAGGCAGCAATAAAAACGGACAGGAGTTCTAATCCCTCTCCCCTCTAACCACAACTTAAAAATACGTTTTTGCCTTTAGTTATACTTTAAAACTGAAGCAACATTTTTTTTTATTTTAATGCCAATAGAGTAGGTTGGGGTAAGCCTTAAATCTTTGGCTGTTAAGGGGGGGGGGGGGGGGCAAAGGTTCTACCAGTTTGTGTGGCAGGGAATGCAGACCTGAAGATCAGATAGACAGGCGTTGGCTATTTGCATTTGCCATATGTGCTACCAAAATTTGCATTTTATAGAAAAATTCGAATTTTATAGTTTACTAATGTTCTATAGTTAAGGATTTACTGTTATACAACATATTGAGGTTGATCTGGCCATAGATGGTTCAAATATCGGCCGGTTCAGCTGAGACTTGACGAGGTTCGAAATAAATATGGACAGGCTGATCGTATCCAAGTCGTTCTATCAATCGACTTGGGTTTAACCAGCATGTTGGACTACTAGCATGCGATTGCTAGAGGCTACAGCCTCTATCAAAAATCACTGTGTTCTCCCAGCAGGGACGGTTTCCCAACATCGAGATGCCTTAGACTGTTAAACCTGACATGAAATATATAAAGAAAAGTAAACCGCTTTGATGAGATTAGGTGTGCTATACCGGAGTATAAGTTGACATCCTATTGAAGGTTTGAGTCTTTTGGAATTTTTTTAATTTAGGGTGGATAGTTTAAAGCCCAACTCCAGGAAACTTCAAAATTCCCCCCGGCAGCAGGGCTGCACCTGAACTGCAAGTGTTGGTTAGTCATTTAGTCTAGTTGATAGAACCATTTTTACTTCCTCCACTCCCCAGCAGATGGCTCTTCCCTAAGCTGTGGACTGTCCCTTGACATCATCTAGCCCAGTGCTGAGACTGCTCGGCCCACATTGGCCTTCATGATGTCAGACTGCTGCAGTGTAGTGGAGAAGGCACTGGACCGATCTACCAGCACGGAGGATGCAGTAGGTAAATCATTTTAAAAAGTCTACACCTAAACAATTAACCCTTGCAGAGCAGGATCAGCCCTACTGCATAGGAAATTGTTTGTTTCCTGGAGTTAGGCTTTAAAGTATGTCTATAGATAAGAAGTAGA
Organism: Pelophylax lessonae; assembly: GCF_965119305.1. Classification (NCBI taxonomy): domain Eukaryota; kingdom Metazoa; phylum Chordata; class Amphibia; order Anura; family Ranidae; genus Pelophylax; species Pelophylax lessonae. The sequence goes on along the minus strand of NC_138771.1, from coordinate 96,887,279 downwards.
CCGCAGTGCCTGAAGGACCTTCTCCAGTATTTATGCACCAGTACTCACCTCTGAAGAAAAGTTCAGAAAAATCTTGTGCCAAATTATTTTTTTGGCAATTTCAGATGGAAATAACCCCATAAAAAGTCAATAATCCAGAAAATGATCAGGAAGTATCAATACATGCCAAGCATTGTATGATCTTTTCTTCACACTTAGTTGTCATACGTTTACCTCCAAACACCACGTGTAAGGGATTCATATTCTGGTGTGTAAGGACCGATAGTCAGCTTTCAGGGACTTGGTGTTTATCGGTTATTGCCTATTACACCACATTATTGCAGTTCACACAATTTTATCCAGAAGAGCTGACCGTGTTTGACATTTCCGCCGGGGTTCTGTCTCGCTAATTACAAGCTGAAACCCCACACTGTGTAATAGCCTACATCCCGTGTATACACTGTACACTTGTTTTCAGACATTGTTCCCAATTATTTGATACTTTCCTAACCTAGATGATATGTAACACAAGGGTCCCGTTCTTGTGAAATTGTTAGTCCTGCTAAATATAGCAAGTTTTCTGCAGACCTACAGAATAAAATCGATGAGTGCCTTTTTATAGCAATCATCCAAAGGGTATGAGTGTTTTCTGTCTCCGCTGTGCCAAATAAATAAAACATTTTGTCTTCGGCTACATTCCGAGATGCTTAGAGTGTTGTCTGTGTACTTGTAAATGAGAATGTTGTTTTGCACAGCTGATATTTCATATTTTACTAGGCTCGGTGCCATCTTGGCTACGAGATGATAAATACGTATGCCATTTTGTAATGGTCTGAACATAAAATTTCAATTGAGATTTAATACCCAAATGGCATATTTTTGATGATGTTATATTGTGTATATTGTCTTTAACTAGATGTTTTACAGATGAAATATATTAAATTCTGTTATCAAATAAAGATATCTTACATTATTATTTCTGTTTTCAGGTCTGTATTTATTTCCTGGGGATTTTCTAGCCAAGTCTGTATTTCTCTAGAATGTAAAAATGTTATTATTCAAACCCACAGCAGTCGCTTGACTTGAAAATGTTTCACTGTAGCAAAACAAAACCATAAAAGTATGTAATTAAAAGAAAAGTATAGGATTTCAAAATAACAAACCTACGTACTCCCCTAGGTGGATGCAGCATCAGTCCCCCACCGCCTCGAAGACAGAGCACTAAGCTATCAAAAACCTCTGATTGTCCGTTCTCGGGCTGCAGAGAGCAGTGACTGTCAGGCTCCATTCACACTTGTACAACTCCAAAGTTGCGGCGACAGGTGGGACTTGGATACGACTTTGGCTTTGACCAGTGATAATGGACAACTGTTGCATTGTATAACATTCAGGTATGACTTTCATGCAACGTTTGAGAGTTAACGTTGAAATCTATGGCCCTCAAGTTGCATGAATGTCGCACCAAAGTAGTGCATAAACTACTTTCAGGTTGCTGCAACTTTAAGTTGCACATATATGAATGGTGATGACACATGATATTGCCACGCAAGTCAAGCCTGTCTACATGCGGAGCAGTTCCTGGGAAGTGGGAACCATTGATTTTTTTTTTTTTTTACATGCTGAATTTTATCTGGAGTTCTTTTTTGCACTGTGGACCATTTTTCTTTTCCCTATGGCAGGGATTCCCAAACTACAACTACAACCTCCAGTTGTTCAGGAATTAAAATTCCCATCATGCCTAGTCATGTCTGTGAATGTCAGAGTTTTACAATGCCTCATGGGATGTGTAGTTCTGCAACAGCTGCAGGGCCATAGTTTGGGAATCCGTGCTATATGGTTTGAGTTGGAGCGATTTTCATTGTCAGCCATGACACTATCCCATTCAGCCTAAACAGAACCAAATAGAGCAGAGGTCTTCAAACTATGGCCCTCCAGTTGTTCAGGAACTACAATTCCCATCATGCCGAGTCAGGTCTGTGAATGTCAGTTTTACAATGCCTCATGAGATGTGTAGCTCTGGAACAGCTGGAGGGCCATAGTTTGAGGATCCCTGGAATAGATCATCTGTGTATCAATCACTCTTGTCTAAACTCTTAAAATTTGGAGTCTAGATCTCTGGTAATCTGCATGATAAGTCACACAAATGTTATTGGAGCCTTAGTCACTGCTCTGGGCTCTGATCTTTCAGCGCTCACTGGGGGGGATAAGCTCTAAAGGGGCGGGAGTGGCTGCCTCAGGCTCTCGTCAATGCGCTGGGAGGCTGAGCCAGCTGCCGGTCAGGCATGTGGATGGATAGCCACTGTAAAGTCTGGATCAATTCAGAGCCTGGACCGGCTGAGTGACATCAGCCAACAAACTGACTTTAGCCTGCCGTGTGCTGAATATGGGTCACAGGAGTGCAGAACTAGGTGCACTCCTGTGACCCACAGGAGAATTAGGGCCAAAAGAGCTTTGGCCCTACTTTTCCTTCAAAATAGTTCTATAGTCAGAGTACACTTTTATTTTATAGCATCAGCATTATAATAGCAATACAAACAATAGTTATGACAATCCAATATAGGTTTACTTGAAATATCTCCTTTCATGTTTTGAGTGCTGTCTTTTTGCTTGCCATCTCTTTCTACAACTTCCTGGATTCCCAGCATGCTTTACAGCTTTTTTGCTGTTTGCTTTAATTTTCTAAGGACTATATATCCTATGATACCTTACTGCCTACAAGCAGTGATTCCTTTTCCTATCTCTCTGCCTTCTGAAACTTGTCCTCCCAGCACTTCTGTAGTTCAGAAGGCCCGCTCTGTGAAATGTGTGACACAGCAGTGTCTACTCACAGTGTATAATGAATGAGTAGGCTATAAATATGTGAAATGCAAGGTGGCAATGAATATGATTTTAAAATTTTGATCATAGATGCACCTAAAACTGTAGCACTTACAAACTAATATTGGCCCAGAACATTTACTTTCTTTCCTAGCATGCAAGAAAATGCTTTACACACTAAGTGACTTGTGGATGTAACATCATCTTCTATCGAAAAAAGTGAAGAGGGACGTCAAGCCACTGCTGGTGCAGTATGATTTTGAGTGTAATGTAATAAAAACAAAATGTAGTTCACTCAAACGTTTCTGAATAGCAGGCGTTTGAAAAAAAGCCGACAGGAGAGGTCTTGTCCTGACCAGAGCCCCTGGGATCATTAGAGCGCGGGGGGAAGCTGATGCAGGAAACCAGAAAGCAGCGGTGGGAAATTCCAAAAAGCTGTCCGAGGAACTGACAAATGCTGAGGACACTACGACCAATCGGGAACGTGTTTCGGAGACTAACCACGCCTCCATCATCTTGTAACTGCTAAATGCATTGAGGCACATGTATTTCTTGGCATCCCTGTCTTCTCTTGGTTGAAATGGCAGTTCTTATTCTCATCCCTAACCCTTGACTCATGGAATTCATAAAGGGTGTCATAGACCCTCATTAGAAATTTGTCTTTCTCTATCGCTCATTGACAGACGTAGTCTTCTTGATTCTCAAGAGCTGGGTTATGTTGTCTCCGCAGGAGTAGGACTAGGCAGAAAGACAAAACGTTCTGGCTCCACCTTAGGGGCAGTCCCTGAGGGTATAGCCTCCCTCTCTCTGCTACAGGGAATCAGTTTTTTTCTGTCTAGTCAGGAGTAAGGACCTAAGTTCCTTGCTGGGATCTTTTAAGAAAAAGACATTTTTTAGGTAGTTTTCTCCAGTGTTTTTTTCCGGTGAGATCTTCAAGCAAAAATGCCGGACTGGGCGACACTTGTGGTCACCCCAGCCGGCCTACGAGCACGCGCAGACCATGGCATTGCGCTTGGTCGGCCGCGACATATTCAAGTAAGTATGCGGGGCCGGGCGACGGGCTGGATGTTGAGATCCAGTGGTCACCCCGGTTTCTGCCTACGAGCGCGTGCAGACCAGAGCTCCGCGCTGGGTCGGCCGCGACGGAGTCCCAGTGAAGGGACTGACTTTGCGAGTTAAAAGTCTCGCTTGGACGCCAGGTACCAGAGAGTCGAGGCGTCCACAAACCCCCACCCCGGTGGCGAGGGTATTGTGAAGAGAGGGTGCCTGTCGGTTCGGTATGGTGAGTAAACGTTCCCTTTTTTCCTCGTTATGAGGCAGTATGTATTATGGGCCCCTCCATATATGGTCAGTATATATCTGATACTTACAAGTCCCCCTTGTAATACAGCATGTGTTTGTGGGAAGTGGACTTGGTTTAAGAGCTAACACTCTACCCAGCAGACTGTAACATTACAGCAGACATAGGAGGTATAATCCTACCTTATGTGTAGTGTATCTCTGTAGATCCATATATCACCTCTTAGCAGAGTGCAGGTGGATGTGCTGGGAAGCGATTTCGGCGGGTCCGCCGCCATTTTGCCGTAGACCGAATGCATGTATGTCCTCAGGTCACGCCGGCCGCCATGTTTTTGGAGTCTTATGTCTCTTCTATGGGGGCGGCCATGTTTTGTGAGCCCAGCTACCTCGTGGAGGGCTGGGAACGCCGGAAGGCGTACACAGGGGGCGGAGCCACGCCTTCTACCCGGGAAAAAGCAAACAGCTCCTTCCAGTCTGTGTAAGACAGACGCTGACTGCAGTTGGTTGGAAACTGCACTGCATCGGTTGGTGAGCCTTGGGGGTCCCTCTCTCTCTCTCTGGGATCGAGAAGCAGGTACTCTGAGGGGCGCTATTGCGCTAGGGGGAGACACACAAAAAAAAAAAAAAAAAAAAAAAAGTTTTTTTGTTTTGCTGGCAAAGGTGTCCTGTATTAACATGGACCCTGCCACTCATGTATCTCCTCCGGATCCCCTCGAGGGGTCTGCGGGATCCTCCAGCACCCCATTGACAATTGAATCATTGTCAGCTATTATGGAAACTTTTGTGTCCCGGGTGGAAGTGGCTTGTCAGGGACAGGGCGCAAGAAAGCGACCCCCGCCTAACCCCTTATTATCTGAAACCTCGGATTCAGACTCTGAGCCTATTTCTGCAGTTGCAGGTACTTCATCTGGGATTGGTGTCTCGGGTCCTGTCTCTTCAGACAGTGAGGAGGATGTTTCGGCATCCGCCATAGCCCGAGAGGAAGCGTTGGTAAACGCACTCATTGTATCTGTTCAAGAGACCTTAAGGTTACAGGGTATTCCATCGGAAATAGCTGAAACTGAAATCCCTTTTGGGACTAAAAAACGCATCAAAGTGGCGAAGGTTTTTCCATTGCCCAAATGTTTTGGCAATCCAATCGAAGAAGAATGGCGTCTGCCAAAACGCACTTTTACTATTTCTAAACGCATTGACAGGCGTTATCCGTTTGAGGAAACCCTTATTAAGAAATGGACAGAACCACCTGTGGTGGATTCACCAATTGCTAGATTGAATAAAGCCACGGTTATTCCTTTAGAAGACGCTCCGTCTTTTAAAGATCCAGTGGATCGCAAGATAGAAGCTATGTCTCGCACCATGTTTTCCTTGATTGGATCAGCTTTCAGACCTATAATAGCTATTGGTCTGGTTTCGCAGGCTGTAACTGAATGGACCAAGTGGTTACGCCGGGACTTAGAAGAAGTCCCTCAGGCGGTATCAGATTTGTTGGAACAAATGATACAGGGGTTACAGTTTGTGTGTGATGCGGCGTTAGACGCCACTCCATTAATGGCGCGAGCATCAGTCTCAGCAGTGGTTCTCAGGCGTACACTGTGGCTAAAAGGTTGGTTAGCCGACCAAGGTTCCAAAAAAGCATTGGCTAATATCCCCTTTTCAGGAGAGCGTCTATTTGGAGCCAACTTAGATGAGATCATTAAGGATCTCACCGGTGGAAAGAGCACCTTTTTACCGCAAAATTTTAAAGGTAGAGGAACTCGTCAAAGACGAGGGCCTTCTTTTTCTGCTCACAAGAGGTTTTTTCGTCCAGCGGGTGAAAAAACTAAGTCCTCCAAAGCTCCTGCAGGAGGCGTCAGGGGTCGTTGGTCGGGCAAGCAAAAGCCCGCCCCCTCCAGACCTGAAGATAAACCATCCAAAGCCTGAAGGTGCGCCCCCACCCATAACTGGGGTGGGGGGACGTCTTCGCCGGTTCCCGGATCCATGGCTTTCCAGAATCCCGGACAAATGGGTTTGCGAAGTCATAAGGTCAGGGTACAAGATCGAGTTTCGATCTCTCCCACCGGCGCGATTCTTCCCTTCCAATATCCGACTATCCTCAGATCGTTTAGAAGATCTGCGGAGAGCAGTCACAGATCTACTACAACAAGGAGTGGTAGTCCACGTTCCTTGGACAGAACGGTTTCAAGGGTTTTATTCAAACCTGTTTACAATACCCAGGAAAGAGGGCAAAGTGCGTCCAATTCTGGACTTAAGAGCACTCAATTCTTTCGTCAACATAAGAAGATTCAGAATGGAGTCCATTCGCACAGTAGCAGCCTTCCTGCATCCAGGGGATGTCCTAGCGTCCATAGACATCAAGGACGCCTATCTTCACATTCCCATTTTCGCAGGACATCAGCGGTTTTTACGCTTTTCCGTAGAGGAGAACCACTATCAGTTTGTGGCGTTACCTTTCGGTCTCGCCACGGCTCCGCGGGTCTTCACAAAGGTGTTGGCCCCAATGTTGGCACTTCTGCGCCAAAGAGGTATATCGATCCTTGGTTACCTAGACGATCTTCTGCTTCAGACCTTGCTACAAAACATAGAAATTACTATGATTTCTTTACAGGAATTCGGGTGGCTGGTGAACCAGCAAAAGTCATTTCTGGTTCCCACCCAGAGGCTCGAATATCTGGGTCTAATCCTAGACACAGTCAGGACAAGAGTTTTTCTTCCGGTAGGGAAACTCCGAAAGATTCAATCAGCAGTCCAGTTGTTACTGTCCAACAACTGGTCTTCCCTTCGGACTTGCATGAGGGTTCTGGGGTTGATGGTGGCTTCATTCGAAGCAGTCCCATTTGCCCAGTCCCATACCCGAATTCTCCAGCAAGAGATTCTTCTCAGATGGAATCGGAATCCGGAATCCCTGGACAATCAGATACGATTGAGCAAACAGACCAGAGAGTCTCTGGTTTGGTGGCTTCGGTCTCCGATGCTCAGCCAGGGAAAGTCATTTCTGCCAATATATTGGACGATAGTGACCACGGATGCCAGTCTATCCGGATGGGGAGGAATTCTCGGTCAGTTATCTGTCCAGGGACTTTGGTCCCCGGAAGAATCCAGGTTACCGATAAATGTATTGGAACTGAGAGCGATCAGACTTTGTCTGATTCACTGGACCGAGCAGCTCCAGGGCAGCCCGGTTCGGATCCAGTCGGACAATGCCACGGCCGTGGCTTATGTCAATCACCAGGGGGGCACCAAGAGTGTCCGAGCGGCCAAAGAAGTGGCTTGCATTCTTCGCTGGGCGGAACGATTTGTTCCAGCAATCTCTGCGGTGTTCATTCCGGGGGTGGAGAATTGGCAGGCAGATTATCTCAGCCGTCAGACCCTGGATCAGGGGGAATGGTCCCTCCATCCAGACGTTTTCCACCAGTTGTGCCTACGGTGGGGCACCCCGGATGTGGATCTGTTGGCATCACGATTCAACAGGAAAGTTCAGAGATTCGTGGCTCGCTCCCGCGATCCTCTAGCAGAAACCGCAGACGCACTGATCGCCCCGTGGGGGCAATACCAGCTAATATATGCCTTCCCTCCTCTCGCGTTACTGCCAAGACTTCTTCGCAGGATAGAGGAGGAAGGAATCCCAGTAATCCTGGTAGCGCCGGACTGGCCTCGTCGAGCTTGGTACGCCGACATGGTCAGACTGGTGGCGGACGTCCCGTGGAGACTTCCTCTCAGGGAGGATCTACTGTCTCAGGGACCGATCTTCCATCCTGCTTTACGATCGCTGGCTTTAACGGCCTGGCTATTGAGACCCAGGTGCTGAAGGACAAAGGTTTGTCAGCTTCAGTTATTCCTACTCTAGTTGAAGCAAGGAAAGCGACTTCCAGAAAGATTTATCATCGCACATGGAAGTCCTACATTGCATGGTGTGAACCTTTGGGGTTCCGTCCTCGGTCTTATTCGATTAGTCGAGTACTATCAAGGGTCAGGTCTCAGCATTAGCCATCTTCTTTCAGAAGCCTTTGGCTACTCATTCCTTGGTGCGGAACTTCATCCAGGGGTTGCGACATCTGGCTCCGCCAGTGCACGCGCCGTTACCCCCCTGGGATCTTAATTTAGTGTTGTCGGTTCTTCAGAAACCTCCCTTTGAAGATATTAGGGAGATTCCTCTACCCACGTTGTCCCAGAAGGTGGCCTTCTTGGTGGCTATTACTTCTGCACGCAGGGTGTCAGAACTGGCCGCATTATCTTGTCGTTCACCATATCTGGTGGTTCATAGAGATAAGGTGGTTCTTCGTCCGAATCCATCCTTCCTACCAAAAGTGGTTTCAGAATTTCATCTGAATGAAGAAATTGTATTACCTTCCCTGTGTCCTAAGCCCAGTCATCCTCGGGAGTTTGCTTTACACTCCTTGGATGTGGTCCGGGCAATCAGGGTATACTTGGAAACGACAGACTCGTTTCGCAAGACGGATTCACTTTTTGTGATCCCAGATGGACCCAAAAAGGGGTTGCCTGCATCTGCCGCTACCATTTCCAGATGGATCAGACAGACGGTAGTACAGGCTTATTCTATTAAGGGTCGGGAGCCCCCGTTCCCTGTTAAGGCGCACTCCACTCGGGCACTTAGTGCGTCATGGGCCTTTCGCCATCAGGCGTCAGTGGTCCAGGTGTGCAAGGCGGCTACCTGGTCGTCGGTGCATACCTTTACTAAACATTATAAAGTTGATGTAATGGCATCGTCTGATGCCTCGTTTGGCCGCAAGGTTTTGCAGGCCGCAATTTGAGGAGACCAGTGGTCTACCTCGAGGGTTTTTTCCGTTGGAAAATTTTTCTTTAGTCTCATTCTTTGTTTATAATGAGCCTTTAAAACTTCTAGTTTGGCACCGGTTGGGCCTTCTAGATTGGATTTGATTTTGTCAATCCCACCCCTCATTTGTGGCACTGCTTCTGGATGTCCCAGCTCTTGAGAATCAAGAAGACTACGTCTGTCAATGAGCGATAGAGAAAAATGGATTTTTGTAAGATCTTACCGTAAAATCCTTTTCTCTTAAGCTCATTGACAGACGTAGTACCCGCCCCTCTATCATTGAGTTGGGTTGGGTTAAATTCTCTGTACTGCTTTAAACAGAACTGATTCCCTGTAGCAGAGAGAGGGAGGATATACCCTCAGGGACTGCCCCTAAGGTGGAGCCAGAACGTTTTGTCTTTCTGCCTAGTTCTACTCCTGCGGAGACAACATAACCCAGCTCTTGAGAATCAAGAAGACTACGTCTGTCAATGAGCTTAAGAGAAAAGGATTTTTCGGTAAGATCTTACAAAAATCCATTTATCCATGGCTTTACATGCGAAAGATTCATGTAACTGTAGGTAAGATGCATAGGAGTTTTCCACAGACTGAGATTTTACTAAATATTTCATCACAATAGTTAAACGACACAATTTATGAGGAAGAGGTCCTATTTATGTGCACTTTTACTATCACCAATATGGGGGTGTTTGTTAATAAACTTGTTACAATTATAGCTTCAGAATGTAAAAGTGTCGCACAAAGGAACTACCTGAGTTTTGTTGCATTGTAGCCTGGCTGTCCTGAATTTGTGTCACAAATGCTTTAATGGTGCATTATATACTACACTGCTCAAAAAAATTAAAGGAACACTTTTTAATTTAGAATATAGCATCAAGTCAATGCTATCTAGTCAGGTAGCAGAGGGGGTTGTTAATTTCAGCTGCTTTTATGTTAATGAAATTAACAAGTGCACAAGATGGGCAACAACACCTCCAAAACAGGAATAGTTTTACAGGTGGAGGCCACTGACATTTTTTTCCTTACTCATCTTTTCTGACTTATTTTCACTAGTTTTGCATTTGGCTAGGGTCACTACTGGTAGCATGAGGAAATACCTGGACCTTATAGAGATTGCACAGGCAGTCCAATTCCTCCAGGATAGCACATCAATACATGCCATTGCCAGAAGTTTAGCTGTGTCTCCCAGCACAGCCTCAAGAGCATGGAGGAGATTCCAGGAGACAGGCAGTTACTCTAGGAGAGCTGGGCAGTAGTGATGGACGAACATCTGATGGTACGGTTCGCAAACGCGATCACGCTCAAATGTTCGCGAACCGCAGGTTCACAGCCGGTCCCCATTCATTTTAATGGCAGGCGAAAATGAAAAACCTCCAGGTCATATTTGCAGACACAAAATACTTACTAGCTGTGCACACATAGTCCCACAACATGGACACTGACATACCAGAAGTATTAAGCGAATCTGTAATCGACAAGTATTCTTTTTTTAGGATAAAGAAGTAAGTGTCGGCCAGTACAGGCCCCAAAAATTAGCTGACCGGGGTTCACCTGACAGCAAAGAACTTTGTATTCTGTGGCTGGAGGTACATTAGGCAATCACAGGATAAATAAGTGTTGGCCATTAGGCCCCAAAAATTAGCCCACAGGCGTTCACCTGACAGCAAAGAACTTTGTATTCTGTGGCTGGAGGTACATTAGACATTCACAGGATAAATGTCGGCCATTACAGGCCCCAAAAATTAGCCCACGGGCGTTCGCCTGACAGCAAAGAACTTTGTATTCTGTGGCTGGAGGTACATTAGGCATTCACAGGATAAATAAGTGTCGGCCAATACAGGCCCCAAAAATTAGGCATTCAACAGACATAAAAGGCCTTTTATGCCGCTGTATTTACCCAAGACCGGGGACCATGAATTGTTATGGGTGGTGGCAGATATTTGTGGCCTGTCATGAGGAATTTGAATCAAACATGATCTACTGGTCACATGTGTTGAATTCCTCCGAGATCCATGCCTCATTCATTTTTAGAAATGTGAGGTAGTCAACACTGTCGTGAGCTAGGCGAGTGCGCTTATCGGTCACGATCCCCCCTGCTGCGCTGAACGTCCTTTCGGACAGGACACTGGACGAGGGGCAAGCCAACAGTTCCATTGCAAATTGTGCAAGCTCTGGCCAGAGGTCAAGCCTGCCCACCCAGTAGTCCAGGGGTTCATCACTTCTCAGAGCGTCCACATCGGCCTGTCGGTCTAGGCGTTCCCTGATGCTGGATCCAGAGGACAGCTGTCGATTGGTCTGCTGAAAGAAGGATCTCATATCAGAAGTGACAAACACTGTTTCAAACTGCCCTCTTCTTGCAGGCGCTGTTGGATTGGTACCCATAACTGTTTCTCTGTGAGTGGAAATTCCTCCCACAGAGAGCATTTCTCGAAGCAAGGCCTGGAAGTGCTGCATTCTGACAGCCCTCTGTGATGGTGGTAACATTGCCGCCATTTTTTGTTTGTACCAGGGGTCTAAGTACGTCGCCACCCAGTACTGGTCCTTGCCCTTTATGCTTTTTATAGGGGGGGTCCCTCTTAAAACTCTGGAGCATGAAGGCCCCCATTTGCACAAAAATGGAAGCGGTGTAGTGGCCTGGCTCATGCTCATCATCCAGGATAATGTCGTCCTCGTTCTCCTCCACCCTATCCACGGACAACACCAGGGATCCCAGAAAGGTTTAAAGCGGGGGTATTGAATTAAAATTCATGGAGGTCCGATTAGTAAAATTTTCTTTCAGCGGAGGTCCAGATTGCATTTTTGCATGATGACTCGGATTCTTTAAATCACAGCCCAGGTGTGCAGGAACGACAGCCCATTCATTTGAATGGGCTGTTGTGTCTGCGTTTTCTGCTGGAAAAAGGCTCTGGCACCTTTTTAAAAATGCTGTCGCATGGAAACTGCATGGTGTGTTTGCACCATGCAATTTCCATGTGTGGGAAACCGCACCTTGTATTTCATTGCGTTTAAGAGTCAATTGTACCCCTGCACGTTTTCTGTGCAGCTGCTATTTTGCCCTGTTTCAGCGCGCTCAGCAGATTGGCACAGTTGTTGCACACCACTTTACCAACTGTGAAATTGTGCGTTGTTAGCCACTGATCTGCCTTTGAACGCAAAGCTGAAAGGAGTGCAGGACCAGTGTGGCTCTTGGCTTCCAGGCACAACAGACGCAGCACAGCATGGCAATGTCTCATCTGGCATGTTGAATAGGTTCTGTGGGATCTTGGGCGGCGCAGCGGAAGAGACGGTAGCAGCGGAAAAGGAAGAGTCAGCCAAGGAGGAGAGGCAGGCCTGCATGCAATCCGTGGTGGTAAAACCAAATCTACACGGGTGCCACCGGTTACATGCTTGACGGCCGTCAGAAGGTTCACCCAGTGGGCAGTAAACGTTGTATACCTTCCCTGCCCGTGTTTGCTAGATCACGTATCTGTGGTCAGATGTATCTTGGCATAGACACTATGTGCCAGAGATACATTCACTTGCCGCTGAACATGGCCATATAGCTCTGGGATGCCCTTCTGCGAGAGATATTTCCTTCCTGGGACCTTCCATTGTGGTGTTCCAATGGGCACACATTTTCGAAAGGCCTCCGAGTCCACCAGTTTATATTGCAGTAGTTGGCGGGCTATCAGTTCCAACAAGCCAGCGGTCAACCGTTGGGCAAGAGGGTTATCCGGCATCATAATTTTTTATACGCTCGAACATTTGGGCCACTGAATACTGCCTTTTTCCAGAAAAACGTGAGGACGACATGATGGAAGGTGGAGTGGAGGAGAAGGAGAAGAGGCTGGACGGTGAGAGCCTGGAGTGTGGCTTTGTGGGTTCTGACTGCGTTGCTCCCACTGGGCTCGGTGATGGGAGTCCAGGTGCCTTCTTAAGTGTTGGGCTTACCATGACTTATGTGTTGACTGCAAAGGCTGCAGATGGCAACACTATTGTCAGCAGCGGACAAGTTAAAAAAGCCCACACTGCAGAGCCATGTGCCGGTGTCCTGGGAGCGCCAGATGTGACTGTACATGGTTGATGGCTCGCTCCTGATACATTAGCAGTCTGGTTTGTCCCTCCTGTGCAATGTAAGTTTGGCCTGCTTCTCCTCCCTATCTGCTGGGCCATCTCTCCCTCTGAACTCCCCTCCTCTTCCTCTCTTGTGGGCACCCACGTGATGTCCATAGACACGTCATCATCGACGTCACCTTCCCCACCCCTAACATTAGAGATCTCGGAGTAGGCAGCAACAGCAGGGACCAACCTCCTTGGGCTGATCTGGGTACTGTCGTCAGACTGCTGAGTGGCGGCTGTTACTACCTCCTCTTCCTGATCCGATGCCAAGAATGGCTGCGCATTGGAAATGTGTTGTGATGGATTGGAAAATAATTCCAGTGACTCAAGCGGAGGCTATATGGTGTTGGTGGTGGTGTCTTTGGGGATGCACACAGCAGAGAGTGAGGAGGGTGCAGAAGAGGAAGGCTGAGTGAGCAACTCAACCAAGTCTGGAGCGTCCTTTGACGTAATTGAACGCACCGTCTGCAACTTCACACTTTGGCTCCGGCCTGGTGCTCCTTCCCTACCCCTACCACCCCTGTGGAGATGACTGCCTGTCATTTTTTAAAGGACCCTGTGACAAAAGTCTCTAGAGAAGCACAGTATATATGGAAGAAGGTATATAACACTCCGCTTCAATCTGTCGTTTTGGGGGGCCACTGGTCTATCACACCAGTTATAAAAAAAAATTTCCAGTAACTTTTGTCACTGTGTGTAGCAAAGGTAACGCAGCGAAAGAGGCAAAATGTCTTCAGCACCCAAATACACTATTATGAAAGTATATTGTTATATAACACCCCGCTTCAATCTGTCGTTTTGGGGGGCCACTGGTATATCACACCAGTTATAATACTTATAATATATATATAATAAAGTACTTTTTTCTAATTGCGTTTGTCACTCTTTGTAGTTGTAGTATCGCTGCAGAACCGCTCACCGGTCACAATGCACAATACAAATCCACTATAATATGTTTTCTATATTAGAAAGTATATTATGTGTATAACACCCCTATAAACTGCACACCAAACAATAGTACACCTATACCAGTCCTTAAAAGGACTTTTGTGGACCTATTAGCAATAGCTAGCGATTTGTGTCACTAACCGTCTGTCCCTGTTCCATACAGCAACCTCTCCCTACACTGACAAAAGACAGAATGTAAAATGGCAGCCAGATCAGGTCTATTTATAAGGTAGGGGGTATGTCCATGTGCTGAAATGTCTCAATTGGCTGTCCTGTACCACCTGATGGATGTGTCATGGGTCAAAGTTCTTCACAATGTAAAATAATATGGCGGTCGCGAATATCGCCATATGTTCGCATGTTCAGCGAACAGCGAACGAGCAAAGTTTGCCACGAACCGACCGCTGGGTGAACCGCAAGGCCATCTCTACTGGCAGGGCCATAGAAAGGTCCTTCACCCGTTAGCAGGAGTGTCTGCTCCTTTGTGCAAGGAGGAACAAGATGAGCACTGCCAGAGCCCTACAAAATGACCTCCAGCAGGCCACTGGTGTGAATGTCTCTCACCAAACAATCAGAAACCGACTTCATGAAGGTGGCCTGAGGGCCGACGTCCTCTAGTGGGCCCTGTGCTCACTGCTTGGCACCATGGAGCTCAATTTGCATTTGCCATTGAACACCAGTATTGGAAGGTCTGCCACTGGTGCCCTGTGCTTTTCACAGATGAGAGCAGATTCACCCTGAGCACATGTGACCGACTTGAAAGGGTCTGGAGAAGTCGTGGTGAGTGTTATGCTGCCTGTAACATCGTTCAGCATGACCAGTTGGGTGGTAGATCAGTGATGGTCTGGGGAGGCATATCCATGGAGGGACGCACAGACCTCTACAGGCTAGACAATGGCACCCTGACTGCCATTAGGTATCGGGATAAAATCCTTGGACCCATTATCAGACCCTATGCTGGTGCAGTGCGTACTGGGTTCCTCCTGGTGCACGACAATGCCCGGCCTCATGTGGCGAGAGTATCCAGCCGGTTCCTCAAGGATGAAGGAATTGATACCATTGAATGGCCCCACGCTCATCTGACCTAAATCCAATAGAACACCGCTGGGACATTGTTTCGGTCCATACAACACAGCCAGGCTGCACCTCAGTCTGTTCAGAAGCTCAGTGATCCCCTGGTCCAGATCTGGGAGGAAATACCCCAGGACACTATCCGTCTTCTCATTAGGAGCATGCCCTGACGTGGTCAGGCATGCATACAAGGACATGGGGGCCATACAAACTTATGAGGACCATTTTGAGTTGCTGCAATGAAATTTCAGCAAAATGGACTAGCCTGCTGCACCATTTTCTCACTTTGATTTTAGGGTGTCTTGAAATTCAGCCCTCTGTAGGTTGATAATTTTCATTTCCATCAAACTATGTTGCATCCTTTCGTTCCTAACACATTACCCATTCGATATCAGTATAGATATCCAGCATGATATTTTTCCCCATTGAGATCTGTTGTGTTTTCAAAGTGTTCCTTTAATTTTTTTGAGCAGTGTATATTACCAAAAGTATTGGGACGCCTACCTTTACACACACAAACTTTAATGGCATCCCAGTCTTAATCTGTAGGGTTCAATATAATGGCCCACCCTTTGCAGCTATAACCGCTTCAAACCTTCTGGGAATGCTGTCTACAAGATTTAGGAGTGTGTCTATGAGAAAGATTGACCATTCTTGCTGAAGCACCTTTGTGAGGTCAGGCACTGATCTTGGACAAGAAGGCCTGGTTCGCAGTCTCCGCTCTAAATTATCCCAAAGGTGTTCTATCTGGTTGGGGGTCAGGACTCTGTACAGACCAGTCAAGTTCCTCCACCCCAAACTCGCTCATCTATGTCTTTATGGACCTTGCTGTGTGCACTGTCCAAAATGTCTTGGTATGCTGACACCCTAAGAGTTCCCTTCACTGGAACTATAGGTCCAAGACCAGTGCACTTCATTGGTGAATGAAGTGAAAGTGATTGTAAAGGCTCATTTGTTTTTTTTTTTTTTCTATTAAAATAACAAACATGTTATACTTGCCTCCTGTGAGCAGTTGATTTTGCACAGGGCAGCCTGGATCCTCCTTTTTTTGGGTCCTTGGCTAGAGCTCCTGGCCCCTCCCTCCTGGTGAGTGCCTCCACAGCAAGCAGCTTCCTAGGGGGTGAACCTCTGGGTGAGTCTAGGATGGAAAAGGACTTGGGGGTACTGGTAGACAACAGGCTTGGCAGTGGCATGCAATGCCAAGCCGCCGCAAGCAAAGCCAACAGAATACTGGGATGTATAAAAAGGGGGATTCACTCCAGAAATAAAGAGATTATTCTCCCGCTCTACAAGACTCTGGTCCGGCCACATCTGGAGTATGCTGTCCAGTTCTGGGCACCGGTCCGCAGGAAGGATGTGCTGGAACTGGAGAAAGTCCAGAGGAGGGCAACAAAAATAATTAGGGGAATGGAGGACATCGGCTATGAGGAAAGACTACAAGCACTGAACCTATTCTCTCTGGAGAAGAGACGATTGAGGGGGGATATGATATCAATGTACAAATACTGTACTGGCGACCCTAGCATAAGGAACAAACTATTCAGAGAAAGGGAATACAATAAGACACGTGGCCACTCACTAAAACTTGAGGAAAGGCGGTTTAACCTTAAAGTGCGTAAGGGGTTCTTCACTGTAAGAGCGGTAAGGATGTGGAATTCTCTTCCACAAGCAGTCGTATCAGCGGGGAGCATAGATAGTTTCAAAAAACTATTAGATGTACACCTTAAAGACCACAACATACAGGGGTATACAATGTACGGTTAAAAGCAAACACACACGCATCATGGGTTGAACTGGATGGACTTGTGTCTTTTTTCAACCTCACTAACTATGTAACTATGTAACTATGTATGGGGGCACCCAAGGTGAGCTGCAGCTCCGTGTATCCATCCATTCTTGGATGGCTGAGGCATTCATGGACATCCCTGGATAGAGATGGGGCTCAGGTAAGTATTAGGGGGGCTGAGAGGAGCTGCTGCACACAGAAGGCTTTTTATCTTAATGCATGGAATGCATTAGATTCAGAAACCTAACTTTCCAACCACTTGAAGCTCTGAGTTCCATCATACAATCATCTGCAAGCAAAAATGTTTTTTTTGTTTTTTTATTTTTCTTGCACGTGTTTGAGTATTCTTTGCAAAGTGATATTTCACTGCATTTACTAAGCTTTGGGGAAACTTCCCTTACAAAAAGAGCAGTCTTTTTGCATTTAGTAACCCCACTCCCTAAGAGTCAGCTTAGTCTTTAAGAGCAATTCACTCCCTATGTGATTGTCTCGCTGTCATTAATTGCGCTGAGCTCCAGTGGGTAATCTTTAATACTCTACATTTAATACATATAAAATATGCTGGTCCAAGCATTTAAAAATGTAAGTCTTTTAATAAAAAAGTATAGCTAACCTACAATAATAACTCAGACTTTGTGCTCCCTCAACATACCCTACACATTACGCCTAATGCAATTTTAACCGAACATTTTAAATTTTTAATAACCGTCGGTTCTGAATGCTGACACAAAGCCTGCCAGCTCTGATCAGTGTCCGTCTGGGAATTACTTCCATCAAATTTGTTCATTACTCTCAGATGTATGTGTCTGGATTTGATGTGAATACTACAAGCTAGGATCCTGGTATTGTGATGCAGTGCATGAAGTTCAAATTTAAAAGGGAAGTCCATCAAAAAGAAAAAGGTTACAGTGCCTACTACGTGTCCATTATTTTTTTCCTATTCTGTGGGACCTTAAAGTGGTTAAGCCACTATGTTATCTTTACACTATCCCCTCTGTTAGATTACAACCTGTATCCTAGTTCCTGTACTTTATTTAAAAAATGAGATTTCTACTTGTTTTCACAGCTCCTGTCGGCACTCACGTGACTCCCCACTCTCATCTCCCCGTCTGACATCTCCAGGGGTGGGGCCAAGAACTTCCTTCTGTCGTTAGCCGGGGAGGAAAGAAGGAGAGAGCCGGGAGTCACGTGAGCGCAGATCGGAGCTATGAAAACCGGTAGAAAATGGCTTTTTTTTAAAAAACAAAACACAGGAACTAGGATACAGGTTGTACTCTAACAGAGGTGTAAAGATCACATAGTTTTGTAGCAGCGGGGAGGGGAGCAGAGTGGCGCCAGTAAGCTAACAGGGAGGGGAGGGGAGGAGGACAGAGGGAGACAGAGGAGAGCTGGGGATGACAGAGGCAAGTACACTAACCACGGTGTCATGGCTCAGCATCCATGGTATACCGTGGTCAGTGTACAGGGAGGAGGGTAGAAACTGGCAGGATCTGCCAGGTTTTTTAGGTGATACAGGGGGCCAAATGACACAGCACAAGCACTGTGCTGTATAACATGCTTTAAGGGAGCGCAATCTGTTTTTTAGTGTAAAAAATGCTTTAAATGCCTTTAGGACCTTACAAGAGTGTAGTACGTGGTGATGGATTGCGTTGCGCTGCACTGAGAAAAAGTATGGCATGCCGTCTTTTTTTTTTTTCAGTGGACACTACGAAAATGGGGTGGGGTAAACTGGCCTGAAAGGAGACCAGGCACTGCAGTAGGGCTGACCTGGAATAGCTGCTCAGCGTAGTCCTATTATCCCTAGTGTGAATATGGGTCCCTAAAGGCATATTAAAGCCTTTTTTTTTTTTTAATTAATAAACATGTTATACTTGCCTGCTCTGTGCGGTGGTTTTGCACAGAGTAGCCCCAATCCTCCTCTTCTCGAGTCCCCTGCCGGCGCTCCTGGCCCTCCTTTTTGCAGAGTGCCCTCATAGCAAGCCATCTGCTATGGGGTTACTCAGGCGCGCACGCGCACCTGAGCCTCTGTGTGTCCATAAGAGACACAGAATGTGGCTAAGCCCTGCTCCCCCCTCACTGGCTGTGTCTCAGCCAAAGAGGCTCAAGAGACCCAGGGGAGCTGCTGCTCTTGTTCTCATTTGGGGCTTGGGTAAGTATTCGGGGGAGGGAGAAAGCTGCACACAGAAAGTTTGTTTTCTTTATTGCGGAGAATGCATGAAGGTAAAAACCTTCAGCCTTTACAACCACTTTAATCCTTGCCTTTGTTCCAGTTTAAAACTGTCATGACCACTGCCCCAGGTTTCCTGTTTTAGGATGGCTCATGGCTCCTTTCTTATGCAGCATCCTATGGGCCAGGAACAGGAACTAGAGCTGTGTCTTTCTTACACTCTGTTCATCAATAGAAACATACGGTCCTAGGGAGGCAAAGCACTCCCCTCTCAAAGCTAAAAAACTCACGGAGTACTGTTCAATCCATCATCCCATAATGGAAAAAGTATGGCACAACTGCAAACCTACCAAGACATGGCCGTCCACCTAAACTGACAGGCCGGACAAGGAGAGCATTAATCAGAAAAGCAGCCAAGAGGCCCATGGTAACTATGGAGGAGCTGCAGAGATCCACAGCTCAGGTGGGAGATTCCACAGGAGAACTATTAGTTGTGCACTCCACAAATCTAGCCTTTATGGAAGAGTGGCAAGAAGAAAGCCATTGTTGAAAGAAAGCTATAAGGAGTGCAGTTTGCGAGAAGCAATGTGAGGGACACACAAAATGTGGAAAAGGGTGCTTTTAGGCCAAAAAGTTCAATTTTGGGACCAAAATTTGACTTTTTGGCCGAAAAGCAAAACACTATGTGTTGCGGAAAACTAACACTGCTGATCGCCCCGAACACACCATCCCCACCGTGAAACACGGTGGTGGCAGCATTATGTAGTGGGGATGCTTTTCTTCAGCAGGGACAGGGTAGCTGGTCCCAGTTGATGGGAAGGTGGAATAGAGTTAGAGTCTGCAAAAGACTTGACACTGGGGCGGAGGTTCACCTTCCAGCAGGAAAACAACCCTAAACATGCAGCCAGAGCTACAATAGAATGGTTTAGAATGGTTTAGATCATGGGTGTCCAACCTTTTGGCTTCTCTGGGCCACATTGAGTGTAGAGAAATTTTCCCGGGCCACATATAAAATATAGACTATAGTTAAGGTATATAAGTAATAAAATGCTGTTGCGCCCTTCCCGCTCCACCCCCCCCCCCCCACTAATTTAACACAACTAGAGAATGATCACATGAAATGGAATCAGTATACAGAGGTTTACTTTTGAGACATAAAGGAACACTCTAACCACCATAACCATGTCAGTGATTTGAAGTGGTCATGGTGGGAGGAGTCAGGAACACTGCATATGCTGGGATACTTACAGTTATGTGCTGGGGGATAGTTGCACCTCTAGCACATGACTTAGGCAGCCAGAAAATGGCATGTCCTTATTCATACATGTATGAACAAGGACATGGCATATTATGGTAAAACACAACTAGTTATTAAAAAAACATATTGCAACAATTTACACACACTAATGCACATACCTTTTCTACTTATTTTGCAGACTGCTGGCGGTTACTACTGGTGGGTAATGCTGGCGGCTACTGCTGGTGGGTAATGCTGGACCCACAGGTCATGGCCCACCCTGCAGGACCAACAGGCCATGGCCAGCAGGACCAAAAGGCCATGGCCAGCAGGACCAACAGGCCATGGCTAACTGCCAGCAGGACCCACAGGCATTGGCCAGCAGATCCCACAGGTCATGGCCAGCAGGACCCACAGGCCATGGCCAGCAGGACCCACAGGCCATGGCTAACTGCCAGCAGGACCCACAGGCATTGGCCAGCAGGACCCACAGGCCATGGCCAGCAGGACCCACAGGCCATGGCCAGCAGGACCAACAGGCCATGGCTAACTGCCAGCAGGACCCACAGGCAGTGGCCAGCAGGACCCACAGGCCATCGGGCCCCATAGGCCATGGCCAGCTCCCAGCAGGCCCACAGGCAAAGCCTGCATAGCAGGACCCACAGGCAATGGCCAGCTCCCAGCAGGACCCACAGGCAGTGGCCAGTAGGACCCGCAGGCTGTGGTCAGCTCCCAGCAGAACCCACAGGCAGTGGCCAGTAGTACCCGCAGGCAGTGGTCAGCTCCCAGCAGAACCCACAGGCAGTGGCCAGTAGGACCCACAGGCAGTGGTCAGCTCCCAGCAGAACCCACAGGCAGTGGCCAGTAGGACCCGGAGGCAGCGGCTATCAGGACCCACAGGCATTGGCCAGCAGGACACACAGGCCATGGCCAGCTCCCAGCTGGACCCGCAGGCAGTGGCCAGCAGGACCCACAGGCCATGGCCATCAGGACCCATAGGCCATGGCCAGCTCTCAGCAGGCCCACAGGCAAAGCCTGCATAGCAGGACCCACAGGCAATGGCCAGCTCCCAACAGGACCCACAGGCAGTGGCCAGTAGGACCCGCAGGCAGTGGCCAGTAGTACCCGCAGGCAGTGGTCAGCTCCCAGCAGAATCCACAGGCAGTGGCCAGTAGGACCCACAGGCAGTGGCCAGTAGTACCCGCAGGCAGTGGTTAGCTCCCAGCAGAACCCACAGGCAGTGGCCAGTAGGACCCGCAGGCAGTGGCCAGTAGTACCCGCAGGCAGTGGCCAGCTCCCAGCAGAACCCACAGGCAGTGGCCATCAGGACCCGGAAGGCAGTGGCCATCAGGACCCGGAAGGCAGTGGCCATCAGGACCCGCAGGAAGTGGCCATCAGGACCCGCAGGCCATGGCCATCAGGACCGACAGGCCGTGGCCATCAGGACCCACAGGCCGTGGCCATCAGCAGACAACCAGACAGTATTGAAGGCTATTTCCTATATTAAGGTTACTGGGTGGGCAGGGCACGGGATCAGGGTAAATGGGGTGTATGGGGGGGATGGAATGTAGGGGTTAGGTGGGGGTGTCAGGGTCTCTCACCTCAGTAATGCTGATTGCAGCTCCTTGCACGGCCTCCTGGAGGGTGATGACATCTTCCTCTGCCTGCCTCCAGTCCAAAGACTCGGGGAGTTTTATAAGTAAGCTGTTTGCTGTTCTCAACTGTTTCACTGCTGCAGCCATCCAGACATACATGACCCGTCCCCTCGCACCCCGCCTCTGCTCGCCTCAAGACTCCGTCTCCGGGAGTTGTAGTTTCCTGCTTCCTGCTGCTCAGTTCTCTCCACCCACCGCCACCAAGAACTTGAGCACTGTCCGAACTACAACTTCCAGAATGCAGTGCAGCAGCAACTCAGCCAATTGGCGGCCGTGGCCGCCGATTTCCTCAAAAAAAAAAAATATGTCAACAGACAGCGGCTGTGAGAGCGGTTGTTTTGAATAAATGATAGCGGGCGGGAGACTGGAGTTCTGCAGTGGGCCGCATTGCTGGCGGCTCCGGGCCGCATGCGGCCCGCAGGTTGGACACACCTGGTTTAGATCAAAGCATATTCATGTATTAGAATGGCCCAGTCAAAGACCAGACCTAAATCCAATTGAGAATCTAGCAAGACTTGAATATTGCTGTTCAGACGCTCTCCATCCAATCTGACAGAGCTTGAGTTATTTTGTAAAGAAGAATGGGCAAAAATTTCACACATTTAATATGCAAAGCTGGTAGAAACATCCCCATAAAGACTTGCAGCTGTCATTGCAGTGAAAGGTGGTTCTACAAAGTTTTGACTCAGGGGGGCTGAATACAAATGCACGCCAGTCTTTTCAGATATTTATTTGTAAACATTTTTGAAAACCATTGATCATTTTCCTTTCACTTCACTATTATGTGCCACTTTGTGTTGGTCTATCACATAAAGTTCCCAAAAAATGTGATTTTTGACTTACCTTAAAATCAGTTTCTCTGATGTTCATTGACGGGCACAGCTCCTGATTCTTCTTAACTATTGGCTTATACTGCACACCCTACAGGGGTAGGACACTAGGCAGGAAAAAGCTTGACTACGCCTATGGGCAGTCCCAGGGGGTATACACCCACTCTCACCTATAGGCACTCAGTTTTGTTACAAGCAGTGTCAGAAGAAAGCCAACTCCACAGAGGGGTGGGTGCTGTGTTCATCAAAGAACATCAGAGAAATGGATTTTACGGAAAGTCAAAAATCCCATTTTCTCTTTCGTTCATTGACGGACACAGCTCCTGAATCATCTTAACCATTGGGATGTCCCAAAGCAGTGTTAAACATGAGGGGTGGGAAAAAATCCGAAAAAAATTCCCATGGCTAAGCATAGCCAACCAGTTAACATGGAACTCAACCATAAACAACTGGAGCTCCCCTGAAAAAAACAATACACCCTCAAAGAGGACCAGGTACTCTAAACAGCAGCTAGCAAAACTCTGTGGCCAAAAGAAGCATCCACAGATGCCAACACAGACACTTTATAAAAATTTTGTAAAAGCGTGCACTGCCACACACCAGGTGGCGGCCTTGCAAACCTGAGTCACTGACGCTTGATGACCGAAGCACAAGCACAGGAGACACTAAGGGCCCTAGTAGAGTGCTCCTTGACAGGGAAAGGAGGAACCTGATCCCTGATGCAATAGGCCTTGACCACCGTCTGTCTGATTCATCCAGAAATGGTCGCAGAAGAAGCGGACAACCCTTTGTGAGGTCCGTCCGTGAGCACAAATAGAGTCTGACTTCCTAATAGACTCCGTAGCTGCCAGGTACACCCTAATTGCCTGGACCACATCCCAGGCATGCAAGGCAATTTACTTCAAATGTTTTGCCTGGGATACAGGGAAGTCAACACAATGTCTTCATTCACATGACAGAGACCAATCTTAGAAAGGAATAAGGTGAACAACAGGATAACGCCGCCAGTTCTGACACCCTGCAGAGGTGATAGCCACCAAAAAAGGCCATCTTCTGAGGCAGCACAAGCAAAGAAACCTCTTGAATATTTTCAAAGGGGGGCTTCTGTAGAGCTAAGAGCACCACATTAAGATCCCTCGGCGGCAACGGAGCCCGCACTGAAGGAACCCCCTGTTGAAGCAAGGTTAAGATCCACCAAGAAGGAGTGAGGATGAACCCAAAGAGACTCGCACCACACAAGGAACGTCTTCCACATACGATGGTAGATCTTCCTAGAAGCAGATTTCCTAGCTAACAACAGTGTAGGAATCACCGACAAACTCCATCCTTCAGCAACTGGCGTTCAGCAGCCAAGCCGTCAAAGCCAGTAACTCTAAAGCAGGATAGAAGATTGATCCTTGGTACAGCAGATCCTCCCTGAGAGGAAGTCCCCAAAGAGCATTGGTAACCCTCTGTACCGATCGGCGTACCAAGGCCAGCGAGGTCAGTCTGGATGGAATACCTTCTGCTTCAATCCTGCACAGGAGTCGTGACAGGAATTTAAGAGTCCTGGAACGAATCGGTAAGCCCACCTTAGAAAGCCCGCATCTTACCGAGCCGCCAGGACACTACTTATGCCTCCTTGGTGATTGACATAGACCACAGCCGTGGCATTGTCCAAATGAATTCATACCAGACACCCCTGAAGACGAATTGTCCAATGAGCCAAAGGATGATTGCTCAGATTTCCAGAACATTATTCCAGACCCCCTGAGCACATCTGTGCTGAGGACGCCTCCCCACCCAGACAGGCTGGCATCCATGATCAAAACCGTCCAGTACAGGGGGAGAAAGGATTTTCCCTGTCGAAGTGCCAGAGAATGAAGCCACCTCTAGAGACCATGGAGTCTAGAGTCAGACCCAGATAGTCCAGTTTTGTTGGACAGAACCAAGCAGACTCCTGAAGGTTCAGAATCCAACCAAACTCCCTCAGAGTTCGCAGAGCAATCTCCAGTTGTCTATCAGAGCAGTCGGAGACTCCGCTCGCTGAAGAAGATCTTCCAGGTACCCCAGTACCGCAATCCCCGCAAACTCAAACAATGCCAGCACCAGGGCCAACACTTTTGTGAACATTCGAGGAGCGGAGGTGAGACTAAAGGTCCACGCCACAAGCCAATAATGCTCCTATACCAGGGAGGTCCATGGATCCAAGGGAGGCGCCAAGCTGACCACATGGCCTACATTTTTGTAGATGCCCAGCCGCAAGTGCATGGATCCCAGCCCGACAGAGTGGGGGCTTCAGCTAAACACACTGGGGCTGCCCCCCAATGGAGGAGCCCAACTCGGCCGCATGGCCTAGTAGGTCGCAGGCCACAGCCTAAATTTTTGTGAGCACCCAGCTGCCCTGACGCGAGGCCCAGCGGAGCCGACCATCCAGGGACAGCGGAGGGGAGAGCAAATGCCCAAATGGGAAGCAGTGGCATCCCCCACCCTCACAGGGGCCGACTCACGTAGTTTCCGACTAGTAGGCTGCAAAGCAGTGGCCTAAATTTTGGCCTGATCCAGCTGCGTTAGAAGCATACCCATGACCAGAGGACATCCCTGCCTCAGTCACCAACCCCCAGGGTGACAGCAACTCCAACCAGCCCCCCCTTAGGATGTGGCAACAGCCAGCTCATAACCTCACCTGGGGGGTCGAAAGATCCACAGTGACCACCGAAATTTTAGAGGGGCTGGGGGGTGGGGAAGGAGAACCTGGGGGTCCCACCGTCCCAGGGAGGGGCTCATGTCCATCCCAAAACTCTCCAGGAGTAGATGGGGGACAGGAGAAATGCTGTGAATTAGGCCGAGGCCAGATCGTATGTGTTCTTGTAAGACATTTAACTTGCAGGCCAGCCCCTGTCCAGTGGGGCTATGTCGTGGCTGACCTAGCACGGAGCTGCAGTCTGCACCTGCTCACTAGCCAGACTGGGGGACCCTCTGGCAATGGATTGTAGATTCTCACAGGAACAAAATACCGTATATACTCGAGTATAAGCCGAGTTTTCAGCATGTTTTTTCATGCTGAAAATGCCCCCCTCGGCTTATACTCGAGTCACTGGTTTCACTGTCTTTTTAAAAATGGCGCCGCTTGGCGCTGACGTGTCACTGCGCATGTGCCGCATGCCCGGGAATAGCCGAACATGTTCGGGCTTTCCCGCGCATCGGCAGCGCATTTGCGGTGACGTATTGACGCCGGGCGGCGTGATTTTTAAATCGAAGGCGCCTCACCGACAGGTAAGTGAGACTACTCCGCAGCCCCTGCATTTCCTCATGCAGTGCTGCGGCATGGTACAGGACATTCTCCTGTACCATGCCCGCAGCACAGCATCTCCTGTGCCATGCCTGTACATACTGTGCCATGCCTGTACTTACTGTGCCATGCCTATACCTACTGTGCCATGCCTGTACATACTGTGCCATACCTGTAGATACTGTGCCATGCCTATACCATCACCTGTGCCATGACTATACCATCACCTGTGCCATGCCTGTACCATCACCTGTGCCTTGACCTGTGCCATGCCCTTACCATGACCTGTGCAATGCCTATACTATGACCTGCGCCATCTCCTATACCATGCCCGCAGCCCCTGTTTTGTGTTTAGTGGTGGTCCAGTTAGGTCCAGTAGCTGCTGCATTTCCCACCCTAGGCTTATACTCGAGTCAATACGTTTTCCCACTTTTTTGTGGTAAAATTAGGGGTCTCGGCTTATATTTGGGTCGACTTATACTCGAGTATATACGGTAACAAAGATAGGAAAAAAAATCAATTAAAAAGAAAGAATTGCCAGACCAGAGATCCCAGCAAGGAACTAGGCCCTTACTCCTGACTTGGTAGTGCCTATAGCTGAGAGTGGGTGTATACCCCCTGGGACTCCCCATAGGCGTAGCCAAGCTTTTTCCTACCTAATATCCTACTCCTGTAGGGGGGAGTATAACCCAATGGTAAAGAAGAATCAGGAGCTGTGTCCATCAATGAACGAAAAAGAAATACATTTATGTTTTTGGATGTAACATGACAAAATTTTGAAAATTTTCAAGGAGCATAAATACATTTTCAAGGCACTGTATATGGACAAGATTTTACCTAAACTCTGGACGCAAACAGTCTGATTTCAGAGCTTCTCATCTGTTCCTAGCTATATATAACTACTCCTTGAGCAATTGCATCTGAATAGCTGTGTTGATTTATACAAAGTAAAATTGGGCTGAATGTAAGCACCCGGTAGTATCTTCAGCTGAAACCCGCTCTTCTGGGAGATGAACGGCCATAAATGACTGTGTGCATGAACCTCAAATGCTAAGTAAGGAAAAAAAAGGAAAAACCCTTGGCTTGTGGCCTGCTTGCCTAGACACTGGTGACCTGAAGCTAGGAGTCCGAGGTATGTATTTTTATTTTTACTCCTTTTTGCATGGAGGGGTCTATTAAACAGCAGGACCTCACATTTAGAGAACGGTCTAACTTCTTGCTGTGTTCCTGACCTAGTTGCACATATTAGGCTAAGTTAACACGTGCGGCTCAATTGGGTGTTTGATGCGTCCTCACCACCTGTTTTAACCCTGTTTGCATTCACTTAAAAGGGTCACATTCAGCTGAGGCATTGCTCACCAAGTGCGACGGGGATAAATTATGGCGTGGAAGCAAAACATTGCGACTACGGCACGTGAACACTCCAGTCTACTGTTCCCCAAGTCTAAATGAGCCCTGGGTTTCCAAACTATGGCCTGTGGGCCACATATGGCCTGCAGAAAAATTTCATCTGGCCCTCAGCTAGGGTCAGTGGCCCCTCACATAGGTCTTTAGGTCAGCCAATGGTTTCTGTCTCTATCCAACATAAACAAACCCCAAAGGGGACTCTGATGTATGCGTGGACTTTGTTAAGGACCCTAATGTAAGGGGGGGGGCTCTGATGGGGACCCTAATATAAGGGGGACTTTGATAAGGCCCTCTATATAAGGAGGGACACTAATACAGACTCTGATGTAAGGGGGGGCCCTGTTGTAAGGGGGGACTTTGATAAAGGACCCTAATGTAAAGAAGAACATTAATGGGGAGTCTGATGTAAGCAGAGACTCTAATGGGGACCCTAATGTAAGGGTGGACCCCAATGTAAGGGAAGACTCTGATGGGGACCCTGATGTAAGGAGAAACTCTGATAATGACTCTAATGTAGGGAGGGACACTGATGGGGACATAAGGGCATACTTTGATGGGCTCAAGTTCATTTGGAATTTCTTTGTTTTACTGAGCTTCTTTGTCTGTTGTTCTGAATCATATCAAACTGATTACAAGAAAGTTCCACAAAAACTTAATTTTAATTTTATTTATTAATTTATCAACTAATTTTTAGTAGCTTCTAAATGTTTGTAAAATATATGGTGTGGCCCTATTACTGCAGCTTGGAGACCCCCAATTTAGAGGATGAAGGGTTAAGGCTTTGTTAAGTGTACAATGTGTGAGCGCAATGTTTGCCCACATGGGGATGTACATGTTGGCAGGTGCAGTCTACTTTCTTTGCTGTGGGTGGTGATATCTGCAGTGGCACTGCAGTTGGAGAGGAAGCCAGGAGGAACAAGGTTCCTCTATGGTTCCCTGGGTCACTGGGGAAGAGATCCGATTGGATGCTGCCGCCCCATGTGACTTTGGTGACAATCTTGGGCCAGGCAGAGCCTTTTTAAGGCCCTGGCTCCCAGGTTTGGTGCTTTTGGTAAGTTGGTAGAGTAGGAACAGGTGCCCAGCCTGTCATGGACAGTACTAGTGCTAGGGAAAGTGTAGGGTTCCATCTCTTCTGAACACCTTCCTGATTAGGAAAATGTAAGTGACTCCACTGGGTATCTTTCCCACCGGGTTTGTTGTGAACTGTTGCTACATTATTTAAAAAAAAGTTTTTAATTGCAGAAGACTGTTTGAACTATTGCCTCTGCATTACGCTGCACCCCACCCACACACAGGTTCAATGCATGCTTGTGCACAGGGCCGATTCTACCACTAGGCGAATTAGGCAGTTGCTTAGGGCGCGGCCAGAGCCAGTTGTTGCTGGGTCCAAACCCCACCAGAGTGTCCTGCCCAAATGCGCAGTCAGCGTCCCTGCTGCCACAGGCGCGCCGCTCGGCAACAGCTCAGGCTGTGCAGCAATCAGAGCTGTCCCTGAATGTACGGCGGCTGACAGCATCCACCGCCGCCCGCTGTTCTCAGTGCTAGGGTTTGGTTGCTAGAAAGAACCACCCATCTTCTAGCAACCAATCATGTGCTTGCCCCCCCCCCCCAGATCCTGGCATTTAGAGGAGAAAGAAGCTCCTCCTCCAAACCTATTCGGTCCCAGGTGCCCAGCCTTCCAGCTTCCACCGGTCCTGTAGCCCAGTGGTCCTCAACTCCGGTCCTCAGGGCCCACTAACAGTCCAGATTTTAAGTATTACCTTGGGGAGATGCAGACTAGAGTACTGCAATCACTGAGCAGCAAATGATATCACCTGGGATGTATTTCAGTTATCTTGCAAACCTGGCCTGTTAGTGGGCCCTGTAGGCCAAGGTTGAGGACCACAGCTGTAGCCGACTGCTGTGATGAGAGGGAATGGATCCTGATGTAAGCTGGGGTCTTCACAATACTCCTCCCCCTTCCACTATCCCAACTATTTTTTTAAACCTCTCCACTATCCATACCCGACTCTGCTCTTCCCTTCTAACTTTGGGGACCCTATTAAAATAGAAGGGGCTATAGGAACTATGATTTAAGAGGGTTTTTTGAACCCTGATGTAAGGTCGCTTTAGAGACCAAGATGTAAGAGGGGCTATGGGGAGCCTGATGTAAGGGGGGGGGGCGTCTTTCGGATCCTAATATAAGGGGAGACTTTAGGGACCCTAATGAAAGTGGGGGTCTCTAAAGTAAGGGTGAACTCTGGGGACCCTGATGTAAGGTGGGAACTCTGGGGACCCCGATTTAATGAGTGGACTATTGGGACCCTGATGTAAGGGGGGCAGTGATCGTCGGGGAATCCAGTTTGGAGATCCGCCCGCCTGTGTAAAGAGAGCGGGCGGATCTCCTCAGTGACAGGGAGTGACAGATCGGAGTGTTCAGCATAGCTGGACATCCGATCTGTCCCTGTCTCACACAGTCACCTCCCCCCCCACACGTTAGTAAGCACCAGGCATACATTAACCCCTCCCTCTCCAATAAAATTAACCCCTTCCCTGCCAGTGTCATTTTTACAGTAACAGTGCATATTTATAGCACTGATTACTGCAGTAATGTCACTGGTACCCCCAAAAGTGTCAAAAATGTCAGTCAAGGGTCCGATCTGTCCGCCGCAATGTCGCAGTCCCGCAAAAAAAATCGCAGATCGCCGCCATTACTCGTTAAAAAAAAAAAACCACCAAAAATGACATAAATCTTTCCCTTTGTTAGTAAACGCAATAACTTTTGCGCAAACCAATCAAAATACGCTTATTGCGATTTTTTTTTTTACCAAACATAGGTAGCAGAAAACAAATTGGCCTAAAATTGAAAAAAAAATTGGTTTTTACATCTTTTTTGGGGGGAATTTCATATAAAAAAATGTTAAAAATATTGTTATTTTTTCAAAATAAACGCTCTTTTTTTGTTTATAGCGCAAAAAGTAAAAATCGCACAGGTGATCAAATACCACCAAAAGAAATCTCTGTTTGTGGGAAAAAAAGGACGTAAATTTAGTTTGGTTACGGCGTCGCATGACCGCGCAATTGTCAGTTAAAGTCGCACAGTGCCGAATCGCAAAAAGTGGCCCAGATGTAAGACAGCAAAATGCTCCGGTGGTAAAGTGGTTAAATGTCAGTATCAGCCAGCAAAGGAGAGACAGCTGAGAAGAAATGCATTTGGGAGCTCTTTGCCTTTGCTGGGCTCCACACACTGAACTCAGATATTTCTTATTTCTAGAGCAGGTCTGTTCCTTTGGTGGAGCGCCATGCTGTTCCAGCAGGTGGCGCTATAGAAGACTGCACTCTGTAGGAATTGCTATACGACGCTCTGGCATCTTGGAAAATCAACGTTCCACCGACGTCACTTCCTTTCACGTTTTCTACGGCTACACAGCGGAGCGGCTCCGGGCTGAGCCGCCGAGATGAGGATCGAGAAGTGTTACTTCTGCTCGGCCCCCATCTACCCGGGACACGGCATGATGTTTGTGAGGAACGACTGTAAGGTAGGTGGGGGGACGGCTCACCTATCAGAGGTGTGATGACATGTGACTGGGTATAGATGTGTGCGGGGTATGGGGGAGGAGCTGTGTGTGTACAATGTGATCTCCATTACACACACTTCTCTGTACCCCCCCCAATGCAGGATCTGATCCTCGGGATGTCTAGGGAGGATATAATAAGCGGAATACTTACCTCACCCACTGCAATCCCGGGCACCCTCACCCAGCTTCAACACTGGGCACCCCCACCCAACTTCAACCCCGGGACCCTCACCCAACTTCAACCCCGGGCACCCCCACCCAGCTTCAACCCCGGGCACCCTCACCCAGCTTCAACCCCGGGCACCCTCACCCAGCTTCAACCCCGGGCACCCCCACCCAACTTCAACCCCGGGCACCCCCACCCAGCTTTAACCCCGGGCACCCTCACCCAGCTTTAACCCCGGGCACCCTCACCCAGCTTTAACCCCGGGCACCCTCACCCAGCTTTAACCCCGGGCACCCTCACCCAGCTTTAACCCCGGGCACCCTCACCCGCTTCAACCCCGGGCACCCTCACCCGCTTCAACCCTCACTGCTTCAACCCCGGGCACCCCCACCCAGCTTCAATCCTGGGCACCCCCACCCAGCTTCAATCCTGGGCACCCCCACCCAGCTTCAATCCTGGGCACCCCCACCCAGCTTCAATCCTGGGCACCCTCACCCAGCTTCAATCCTGGGCACCCTCACCCAGCTTCAATCCCGGGCACCCTCACCCAGCTTCAATCCCGGGCACCCTCACCCAGCTTCAATCCCGGGCACCCTCACCCAGCTACAATCCCGGGCACCCTCACCCAGCTTCAATCCCGGGCACCCTCACCCAGCTTCAATCCCGGGCACCCTCACCCAGCTTCAATCCCGGGCACCCTCACCCAGCTTCAATCCTGGGCACCCTCACCCAGCTTCAATCCTGGGCACCCTCACCCAGCTTCAATCCTGGGCACCCTCACCCAGCTTTAACCCCGGGCACCCCCACCCAGCTTCAATCCTGGGCACCCTCACCCAGCTTCAATCCCGGGCACCCCCACCCAACTTCAACCCCGGGCACCCCCACCCAGCTTTAACCCCGGGCACCCTCACCCAGCTTTAACCCCGGGCACCCTCACCCAGCTTTAACCCCGGGCACCCTCACCCAGCTTTAACCCCGGGCACCCTCACCCAGCTTCAACCCCGGGCACCCTCACCCGCTTCAACCCCGGGCACCCTCACCCGCTTCAACCCTCACTGCTTCAACCCCGGGCACCCCCACCCAGCTTCAATCCCGGGCACCCTCACCCAGCTTCAATCCCGGGCACCCTCACCCAGCTTCAATCCCGGGCACCCTCACCCAGCTTCAATCCCGGGCACCCTCACCCAGCTTCAATCCCGGGCACCCTCACCCAGCTTCAATCCCGGGCACCCTCACCCAGCTTCAATCCCGGGCACCCTCACCCAGCTTCAATCCCGGGCACCCTCACCCAGCTTCAATCCCGGGCACCCCCACCCAGCTTCAATCCTGGGCACCCTCACCCAGCTTCAATCCTGGGCACCCTCACCCAGCTTCAATCCCGGGCACCCCCACCCAGCTTCAATCCCGGGCACCCCCACCCAGCTTCAATCCCGGGCACCCCCACCCAGCTTCAATCCCGGGCACCCTCACCCGCTTCAATCCCGGGCACCCTCACCCAGCTTCAACCCCGGGCCCCCGCTGCAGTCCCAGGCACCCTCACCCGATTTCTGCCTGGGACAAATCTCAGCTATCAGCGCGCTCACATTTAATATTATTATCCAGGATTTATATAGGGGCAACAGTTAGCGCTTTACATCATAAAGGCAGACAGTACAATTGCATTACAATTTAATACAGGAGAATCGGAGGGCCCCGCTCCTTAGAGCTTACAATCTAATAGTATTCCATATGCCACTTTCCAGTCCAGCCTATATGACGGCCGGGCGAGGGCTTTACAATCCTGCCTGGAAGTGATATGATATCCTTCACATGCGCGCAGATTGCTGGTGAGCTGTGTCAGCACATCACTGATCAGAGTAAAGAGCCAATGACGTAAGCTCTTTACCATGTGATCAGCTGTGTCCAATCACAACTGATCACATGTAAACAAATGCCGGTGTAACGTGAGAATTACCTACCCCGTGAGAAAAACCTACCCTCGTCACTTCCGGCCAGGAACAGCTGAGCAGCGCAGCAGTGCGCATGCTCAGAGCACCGGCAACCTAATGTAAAAGCTGAGGAGCTGAGTAGTGCGCATGCGCACTAGTAGGATATTATGACTGATTCGTGGGAAAAAACTACCCACGCCGCGCTTACATTAAAACATGTCGGCTGCAATATAAGTCATCTCCGCTCCTTTCCCTGTGACTTCCCTCATCTCGGCTAGTAAATATAAAAGCGGCTTTCCGTGATTTATGTTCTCATACA
Organism: Pelophylax lessonae; assembly: GCF_965119305.1. NCBI lineage: Eukaryota > Metazoa > Chordata > Amphibia > Anura > Ranidae > Pelophylax > Pelophylax lessonae. The sequence continues at coordinate 96,853,952 of NC_138771.1, read as the reverse complement.
GCCGCCGCCGCTTTTATATTTACTAGCCGAGATGAGGGAAGTGACCGGGACAGGAGCGGAGATGACTCGTATTGCAGCACAGCTGTTTTAATGTAACCGCTGCATTACATAAAGTGCCGAGCACCGGAAGTGACGAGGGGTAGGTTTTTCTCACGGAACACCGGTTATCAGCATTTCCTTTCCTCAGCGCTGTCAGTGTCTGAGGAATGGAAAGCCAATAACTGGCTTTCCAGTTACTGGAGACATTTACACTGATCACTAGTAATCAGTACCCTGAATATCAGTGCCTATCTGTGCCCGTCAGTGCCGCTTCATCATTGCCTATCTGTGCCCGTCAGTGAAGGAGAAAAATAATTTTTTTATAAAATGTAAAAGAGGGAAACTAAGAAAAACGTTTCAAAATTTTTGGTCCTTTTTTTTTTAAGTTTGTTTAGCAAAAAAAATAGAAAACCCAGCGGTGATTAAATACCATCAAAAGAAAGCTCTCAGTCTCAAAAAAGGGTAAAAAATGTCACACGGGTACAGTGTAGCATGACTGCACAATCGTCATTCAAAGTGTGACAGCGCTGAAAGCTGGAAATTGGCCTGGGCAGGAAGAGGGTGAAGTGCCCGGTAAGCAAGTGGTTAATCATCACTGGGTTTTTTTTTTTTTTTGCTAAACAAAAAAACGTTTTTGTACATTTTGCAAAAAAGTAATTTTTCTTCTGTGCTGATGATTAGTGCTTTGATTATCAGTGTAAGCAGAGTGCTGACAGGCTTGCCAGTTATCAGCACTCCTTTCCTCACACAGACACAGAAAGTACTACCGAAAACTGGTAAGTCTGTACATGTGATTGGACATAGCTGATCACATGGTAAAGTGCTGCTGTGATTGGCCCTTTACTCCAATCTGTGATCAGCTGTGTCTGAAGGACACAGTGGACACAGAGTGCGCCCGATGCATGCTAAATGGGGCTGGGTTCTGAGAGGACGTCTATGGAGGCCCGCCCAGAACTATAGTACCCCGCTGTAGCTGTCTTTTGGTTTTAGCACGCTACTGAAGTGGTTAAAGCGGAGTTCCACCCAAAAGTGGAACTTCCGCTTTAGGGAGTCCTGACCCCCCGACATGCCACATTTGGCATGTCATTTTTTTGGGGGGGGGGGAAGGGGGTACCTAGTTTTGACAGGTACCCGCTCCCACTTCCGCTCGGAGCGCCGCGGCGCCCTGAGCGGAAGTTCTCCTCTCCCCCTCCCTCCCTGCAATCTTCTGGGACACGTCAGAGGTCCCAGAAGATTGCCGGCCAATCACGGCGCGCAGCGCGCATGCGCAGTGGGTACCCGGCTGTGAAGCCGCAAACTGTAACAGCCGGGTGCCCACAGCAGTGATGCCGGCGCCGAGGGAGAGGATCGAGGCTTCCGGCGGCCGCATCGCTGGACCGTTGGACAGGTGAGTAAATGGCTGGAACTCCGCTTTAAAGTTTTTTTTTTTTTATTATCTTGTATAGAGTAAAGGAGGGTTATAACCCTGTCAGGTTTTTTCTTTTTTTTTGCCATCTGTGCCACACTGGAGAGATTTCCCTTCACTTCCTGGCCTATAGCCAAAACAGGAAGTGAGAGTAAATCCCTCCAGAGAACGTAAATCCCTGGTTATCACCTGAACTGGAACCTGTTGGAAGATTTCCCCTCTGTTCTTGCTCTGGGGGAAACTCATAATTTGTTTTTTTTCTTTCATATTCGATGATGATGGTAAAAAGGAGAAATATATAGAGGGTGAATCTCCCTAACGGGGACACAAACAGCAAAAAACCCGACAGGAGTTCTAATCCATCTCCACTCTATCCAAAACTAAACAAATATAGGTTTTGCCTTTTAGTTACACTTTAAAGCGATATTAAACCCTCAAGCTCCATTCACACCTAAGCATACTGCAGCGATGCCTGTGGAGCATTTTTGGAGCAGCACTATTCATTTGAATGGGCATCCCTCCGCATTAAAGAAGATTGCATACCAGATTTTGGCGCAGCGCCTTTTTTGCCTCGATTTTAACAAGTTTTGTCGCTCAGCAATTGCGAGAAAGTCGTACCGCGGTTGGGGTATCATTAAGAAATAACGGCATCACAAACTCTTCCTGTATTTTGCTGCGATTCTCCTATGCTCGGGTGTAAATGGAGCCTCTGTGTTTTGTAGTTGAACACATTGGACACAATAAAATAAACATTCCCCCACTAGACCATTTGTAAAAATCCTTACCCCAGCCGTAGGGTCGCATCTCTTCTGAACATCTTCCTGATTGGGCATGAGACGGCCAGCCTGCATTTTGCCCCCTCTCCACAGACACTGCCAGTCTGGCTGGAATCTGCTCCATTGTTGGAAGCTGTGAGTGACCCGGCTGGGAAGCTTTCCCAACGGGTTTTTGTTGCTACATTATTTCTATACAAATTTCTCATTGTACCCGACTGTGTGAATGATTGTCTGCATCAGCAGCACCCCACCTACACACAGGTATTCTGTGCATGCTTGCAGCAATCCCATTCATGTGGATTGGGACGCAGTGACTGCACACTGTCTGTTCAATGCTGGGCACCCACATGGATGGGACTGCCCTCATGAGGATGGACAGAACAGCTGTGCATCCCTGTGTGGGCAAACACAAAACCCACTTTTTTAATGTCAGTATCAACCTACAAAGAAGAGACAGCAGAGAAGAAATCCATTTGGGAGCTCTCTGCATTTGCTGGATTCCACACCTATTTCCTACTTCCAGAGCTGGCTGCCCTGATATATGCCTTTGCAGTTTACAACTTTCAATGATGCTGGCTCCTGGTCCCTCAGTGCTGCTTACCTGAACTTCAGGACTTCACAGGCAAATGTACAGTGCAGTCAGGGGCCAGCATGGAGAAGGGAAGGGCAGGGGAATGCCTTGCTACCCTAGGCTGTGGGGCTGTATGTTTCTATTGATGCACATACTGTAGGTAGATACAGCTCTAGTCATGGCACAGATGGAAGAGATAGAAAAGCTGCATGTTCAGTAAGGCTTCTGTAAAACATGAGGGGAAGGCAGTTGAGCTGCAGTTTTACCACCCCTGATCTAAAACCTTCTATACAGCTAGAGGGGGCTGTTAACATGTTATGGCCATGATTCTTTTGCATCACACTTGCAACAGATTTTGTGTCCTTGTGACAGAGCTGATCACAGATTGGGGTAAAGGGACAATCGCAGTTGATCCCATGTAAACACATTTGCCGGGTATTTGCAGTCCTTTCCTCTCACTCTGTGTCTGTGGGAGGAAAGGAGAACTGATAACCAGCAGGTCTGACAGCACATTGTTTACACTGATAAACGGGGCATTGATCATCAGTGAAGAAGAAAAATTACTTATTTGCAAAATTTTATAACAGAAACAAATTTTTGGTCTGTTTGTTTATTTAGCAAAAACAAAAAACCCAGTGGTTATTAAATACTATCAAAAAAAAAAAAAGCTATGTCTCAAAAAAAATGATACAAATTTCATTTGGGCACAGTGTTGCATGACCGCGCAGTTGTCATTCAAAGTGCGACATCGCAGAAGGCTGAAAATCGGCCTGGGAAGGAAGGGGGTGAAAGTGACGGGTATTGAAGTGGTTAAATCTTCAGTTCCTGCATTTCTCTCTGCATATACAATTTTTTTTTTTTTTTTGTCCTTTTTATCTCTAGTAGTGGGCGGTCTTTAATACTGCATAGGATAGTGCTCACCTTGAGCTCTATCCTATGCTTCATTACATTGTGAGCTTAGGCTGTGTGATACCAGTTGAGGAGGTGTCATTGGTGGCCTGGGCTCACAGGAAAGTGTTGGATGACACTAGAGGTCATTCAGCTTGGAAGCGGGGCTGGAGGATGATGTGGGGAACAGCACTGCACTTTAAAGTGATTGTAAAGTCTCCTTTTTAAAATAAACTAAAAAATAACGAACCTGTTATACTTTCCCTCCTCTGTGCAGTTTGTTTGCACAGAGCAACCCCGATCCTCCTCTTCTCGGGTCTCTCTTCTATGCTCCTGGCCCCTCCCTCCTGTTGAGTGCCCTCACAGCAAGCATTCCCGACCCACCCCTGCCCCCTCTCTCTCCTGATTGGCTTACTGACTTTGATAGTAGTGGGAGCCAATTGCGCCGCGCTGCTGTCTCAGCCAATGAAGAGAAAAGTAGTACATTTTAAACTTAAAAAAAAAGTTGATGGGGGGGATTGGGGGAAATAACTAAAACCTAGAGAGAGGCATTTCCCTATCAAATGCATCAATACGAATTTTCTTTCCTTGCAGGTATTTCGATTCTGCCGGTCAAAATGTCACAAAAACTTCAAGAAGAAGCGAAATCCCAGAAAGATCAGATGGACAAAGGCCTTCAGAAAGGCCGCTGGTAAAGAGTTGACCGTGGTAAGCAATGACTGATTCACAGTTAGTGATTGTAAAGTCTTGTTTGTTATTTAAAAAAAAAAAAAAATGTTATACTTCTGTGCAGTGGTTTTGCACAGAGCAGCCCGGATGTTCCTCTTCTCAGGTCCCTCGTTGCTGCTCCTGGCCCCTCCCTCCTATCGAGTGCCCCCACAGCAAGCAGCTTGCTATCGGGGCACCCTAGCCCAGCTGCAGCTCCGTGGGTCTATTCTGACATGGAGCTGCTGTTTGGCCCCACCTCCTCTCTCTCCTGATTTCCTCACTGACTTTGGCAGCCAATAGCACCGCAGCTGTGTCCCAGCCAATGAGGAGGAAGAGCCCCCCGACCAGCTGAGGGACTCGTGGACAAAGATAGGGCTCAGGTAAGTATTAGGGGTGCTGCTGCACACAGAAGATTTTTTTTTATCTCGATGCAAAGAATGCATTAAAATAAAAAAACCTTCTGACTTTACAACTCCTTTAAATATCAGTATATAAACAGTAATTGTCAAGATATATCTGGTTTTATTGTTGAACTTAAAGGGCACAAAACATCAAAGTGGTTATTGTAAGTTTTTGTACCCAACGATGAGAAAAAGAAAGGAACCCAGTTCTACAGTGCAATGGTGGACAAGATGTCTGGTTGACAGAACGATGATACAGGCTTCCACTTTTGGCTTTTCATGCATCAGCTTATCCTAAAAGTAGATTCAGAGTAGGAGCCAGTGATATCTGCAGTCCTAGCAGACAGGCAGGTTTACTTTAGTGGATTCCTTAGTATATCAGTAATTTGTACAGGTAAAGATTCTAGGAAATGATATGATACATAGGCTGCTCCGGGGATTGGCAATGAAATCTTCTATAGCCGTACCATATGGAAGTTAATATGGTAATGTGGTATTTGTAACACTTAAAGTGATTGTAAATGATCATCTTGTAAAAGAAATGAAAGGCAAAACTTTTTTGTATAGATATAAAAAAAAAAAACCCATTATAAATATCTTCTTTCTTCTTTTTTTTTTTTTTATCACATTCCCTCTGTTCTCAGCTGCATGAAAGCTGGGGGAGGAGAAGAAGCAGCGCACTGAGCTTTGCATGAATAGCTGTGCAGCAGGGGCATGTCAGGACAAGTCTGATCATTGGAGGAGAGCACACTGAATTCCCAGCATAGCTAGAGAACTGACTACGCTGTGCTCTCCTGCTTAGTGGGGTCAGTTTTTAATAGGAATGCAGAGGGACTTGCAGGAACACCGGGGATTTCACACAAATTAAGCAATACAAAGAGAATAGGATACTTTCTCATACAAGTACATGGTACAGCAGGCACAGATCAGGATTATGAAGTTTTGGGGTAACAAACGCTTTAAGCTGTTTTGTGGAGTTGTACATTTTGTGCCTATCATGGTGGTGGCACCGCTTTTCCTGGCTAGATTTTGCTATTTTTGTTTATTTTTTTGTCAAACTTTATTAAGGTGTATAAGTTGTGGGAGAAATTCGGAGCTGTCATTGCTGACTGCTTTAAAAATAACAAAAATGCTAGGAGCTTTTTACTAGTTTCAGTACTATGTGAAGCAGAGGGAGTCACAGGTCCTATTCAGCATTCTTCTGGGTAAGTGACCCAACATATTAAAGCCAAAGGGTCTACATAAAGGCCTGGCACCCAGAATTGCCCAGAGGAGGGGTCAGCAGTTGCAGGCTCCATGTTTCTCCCATAAGTAGATTTCAGTAAAAATCAGATTTAAATTAGCAAAGTAATATCTTATGTATAAATACAGAACCTGATCTATCAGTAGTTGCTTTAAAAATGTTTCATTGCAGGATAATGCATTTGAATTTGAAAAAAGAAGAAATGAACCTGTCAAGTACCAGAGGGAGTTGTGGAGCAAGACTGGTAATGTTTCTTTTTTTTTTTTTTGCCTTCACATCTTTCACTGCTAAGAGACCCTAAAAGTATACTTGCTTGTTATCTTGAGAAAGTCTTGCATTTATGATGCTAGTAAAGTTTGAGATGCCCAGAATGACTGCTTGTGCAGTTGATGGTACAGTCCTGCCATTTGTCCCATGGCCCTAGTTGATTTTATTGCATGTGGAGTTGGTTCACATCTGTCAAATGCCAGAGAGTGGATGCATGTCATTGGGTGACACAAAGGGCAGCTCTTTTGGCACCCAGTAGTAGCTTGGCTTAAGAAGGAAATGGTCAACTGAGTCAAGTAATGGAGGTCTTTGATTAAGAGATGGAGGTTAAAGCAGAGGCTGAGAGGGACCGGGGGATACAAGAATGAGACAGAGGAGACTGCAAAGGTTCTGCTACCACAGAACCGGTATTGGGCACAAAGATGATGTCAGATGTGGGTTGTGAAAGCTAGAGGCTTGGGTAACAAAAAGGACAAGAGGACGGAGACATAGAGACAAAAATGGGTCACAACTGACGTGCCAGTAAGAGGGGATAAAATGAGAGGCTACAGGAGGAGAAATGCCAAATACACCGACCATTCAAACAAACGCAATACCAAAGCAAGAGGCATGGGACATGAAAATAAATAAACACAAAATGCTGGCGCACAGGTAACATCAAATAGTTAACTGTTTAGACAAGTCAATATAGTCCAATGAATAAAATGGGTGGGCTGTAGATAGTCATGGAATGCTCCGCACTAGGACAAAGCTCCTGTTCTGGAGTGAGGCCAACTCAAAGAGCCATGTAAAAAAAGAGAAACAGGAGAGCGCCCCTTAGTGCAATATTTAAAAAGCATAGGGCAGATTGCCAAATAAAAACTTGCATAACAATGAAGGGTAAAGCTCGCCTTGTGAATGCTCGGAAACGCGTTGTGTTCCCCTGCTCCACGGTGATCTCACACGCCAGCCGGCATTGCGTTCCAAACAGTGGCCCGCACAGCGACGATCTGGAACTTGTTCATCTTTTTCTGGAGACCGAACACTGGATTACGGCTTTCCATCCCACAGCTTGGATGCTTGGATTTCCCCGCCGCTGAAGCAGCCTCATCTGAGATGAGCTTTACCTTTTTCATTGTTATGTGAGTTTTTATTTGGCAATCTGCCCTATGCCTATTAAATGTTGCACTTAGAGGCGCTCTCCTGTTTTCTCTTTTTTTTTTCTCTTCTCCTTTCCTTTTTTTTTACATGAAAATAAATAATGCACTGGTTGGGCAGAAAAGTTCATACCAGTATTGGAGGTGAGGGATGGTGAATGCTGCTACCACCACTTTATTTCCATTCTAAATTGCCATACTAGTAAAGCCTTTGTACAGGTTTATATCATAGGTATCATGGTAAACTATGGACAAAAGAGCAGGTTTGCAAATCTGCAAGACTTCTGATTTGCTTTATGCATTGCCACACAGCAATTGGCTGATGGCCCTAGGTAGCATTGACCTCAATGGAGATGGGGAGCAAGACCTTTTGTCCGATTAGTACAGTGCATCCGGAAAGTATTCACAGCGCTCCACTTTTTCCACATTTTGTTTTGTTACAGCCTTAGTCCAAAATTGATTCAATTATTTTCATGAAAATTCTACAAACAATACCCCATTATGACAATGTGAAAGAAGTTTGTTTGAAATCTTTGCAAATTTAACGAAAAAATCCCATGTACATAAGTATTCACAGCCTTTGCCATGGCACTCAAAATTGAGCTCAGATGCATCCTGTTTCTACAACTTGATTGGAGTCCACCTATGGTAAATTAATTTGATTGGACATGATTTGAAAAGACACACCCTTGTCTCTCTAAGGTCCCACAGTTAACAGTGCATGTCAAAGCACAAACCAAGCCATGAAGTCCAAGGAATTGTCTGTTGACCTCTGAGACAGGATTATATTGAGGCACAGATCTGGAGATGGGTACAGAAAAAATACTGCAGCATTGAAGGCCCCAATGAGCACAGTGGCCTCCATCCATAAATGGAAGAAGTGTGGAACCACCAGGACTCTTCCTAGAGCAGGCCGCCCAGCCAAACTGAGCGATAGTGGGAATAGGGCCTTAGTCGGGGAGGTTACAGAGCTCCAGCGTTTCTCTGTTGAGAGAGGAGAACCTTCCAGAAGAACAACCATCTCTGCAGCACTCCACCAATCAGGCCTGTATGGTAGAGTGGCCAGACGGAAGCCTCTCCTCAGTAAAAGGCACATGACCGCTCTTCTAGAGCAGTGTTTCTCATCTCCGGTCCTCAGGGCACACTAACAGGCCAGGTTTGCAAGAAAACTGAAATACATCGCAGGTGATATTATTTGCTGCTCAGTGATTGCAGTATTCTAGTCTACATCTCCCCAAGGTAATACTTAAAATCTGGCCTGTTAGTGTGCCCCGAGGACCGGAGTTGAGAAACACTGTTCTAGAGTTTGCCAAAAGGCACCTGAAGGACTCTGACCATGAGAAACAAAATTCTCTGGTCTGATGAAACAAAGGTTGAACTCTTTGGCCTGAATGGCAAGCTTTTTTTTATTAGCGGCAGGAACTGGGAGACTAGTCAGGATAGATGAATGCAGCAATATACAGACATCCTTGATGAAAACCTGCTCCAGAGCACTCTGGACCTTAGCCTGGGGCGAATAGGACAACGGCCCTAAGCGCACATCAAAGATAACTAAGGAGTGGCTACGAGACAACTCTGTGAATGTCCTTGAGTGGCCCAGACTTGAACCCGATTGAACATCTCTGGAGAGATTTGAAAATGGCCGTGCACCGATGCCCCCCGTCTAACCTGATGGAGCTTGAGAGGTCCTGCAAAGAAGAATGGGAGAAACTGCCAAAAAATAGGTGTGTCAAGCTTGTAGCATCATGCTCAAAAAGACTAGAGGCTGTAATTGGTGCCAAAGGTGCTTTAACAAAGTATTGAGAAAAGGCTGTAAATACAAATAATGTACGTAGGATTTTATTTATTTTTTTTAAAATAAATTTGCAAAGATTTCAAACCAACTTCTTTCATGTTGTCATTATGGGGGATTGTTTGTAGAATTTTGAGGAAAAAAATGAATTTAATCAATTTTGTACTAAGGCTGTAACATAACAAAATGTGGAAAAAGTGAAGCACTGAGAATACTTTCCGGATGCACTGTAAATCTGTATGCAGCCCTCATATGCAGGTGAACCTGTATTTAAAGGAAATGTATACAGTAGGCATTTGAGTTTTTTGATTTGTGTTAAGAGATCAATTTGTGTGTTACTATTTAACCCCCTGGCCACTGACAGTATGAAAATGTGTCCTTTCGGCGGGTGGGCCTTGGTGCCAAGTGGCTGCATATTTGTGTACCAATTAGCCAACACAGCTTTGCCGATAGTCCACGCCCTGCATGCGGTAGCTAACGGAAAGCTTCTGATTGCTTCCTGCGATCTGGAGCTTTCTGATTATGTGATCAATGTGACAGCCAATCATAGCGTTCACATGATCATAAACCCCGCCCCGGCCTCCCACCGTCTGAAACTTCAAGGGCTGGGAGGCACCAGCGCAAAGGGGTTTAAAAAAAAAAACTTATGTAGGGTTTGCAATTATGTATATTGGCATCCATATTTGTTTTATTACTTATGTAGGCTTTGCTTCTTCCTTTGCAACACAATAGTTTTGCTTTACCGCTGCTTTAAAATAGGTGTGTGTTGGTGGATTCATTAATAAATCATGCTCTCCCATGTCTGGCATATTTCTCATTAGTGGTTTAAAATGACTTTACTGTATTTAAAAACTTTAAACAAAGCTTGCAAAAAGACGTCCATAAATACTTAGCTGGCCTTCTGCTTCTTCTGGAGTCTGCGCTCTGTTTCAGAGCTAAGTCGCTCGCAAAAACTTTGCTTCTGACACTTTTCTGATTGGATTCCTGCGTTCCCTACTATGATTTGTGGTTTCATCCTTCGGCTCATATGTCAGTGCAGAACACAGTAAGCAACAGCTGCTATGAGGAGGGGAAGGGAGGTAGTATGATTTCATATTGATTGCACACTATCGTGGCTATAAAGTTAGGAAAATGGAGCAAGTGTATAAACACACAGTCACATCAACAATTCATTTAAACGTTGCAAGAAAACTTCAATGTGTACTCCTTCACAATAGCTATAATGTCTTTAACAGCTCTAAAGTGGAATTGACATGTTAGCCACAGAATGAGCCAGTAGTGTGCCAATATACAGTTTATATAGTGTCAATGAGCCAATGGGTTGATTCTCGTACCCAACAGGCAATTTCAGGAAGCCAGAAAACATGGACTGCCACTATTCACAATAAAAAGAAAATGCCAGCTCTAATATTTATTTTTTTCAGTCTTTATTAGCTCCCTAGATTTGCCTTGCAATTATACAAGCTGTTTATGATAAATGGTCGATTATTGACAATCTTACCGTAAATGTTTGTAGATAATGCTGATGACCTTGCTGTGCAGGATAGAAAGATTTTAGAAACCTTGACTTTGTTTCTATAGCGTTGACCTTCTTTGGCGATGCTTTACATAGCTAATAGAACTATTCCTTATGGCCCCTTTCACATGCACGTTTTTCAGGTGCACCCAATCAGAACCTCCATTCTCTATTGACCGACGTGTCCGTTTGCACCTGCAAAAATCCAAGCTTATCTGATCCAGTAAAGACGGATAGGGATTTGTTCCCCTTCTGTTCACAAGATCGGATGGGTTGGCAGTCTGTTGTAAATGTACAGACAGTTCGTTTACATTCAAACGCCCATAGAGGAGAACGGGCAGTGTCTGTGTCCACTCTGTATAAGTGGAGTGGACACGGACCTGTCATCCGCCTGCTCAGTGGCCAGACCCCCTGATGAGCAAGCAGGTACCAGCGGGAGTCCGCCCCGTGTTTAAAGGACCCAATCTCTGCTCCAAAAGGAGCTTACGATCTGGTTGTGTGTACGCACAACTTAATTTCAATGGAACTTGTAAAAATGTATATTTCAAACCCTTGTCTTTACACTAGGTTAATGACTATAAATTTATTTTTGTAGTTGATGCAATGAGGAGAGTAGAAGAGATCAAGCAGAAGCGGCAAGCGCGGTTTATCATGAACAGGTGAGATGTGGCCCACTGGCTTTGAGCTATATGATTGCATTTCATAGCACATATTTTCATACATTTTTCCTTTTTATTCTAGATTGAAAAAGGGCAAAGAATTACAGAAAGCCCAGGACATCAAAGAAGTCAAACAAAACATACATCTTATCCGGGCTCCTCATGCTGGTAAGTTGACATCTGTTTAGCATGCACTTTTTTTTTTTTTTTTTCTGTATTAAAGGATAAGTTCACCTTTCGTAACATGTTACGAACGGATCAGCCCCTGCTCCCTGATTTGACAGCTGCAAAAAAAAATGTGCATTTATTTATGTTTTTGTTTTAAGTGAACTTATCCTTCAAGGATGATTCAGCCCAGTGCTGAAAATCTAGTTTAACACCCTGTACTAGTTTAAATGCATATATTCCACCCTAGTGGGAGTGCACACAGCTCTGGTTTTCTTTAAAGCAGAATTTTACCCATAGCTTGATTAAAAAAAATAAATGTTCTTTAGAAAGGAGCATACATTTCACATTAATAATTGTTACCAAAATTAGTGTGTGCTGTAAATTTGCCTCCACCATTGCTCGTGTTTTTCTTTTTGCTGGAGGCTGCCATTTTGCTTAAGCCAAGAGACCCTGAACAGCAGACAATCATTTTTGTCAGTGTTGAAAAATATAGAGCAACTGAGCATGTGCAGAGCAGGGTGAGAAAGTGTATTAGTGGATTTGAAACTGTATAGACACTTATTTTTAATGTTTTACATAGCTTTACCTGCAAAAGGGGTCAGCTGAAGTGATCTAGCAGGACCTAATTTTCTGACTAATGTTCCACTTTAAAGTGGAATTCCAGGCTTTTGCTTTCTATGCTAAAACTTGTTCCCACCGTGATTCTAAATTTGATTCTAAATCCTATTTTAAAGTACCTTGTGAAAGGAAGATGCCAATTCTAAGGGCGCTCTGGTCTGGTCATGTGATCGGCTCCCAGCAGCCGGCTTCAGGGGAGTTTGGGAGACCGTCGACAATGGATACCCCATAGTAAGCTTATGGGTGATGTCACTGCCCAGGTATTCCAGCTGTTGTCATCACTCTCTCCTCTTCCCTGGACCCGGCAGCTAGGGCGATCCCATCCCCGCACTGGAAATCCCTCAGAATAGGTAAGTATAAGTGCCTTCCATTTATAGGGTAGATGGAATGGGATTTAGAAGGGGAATGGGAGCAGGTTTAGGCAAAGTTAGCAATCGCCTGGAATTCCACATTAAAATGTTTTAATACAAGGGACAAAGAGAAGGCTATGTATATCCTGATTCCCCAGTCAGTTCCAGTACTAGATCATGTGTAGGTCTGAAATATATCTCATGATTTCACATTGCCTGTACTGTTAGCATATGGCTATATTCTGACCTCAAGTGGATCTATAGTCATCTAAAGGTACAAATCTGACATCATCAACTGACACATTGGGGTTGATTTACTTAAACTGGAGAGTGCAAAATCTGGTGCAGCTGTGCATGGTAGCCGATCTGCTTCTAACTTCAGCTTATTCAATTAAGCTTTGACAATAAAAAAATCTGGAAGCTGACTGGTGTCTTTGCACTCTTCAATTTTAGTAAATCAACCCCAATGGGTGAGTTGAGGATGTCAGATTTGTACCTTTAGAAATTTCAGCTTTCCAAAATGGAGTGCTCGGTAAATTTGGACCTGTAGTCAAATAAACCAAAGCTATTTAACAGCTTATTGATGGAGTATAGGTCCACTTGCTTGCACATCATTCTGATGTAAAGATCAGATAGTACTGTGCCAACTATATGTTTTTAATTCGTATTGTAGATTTAATAATGGATAAAAGCTTTACATGATACTCTCTTAACTGGGTGCCGGGTAAATATAAACTGTTTACTAAAACAATTAAAAACCATACAGGTGTTTCTAAACATACCAGACCGGTAATATGGAACTTTCCTGTTCTAGGGATAGATTCTGCTTAGCAGGAGATGCCTTCTCTTCTGGCAGCAGAGGTCAGGGGTTCAGATGGGAAGGTTGCCACTTGGAGTATCTTAAGCACTACTCTCAAAAAGATAATAAAACCAGAAGAATTTCAGGATAACAGATAAATTGTCCTTATACTCAGCTCTCAGTGGTTACTTTATACACCTGCTAATTAATGCAAACAGTAAATCATGGCTTTAAGCAAATAGAGGTTTAAAGAGATTAGGTTGGTTTTTGAGCAAACCTTATAATGGGGAAGGTTTGTGACCTGATGATTGCTACTAGATATATGGGTGTTTTCAGCATGTATGACTGTAGAGCAGGGGTCTTCAAACTATGGCCCTCCAGTTGTTCAGGAACTACAATTCCCATCATGCCTAGTCATGTCTGTGATTGTCAGTTTTCCAATGCCTCCTGGGATGCGTAGTTCCGAAACAGCTGGAGGGCCGTAGTTTGAGGATCCCTGCTGTAGGGCATTGGAGCCTATCCCTTCTAGTAGGTGATGTAAGTGTGATTGAACATTGTCTTTTGTCATTTTAGGAAAAGCCAAAAAATTGGAGGACAAAATGGTTCAGAAACTACAGGAGGATGTGGATATGGAAGAATCATCATAGAAGTGGATATAAACCTCCTATTTATATTGTCACTGCAGTGTGCTTCGATGTGGGAACATTTGTACAGCATTTCAGAACAGTCCAAACTGCATTTTTGAAGCGTGACTGTGTGTTTGGTCTGAAAAATAAATTTTATTTACTCTTGGTATGTTCATATTTTTATTTCTTTGTGATGAATACATAGTGTGGAAAAGGTAAACGTATCCTTTAAAAAAGACCGGTGGGCTCAGGCACTAAATCAACCATATTAATAAATAAAAATCAAGAAATTATATAAACATGACTCAAAAAAAAAAGTGCAAAGGAGTTTTAAATATAAGTAACAAAGTTCCACATAATGCAAAAAAATAAATAAATATATGTAACAAAGTGTCCAATAAAAAAGTGTAGAAAGGTGTATATAACTTGATCATATAAAAATAACAAATTATGAATACATTTATTAGTAGCATAGTCCCACAAAGTAAAGTATAAAAAAAAGTCCCAAAAATCAATGAAATCCAGTGCCAAAAATTTCAATAAAGTGCGCCAGTGCTTCAGTGAAACCAGACATGCAAAACTGCTTACCAAATCTAAAATATCTCAGCACTGGAGATCTAAATGCACTCATGAAAATGGTAACAATCGGGTAACTCAAAGGGCCATCCATCCAGCATGGATCATCCGTTCAGACTGTCATGTGTAGTAAAACCACTCCGCTCAAAAGGTCATCCGTCTAGCATGGGTCATCAGCATAAGACCAAATTGAATGGTATTTACTGCCACAGCATCCACATATATAAAATAAAGGACAAGCCCCATGGTGCAGTAAGCTTGAAACATGTTTAACAGGATAATGCGCTTACAATAACAGCAGTAAAGTTCAGTGTGTAATCCAACTCATCCAAGCACAGCTACAAGTCATGGTGCCAGGTGTGTGTGGTGACATCACTCAATCAGCCTTATAATTTTCTGTACACAGTTGGTGTAGAGAACTTCCCCAGAAATGTAGTTTCCGGCTTCTGTGATTGGCTCCTTGGTTTTCCCAGAAAACCAATATGAAGATACAAGTTAAATTATTGGCTTCATTTGTAATATTATTGTAAGCTTTGGTGAGATACTCCTACAATATTAATTACTTCCAAAAGTATGGAGACTGCAGCTTTCCTCAGAACAGACAGTGCATCAGCTAATTAATAAGCCAGACCCTCCCAAGAGCACACGATGATTCTGCTGAAACCGAGATATTTGTTCACAGCAACAAAAGGTAGGAATCTGCTATATAGTTTGTAAAATCCTTGCAATGTACAAAGATCACACTTAGTTTTTTTTTTTTTTTTTCCTCTCAACAAAAGTGGAGTTACTCCATTAATTTTATTTAAGACCTTGTAATCTTGTGTTAACTTCCCTAATGTTTTTAAATTGGGAAATGTATTTGAGCCATATGTACATAAAAACTTAATATGGTGGAAAACACTTCAGGCTATGGCACACTCCTCGTCCCTATAGAAATAAAAATGTTCAGAGATAGGTGTGTGGGGGGAGAATCTGTGCAATTCTGTAAATATAATAGACAGTGATCATTTACCACTCTTTTTTTTTTTTTTTCACCTCTTGATTAGAGCTGCACGATTATTCCTTTAAAATCATCATGATCTCGATTCAACACACACACAATCTTAATCCAGCGTTTCCACGATTCATGTAACAAGTGCAGAACAGTTCCCTGCTAACAGCTGCCAAAAAAAAGTAGCTGCCAATGTTTATCATCAACAACATTGCTTAGTGCTGAAAGAGGGCTAAAAAGAAACATTGTATTTTTCTGTTCACTTACAGATCAAAGGAATGAACTTCAGTCTGTAAATGAAGTCCGTTTAAAGCAACCTTGTCAAGTAAAGAAGAAACTTTTTTTTTTTTTTTTTTTTTTAATATAAAGTGTTCCTCTGTTTAACCCCTTCTTATTAATCCTTAATTTACTCTAATTAGTTTTATTAATGCCTTATTCTCCTCATTTAATTATTTCTCTTTCGTTCATTGACGGACACAGCTCCTGGTATTCATAACCATTGGGTTATATTGCCCCCTACAGGAGTAGGACACTAGGCAGAAAATAATTCTGGCTACACCCATGGGCAGTCCCAGGGGGTATACTCCCCCCCTCTCTGCTATAGCCACTCAGTTTTTATGCCTAGTAAGGAGTAAGGACCTAGTTCCTTGCTGGGATCTTAGGTCCTGGCAAAAAAAAAAAAATATTTTAAATAGAAATTTTTCTCTTGGATTTTTCCTGAGAGATCAACAATCAAGTGGAGTACTGGGCGACGGGCTGGATAGTCTAGATCCAGTGGTCACCTCAGTCTGGCCAGCGAGCACGAGCAGACCTCGGCACTGCACTACATCTGCCACAACATAGCCCCACTGGACGGGGGCTGGCCTGCGAGTTAAACGCCTACGACCAGGTCTCGACATGAATCGTAGTGTACCTTTTGGCCGACAGCCCCCCATTTCGATGGAGAGGGGTTCTGTCTTGAACCGTGCCTGCCTGGTTCCTGGTATGGTGAGTAGCTGTCCCCCCTGGAGGATTTTGCGGTGGACGTGGGCTCCTCCTTGGGACAGTCGGACCCACAGGTCCCCCTCCTTCCCACAGGCACCCCCGCTTGCCGAGTCCCTCACCTGCCCTCCCCTCTCCTCCACATAAGCTGGATGGATGGTCTGGCCACAGTTCCCGGGGTGGGGGCAGGGCGCTTACTAGCGATGGGGGCCAGGGGGTGCGCCGCCAGTGACCAGAGGATCAACAGCGAGTGAGGGGGGTTGTACCTGGTGGGGGCTCCTGCCAGGGCCTCCCATCCTGCCTGGATCTGTCCTTGAGGTCTTGTCTCCCTCCTGGCTCCCTGTATGCCTTGTGGTGCTGCCATTTTGTTGTAGCCTGTGTATGTCTATACACGGCGGCCATGTTTGTGTAGTCTGGTTGCCATTTTGCTGTGGTTTGCTATTGAAAATAGCAGCCCCTAGTACTAACAGGCTGGCATATTATAGTGTAATTCCAGGAAGTAATCCCAAAACATAACACTTAATGATAACGTGATGGAAAACTGCTAAATTTTTACTGATATTTGAAAAGCCAGGGAGAAGAGAACCAGAAAAAAAGAGGAGAGGAGGGAGGAAAAAAAAAAAAGGGGGGTATTGGGTGGGAGGTTAAGGACTAAAAAGTTGGTTGAGTAAATTTAATTTGCAGCGAGTTGTGAGAACACCATCAATTAGTAGAAGTCACTTCAATGAGAGCCTTCCCTTCCTCAGAATAGATAAACATGTTCCATAATGTCCAGGTGTGTGTGTAGGCCTCTAGTTTCTGCCGTGCAGTCAAAATCAGGTCCTCCATCTTGCTTAGTTTCTCAACCACATACCAATTTTTGGAGACTGTGTCTGTTTTCAGGTGAGGGGAATGCAAGACTTGGCCGCATTCAGAAGGTGTCGAAAAATAGATTTCTCTCCTCGTCTTCCAGGACGGCCCAACAGTGAGAGATGATAGGCTCCTCCCTACCGGAAACGCAATAAATTTACAATTTGTTAAAAGGCCCCACCCTTCCATCTGGCCCTCAGTTTAGATTGTGTTTCTTCCTACAACGGAACGTTTGTTGTGTTAGTGACCTGCAGACTCTGAGTCGAACGGTACCCCTGTGAGCCAGGTTCTGCAGAAGGCGACTGGTTCCCTCCGGGGGACCTTACGAGTGGAGCTTAACCTGCTGCCTATCCAGGCTTCTCACAGGTCGCCCACAGATGTACAAGCCGTCGGTCACCTGCGGTGTTTCCTTCAGGTCTTGTTTTCCGGTGCGAGCAGCTCTCCTCCACAGAAGTTTTGAATTTCCCGCCGGGCGGGCGCTTCAAGCCTCGTCTTCAAACCGGAACTTCCGGCACAACGTCACAGCCACTACAGCGTCAGACGCACGCGACATGGGGAAGAAGAACGTGGAGGAGACGCCGGAGCCACTTACTAGTGGAAAAGCAGACTCCAAGGCTATCGCAGCTCCGTTATCTGCTGGGGAAATGAAGCCCTCCACGACTCATCCTCCGGGGAAGGAGGAGGAGAGGCCGGTCCAGGTTTCGGCAGCAAAACCCAGGTTGGAACAGGGTAAGTGCTGGAATGTATCCTTTATTGGGACTATGCCTTAAAAAGTCTGCTGGTTACCGACACAAAAAATGCCTGGAATCCCGTTTCCCTGACCCTAGTCGAACTTATTTCTGTTCTTTCTATTGTCCTCATGTTACTTTTATTTTAGGAAGAGTGATACTGCTACTGCTTTGTATCCTGTCTTCCAGAGTCCCTGAGCGGTTCACAAGAAACCTCTGCTACTACCCCAGCATTAGCAGGCCCTGTTGTCCATAAGAAGTGTGGTAATTGTGCAGATAAGTTGTCCAGCTCACACACTAAGCCTTTCTGTTATAGATGTATCTATAAATTGGCAGGACAATAAACTACAGGACTAATGAGAGACTTCATTAAGACAATGCAGGAAGAAATGTTGTCTACTATTAAAACAGTACGTTCCTCTTTAGGAATGCCTAGTATAGTAGAACCTATAGATCCTTCTTCAATGGAAGGTACCTCTTCTCAAGAAAGCTCTCTGCCTAAAGCAGGACCTTCAGGTCTTACACCTGCCTCCCAAAGTCTTCCCTCAGCTCAGGCTAGGGAAGAAGGCAGGTTGTCACCAGAGGAGAGCCGCTCAGATTCCCCATCTTGCTCAGAAGGTGAAGGGAACAGGGACTCAGATACTCCAGCGGAGTTAGAAACATCCAGGAACCTATTCAGGTTAGAGAGCATGCAGGGTCTCCTTCAGGCCATTTATACCTCGGAAGAGATACCTGATTTGCCTAAAGAAACCACGGCACAAGATAAACTTTATAAAGGACTAAGGGAGAGCCCTTCTAGAGTTTTTTCCTATTCACCATTCATTGAAGACCTTAATTCTTCAACAATGGCAATTACCTGAGAACAGGCTGAATAAAGGGAATTCTTGGAAAAGGAGGTTTCCCTTTAAAGAGGAAGATACAGGCAAATTCCTCAAAAGACCAACTGGATGCCCCCCTGGCACAAGTATCTAAGAAATCAGTCCTCTCTTTCCTGGACGCAGGTAGCATCAAGGATGCTATGAACAGAAAAGCTGAGACTTTACTGGGGAAGGCCTGGGATGTCAATGCAGCTGATATGGCTTCAGGTCTGACTGCCTCTTGTGTGGCAAGAAACGCTTTTTTCTGGGTTGACAGACTTAGTAAAAATTTACTTCAGACAAAAACTCAGGACATCCAAGATTCTCTGTCAATAATAGGTAAAGCGCTGGCCTATCTAGCAGATGCTGCGGTAGAGTCGGTTGTAGCCTCTGCCAAAACAGGAGCCCTCCTGAACAGGAAACTACTTACTGGCAATCTGGCTTAAGGAATGGGAAGGTGATCTCACCTCAAAATCCAAGCTCTGTGGTCTTCCGTTTGAGGGAACCCTTCTGTTTGGATCAGGGCTAGATGATGTCCTTTCCAGATCCTCAGAAAAAGGAAAGACATTTCCTACAAAACCCAGAGAGACTAACAGAAAATTTTATTTGTGGTCCCAGGAATAATAAACAACAAGGAAGGAAAAGGGAACCCGCAAAGAACTGGAACTTGCGGAAGGGAAAATCGAGAAATAGTCTCCTTTACCCTTCCACCTCTGCTACAAGGGATAATAAATGACTTAAAAGTCAAAGTAGGGGGCAGACTAAGCCAATTTCTTTCCAGCTGGGAAGAAATGACAGTCTCCCCATTTATCCTCAATATCCTAAAAGAAGGCTACCGACTAGAATTTACATCGATACCCCCTCCAACTATAACCCTTACTCAGATTCCCAAGGGGATACAAAAAAGAGAGGCTCTATTCTTAGGCATCCAGGAACTGGCAGAACAACTGGTAATCATCCCAGTACCAAAGGAGTAACTTTTCCAAGGGTTTTACTCCCATGTGTTTGTGGTCCCAAAACCCTCAGGGAAACATTGCCTAATAATAAACTTTAAAAATCTCAAGTTTCTTCTTTACAAAAAATTTGCTATGGAAACCATATACTCAGTAAGGCAAAGATTTACTGAAAGATGCATACCTGCATGTTCCTATTCACCAAGAACATCAGTCCTTTCTGAGGATTGCCATAGTGACAAAAGTAGGAGTACTACTCACTGGCAGTTCAGAGCACTACCTTTCGGGCTAACCCAGTCCGAGAATCTTTACCAAGAACCTAGCGGAGGCATTAGCTCATCTGCACATTCAGGGGATAGCCCTGATCCCTTACTTAGACGACCTGCTGATTTTTGCAAAGTCAGAAGTAGAAGTAAGAGTGGATACCCAGCAGGTGATAAGCTTCCTACAGAAGTTAGGATGGGTCATAAACTGGGAAACAATCGTCCCTGGAGCCAACTCAGATACAGCTTTTTTTCTGGGATTCCAGGTGGACTCAGCGTTACAGAAACTCTTTCTTCCCAAAGAAAAGAGGGGAAAAAATAGTTTCGGCAGTACTAACCCTAAAGAGTACTCAACCTTGTTCTAGGAGAGAAATCCTAAAAGTATTAGGCCTGATGTCAGCCAGCATCCCAGCCATTGTGTGGGCACAGCTTCACGCCAAAGAACTGCTTTTCTTCCATCTGTCCTCTTGGGACAAAAAGACAGATTCACTAGACGAATTGGTCAACCTCACTCCACAGGTCCAGTCTTCCCTGGAGTGGTGGACCAATCTAAACAACCTATCGGAAGGCAGACCTTGGGGTCAATGGGATCCGGTAAGAATTATCACGGATGTCAGTACCAGAGGATGGGGGGCTCACCTAGAGGGGGCGCAAGCTCAGGGAATCTGGGGCAAGAGAACCGCTCAGGCCTCATCCAACTTCAGGGAATTGAAGGCAGTGGAGAAAGCACTAAAAGCTTTCCAAAAATTCATCCTCAACAGAGAAGTCCTAATAATGTCAGACAACACCACAACTGTGGCCTATCTGAATCGGCAAGGAGGGACCAGATCAAAAACCCTCCTAACCCTGGCACAACGCATCCTGGGCTGGACCGAAGGGAGAATAATCTCTCTAGTAGCCATCCATATCAAGGGAAAGGACAACCTGCAGGCAGACTTCCTCAGTCGCCACAGCATTGTAGAGGGAGAATGGGAATTAAGTCCCAAAATCTTCCAGTCAGTAGTATAGAGGTTTGGTCAACCAGAGATAGACCTATTTGCCTCAACTTGGAACAAGAAGGTAGAGAAATTCTTCTCCCTCATCAGGTCCAAAGGGACGGTCGGTCTAGATGCTCTAGCCCAGCTGTGGCAATTCAATCTGGCCTATGCCTTTCCCCCTTTTGATGCTAATTCCCAGAGTCCTTCAGAAACTGAGCAGGTCTCAGAACCTGAAACTAATCCTAATTGCCCCTTGATGGCCCAAAAGGCCATGGTTCCCCATTCTGAAAGCCATGTCGATAGCTTGCCCTTGGCATCTCCCAGTCTCCCCAGACCTTCTGTCTCAGGGACCAGTACAGTTTCAGGATCCAGGATTCTTCCAGCTGGCAGCCTGGTTACTGAACGGCAACTGCTTAGGGCAAAGGGATACTCAGAGTGGTAGATACTCTTTTACTGAGCAGAAAACCAGTCACTAGAAAAATTTATCTGAAAGTGTGGAAAAAAAATTTGTATCTGGCAGAGGCAAAAGGATCTTGCTTCTACCTCTACTCCCACAATTCTCAAATTTTTGCAAGATGGAGTAGATAAGGGTGTGGCGGTTAACACCCTTAACCACTTACCGCATACTAACGTACCCGTACGTCGGGTAACTTTGCGGGCTTATACCGGGATGATTTCTCTAGCTAGAGGCATCATCCCGGTACCGTGGTTTGAATCCGACGGTCGGCTTTCCGTCGGTAACGACCGATGCGGCCCCCCCCCCCCCGCCGCCTTCCGTGGCTTTGCCCGGGGCTCCAGTCCCACCGGGAGCCCCGAGCACCCAGCCGGCACGTCCGCCGGCTGGATGGAGTCCCGATGAATGCCGGAAACGGCATTGATCGGGTCTCCGATGACGTAACCCCGAGGCGGCGTCCATGACGTCACTTCCGGATTACTGTGCTGCAAAAGGCGGCAGATTTGAAAAACGGCTGTATGCAAAAATGCAGTTTTCGGCGTTTTGCATACAGGGAAGTGTAGTGGAGGGGTCTAGGGTCCATAAAGTGTACCTGTCACTACATATTGGTGTCACAAGGGATGTTTACATTGCTTGTGACAGCAATAAAAGTGATCAGATTTTTTTTTTTTTTTAAAAACCTGTAATAAAGTTAAAAAAAAGAAAAAATAAATAGGAAAAAAAAAAAAAAAAAAAATTTAGCCGCCCCCGTCACCGTTAGCTTGCGCACAAAAAAAAACGTATACGCAAGTCGAGCCGCGATCGCCAGAGCGTGGGCAATAATTTAAAAAAAATTACACTCTAACTCTAAACTGGTAACCGTTAAATAAATTTAAAGCGTCCCAGATTGAGATCTCTATTGACCGTAGTTTGTCGCCATCCCACGGGGGGGGGGGGGGCAATTTTAAACCGTAACATGTTGGGTGTCTATTTACTCGGCGTGACATCATCTTTCACAATATACAAAAAAAATGGGCTAACTTTACTGTTTAGTATTTTTTAAATGCAGTGAAATGTATATAATGTTTGGGGGTTCTAAGTAGTTTTCTAGGAAAAAAATACTGGTTTTAACTTGTAAACAAAAAGTGTCCGAAATAGGGCTGGGGCTTAAGTGGTTAAGGTACAAATAGCGGCTCTTTCGGTATTTTTGGACACTAGTCTGGCAAAAGAGCTGTTAATCAAAAGATTTTTGTTAGCTAGACATAGGGCTACACCTATTAATAGAGACAGGTTTCCCCCTTGGGACCTGAACAGGGTCTTAGAGACATTATCTAAGGACCCCTTTGAACCTTTAAAAGAAATTTCATTTAAATTTCTGTCTATGAAAGTGGCGTTTTTGTTATGCCATTACTACAGCAAGGAGAATTGGTGATCTGCAGGCTCTTTCTATTAAAGAACCTTTTTTAGTGGTCTTCCCAGATAGGATTGTCCTAAAGCCAGACCCCCTGTATCTACCTAAGGTAGCATCCTCTTTCCATAGGCCACAGGAGATAAATCTACCTTCCTTCTGTGATAAACCAAGAAATAAGAAAGAAAGGGAATTCCACGGCATTGATGTGAGAAGAGCTCTTCTCACTTATTTAGAAAGAACAAAAACCTTCAGGAGATCAAATCACCTCTTGGTCCTTGATTCCGGACCTAGAAAAGGGTTACAGGCTTCTAAGCCTTCAGTGTCTAGGTGGATTAGACAGGCAATTACCACCTCTTATGAGTTATCAGGTGTTCCTGCCCCAACAAAAGTTAAGGCACACTCAACGAGAGCCATTGCTACATCCTGGGCTGAAAAGGCCGGAGCATCATGGGAACAGACCCGCACTGCAGCCACCTGGTCCAGTCATGACACCTTCCTGAAGCATTATAGTGTTGAAATACTGTCTCAACAAGACCTAGCCTTTGGCCGAAAGGTCTTACAGGCAGTGGTCCCACCCTAAGGTAGGCTTAAAGGATCTCTATTATCCTCTCACTGTTGGGCCGTCCTGGAAGATGAGGAGAGAAAACCTACCGTTAGTTCACCGGTAACTTTCTTCCGAGCCTTCCAGGACGGCCCGCCTACCCGCCCTTGTTAAAAGGGTGCATGGTAAGATATACTTAGGTGGTAACTACCTATAGAATTATTCTATTTATATGTGCGATTTTATCATAAACACACAGTATACTTGTGTGACTCTAATAATGAAATTCATTTTCGTTCTCCATCTTTCATGTATCTTATCATAATGATTGTTTTCATTCTTAAATGTTTACTATGAACTATGAATAGTTGTTAATGTTTAGCACTGGCATCT
This sequence comes from Pelophylax lessonae, assembly GCF_965119305.1. Taxonomy (NCBI): domain Eukaryota; kingdom Metazoa; phylum Chordata; class Amphibia; order Anura; family Ranidae; genus Pelophylax; species Pelophylax lessonae. The sequence goes on along the minus strand of NC_138771.1, from coordinate 96,830,037 downwards.
GAACCTTTAGTGAGTGTAGAATGCTCCGCTCCCCCCACCCCTATTGTGGCTAGCATAGCTAGCCTATATATGACCACATTCTGCGGGTGTTCCACATCGTCTGAAGAAGGAGCGTAGTGCGCATGCTCCGAAACGCGTTACGTCATTGATAGTGGACGAGCGGCTTACTGCCGTCCTCGGCTCAATCCGGTTCCCCCATTGGACTTCCCTGAAGCCACATCATCTCCCGGCTGCTGGTTCGGCCGGATGCGGAAGTACCACATTATAGAAGGGATCTATGAGCCTTATGGAGAAGCCTGTGCCCTTGCTTTAATGTAAGTGTGACATGTATGCTGTGCAATAAACTGTGACTGTTTTACTGAGTGGCGCCTGTCTTCCATTTTTGTAGGGGTAGGCAACCTTGGCTCTCCAGCTGTGCTGAAACTACAAATCCCATCATGCCTCTGCCTTGGGGAGGCATGCCTGTGGCTGTCAGAGTCTTGCAGTGCCTTATGGGACTTGCAGTTCTACAACAGCTGGAGAGCCAAGGTTGCCTACCCCTGCCCTAGACCATACCTGGAGCAGCGGATCTTTTAGGCTAGTTCTGCTAGCCACATCTACCCTTTTGTATGCCGTGGAGCGGTTGTGAGGGACTGCCCCCTACATGTGGGACCCTCCGTATGAAGCACCCCCTGGTTCCCCTTGCACTTTTTTTCACCAGCCCAGGCTAGCCGCCGGGAGCGTCCTCGTTGCTGGAGGACCAAGATGACGCCAGGACCGGAACTTCCTGTCACTTTGGTGACTCGCTTTTGGTTTGCAGCCATCTTTGGAAAGGCAGAAGTAGAAGGGGGACATCCTCTGAGGTCATGTTGGGCGGTGGTGGTGCGATTTGTTAAAGGGAAAGCTCACTGAATGGACAGCAGGCATTAAATCAAGACAAATGCCTCATTGCTTACAGAGAGAAGCAGCCCTAGGATACCAGGCTGTCCCAATGCAGGTATGTCCACCAACCTGCATGGGGGCAGCTGGGGTTGGGGAAGGAGCTGGGCAGGAAGCAGTTAAAAGGTCCCTATGCTGTGGTTTCTTTTCTGAGCCTGTCGGATGCCTCCCCACCCTGCCCTGCAGATCCTGCTGGACAGGACAGCTCCAAAGTAAGCCAGAGCACTCTGGAGTTCCCTCTGTCTTTACCTTACCAACAAACGGTTTTTCACTGTTGTGTATGGCAACTGCTTGCCTCGCTGGGTCCTTTGTGCTAATTTACAGACAGAGACACCATAAGAGAAGAAGGCAAATATCAGTAGCAACCTCTTGCAGTCACAGGTTTCCTCCAGAGTGGAAGAAACCTCTATGCCAGAAATGCATCAATAAAATGGTGGCCAAAGAGTCACAGGGGGTTCCTTAAGGATATGCTTAATTATTTTAAAAAGGGAATTAAAAGCACGATTGGTCCCCTTCTTAAAGCAAAAGAAAAACTGGAAGCCCCAGCAAGCTCCAGTCAGGTCAGCACTCCATCTACTAGCAAGGCACCCATTCCTTCATGCAGCAGGGATGAGGTGGACCAAGCAGAGCAAGGATCTGATGCAGAGGACTCTGAATAAGAATCCGAAGGGGGCCTTTGCTCAGAGTCAGACTAGGAGGATCCAGCATCGGAGGGCACATTCTTCCTCTCGAAGGACATGGATTATATAATGAGGGCCATAGCAGATACACTGGGTATTAAAGAGCAGAGCTTTCACTACACGATAAGATGTAACCAAAAAATCCCAGAACGCTTCTGGTACATGAGTCTCTGAAAAACTTGGTCAAGAAAGAATGGGAAGAACCAGAAAAGAAGCTCTTTACCCCGGCTGTGATTAAACGCAGATATCCGTGCACTGGATACTAAACCCTGGGCAAAGTGCCCTAAGTTAGATGCTTCAATCGCCAGAGTCATGAACAAGGCTGATTTAGCGTTCAACGACTCCGGAACTCTCAGTAATCCCATGGATAAAAAGATAGAGGCACTGATCTGAGAAGAGCTTGGGAAGCCGCAGCTGCAAATTTAAATCCAGCCATAGCTTCCACCTGCACCGCCAGGACCTTGTTAATCTGGCTGATAAGAGCTACTAGAAGGTGATACCCCAAAGGAGGAACTGGTAAAAACCATACCCACTCTAACCAGAGCATCAGCTTTCCTGGCAGACACGTCAGCAGAATCAGTAAGAATATCGGCAAAGACCACTGGCCTAATTAATTCAGCTAGGAGGGGCCTGAAGCTGAAGTCTTGGGAAGGGGTCATCACCTCTAAAAACAGATTATACGGCATCCCCTTTACGTGCGATTTACTGTTCTGACCCGACTTGGAAACAGTATTAGACAGAACCGCAGCCAAAAACAAGGGGTTTCCTCAAACCAAGAAGAGCCAGGGAAAAACCCCCTTTTGTCAGTCCAGAAGATTTGATGAGGCGGGTCCAAAAAAGTGCATGACACAACAAAATAAAAAAGGCAAGGGAGAATTTATCCTCAAGCCTTCCGTTTACAAAGAACAAAAAACAATAGCTGTCCCTGGGCGGTGGGCAGGTGGGCATTTCTCTCTTGCCAGTGAATAAAAAATGGGTTTTTCCTTGGTACGGTAGCAGTAGGCTACTCAATAGCATTTTCCTCTTGCCCCCAAACAAGTACCTGGGAGTCCTTCATAGCCACAGTGGATCTGCAGGATGCACATCTGCATGTACCGATACAAAAAAGCCATAAAAAATGCCTAAAATGTGTGGTACAAGGCCCAGCTCCCACTCTACATCTTCTATACACAGCTCTGCCGGTTGGCATCAGCTCCCAGGATCTTCTCAAAGCTAAGGTCAGAAGCCCTAAAAAACCCAAGACAGCAAGTCATAGGGTAAGGGCTATATCAAGACGAGCTACTATTCTGCGAATCAGCAGACAAACAAAATGCCATTCTAAAAAAGAGCATATATTTCCTGTAGAGCTTAGGAACAGCAAATTTAAGCTGTTATTCAAGCTGTACACTCACTACTTTACATTGTAGCAAAGTGTAATTTCTTCATTGTTGTCACATAAAAAGATATAATAAAATATTTACAAAAATGTGAGGGGTGTACTCACTTTTGTGAGATACTGTATATATATATATATCACAGGAGTGCACTTACTAAAGCCCGCTGTTGGCTGACGTCACAGGGCCAGTTCGGGCCTTGGAAGGATCCCCACAATAATGTTGGGATCCACCTAGATGTGTGATCAGCAGCTGCCTTAGCCTCTCCACTTGTTGCTGTGAGCCTGAGCCAGCTGCACCTGTTCCCTCTTCTGCCTCGCACACCAGTGAGCACTGGAGGGGCAGAGCAGAGAGCGGTAACTGACAGTAAACCGCTCTCTGCTGAAAGCAGACCCAAGAACTGAGCAATCAGCGGCCATGTGATCGCTCAGTTCTCTGTCTTTGAGCCAGTGGGGTACAGTTGCAGCATTGATCGGATTCTGCAGCCATATAAGTGAGTATAAATGTTTACTTTTTGATTTCCCACACTTCTGACTTAACCCCCCTTTCACTGCAAAGTCCGTAGGTTGTACAGACCTGACAGCGGGAGGGGGATTTACATATACTCCTGGTGGTTGCAGCCTCTGGGATTATGTGTAAATCTGACAAGCAGACTGCCGCCTGCCAGATGAAAGCAGTCCAGCACAAGATTGCTTTCAGCCTTTCAGACTCCCCGGTAGCAAAGTCCCCGCCATGTATCGCATTGTATAAATGCACGCATTGGGGGCACCTACGCATGAAAATGTTTGCAATAAACATGTTACATATTGCAGTGCATGCTGGAGTGAGAGCAATATTTCTAGCACCAGACCAACTCCGTAACACTGAACTGATAATAGGGGGCTTTTAAAGCGTCACCTATAGAAAATATAGGGTACTAAAGTTTGTCACTATTTCACGGGCGCACGCAAATTTAAGGTCTGACATTTTAGGTATCTATTTTCTCGGTGCAACTTCATCTTTTATATTTTACCAAAAAATTGGGTAATTTATTGTGTTTGTATACCCTAAAATTAACATTAGTGTATGTAGCATGTTTCCTAGACCTTTGCAGTAATATCGTGTAACATAAAAACTGGAACTACTACTGTTATACCCTAGGGTGTCTGCTTTCAGAAAATATATAGTGTTTTGGAGGTTTTATGCAATCTTCAGGCCTAAAATTATTAATTTTTTAAACACGTTTGCAAAAACGGTTCTGGCAGCGAAAGGGTTAAGTTGGCATCAAGGTCTCTTTAAAGGACACCTTCCCTAAGAGAAGTATTAGTCTTCAGGAAATGCTAGTTGCTGGACTGTGTCAAGGCAAGGACCGTGCCATGTGTGTCCAGCATCAGAATATTCCAAGTTCACCGACCAGTAAATCGGTGGGGTACAGCAAAGTCAATTCCAAGAAGGTAGCCTGTGCTCTTTGTATGCATCTCAATTCTTTACATAAAGTTTTGACTGCAGCATACCTTCGAGATAATTAAAAGTTTGTATTGCGTGTGGTTTGCTGTAGCTTCATGTCAGTACAATAGCTATGATAATATCAATATATATTCCTATGAATACTCTGGTCGGCAGGAGTTTTCATTCATCAGCACTGTTCACTGAGTCGCAGATGTTAATGACAACTACTTTGCATAAAAAATTACTGTAATATTAAAAAAATCATTTTACAGGTTGCCATAATGCTGTTTAATGTTAATTTACATAAGGATGTCATTAGAGCTACTTATATTATCTGGCTAAGATGCAATTATTCGTGATCTCGAGAAAAATGAGCACCCAGTATAAAGGAAGAATTCCAGGAGTTTGCTATGCTTATATTCCAGATAGTATTTAATACTGTATGTGCAACTCTTGAAGTGTATCTTGTCTACAAATGTCAAAAATATTTTCTTGTTCATGTCTAGAAGAGAATCTTTTGGTTCAAAGAACATCTATAGCTGACACATTTGGGGAGTGTGAATGACAATGCTGATACTAAAAATATGGGCACCTTTTTAGACGCTTAAAAACTAAGCAGGAAAAAAAATGTGCATTTATCTTTTTTCCTGTGATCTTTAGATTGCGGGTGCAATGTCATGCTCTTGCACAGTCTTCCTCCAGCTTTCTTACCCATACCCAGGGCTTTTTTATCAGAAGAAAGGTGCAGGAACTCAACCACGACCCTGTGTTTACAAGTGATAGTGATGAGCAGAGGGCCTGAGCCAAAGGTGGTGGAACTGAGTTTCACCAAGTTCCAGCTGAAAAAAGCCCTGCCCATACCTGGATACTCGCTGTCAGTTTGAAAGCTGGAGGGAGTGTCAATGAACTACAAGGGCACGCATCAGCACCCTCACAGTCCATTGGAGAATTACAAACCATCTGCCACAGTGGAAGATGGGACTTGTAGTTTGTTTATTCACAGATTCCTGTGAATGAAAGACAAGGTTGTGCAGGCAGAGCCCCACACAGCCATGCCGATTTTGAAATGTAAAAGAGGCTGCGGGAGAAAACAATCTGGCACAAGAGATGGGATCCGGGGGTAGGAGCTGGAGCATGTAACATGCTGCACCCTAAATATGGGTGTAAAATGTAACATGATCCAAAAGGTACACTTACAGTAGGCCAGCCATATATGGTTTGAATCTCGGATGGTTCAGCAGCAACCGGCCGAGATTCGAACCGTTAATGAGCAGGCTGAATGTACCAAGTTGATCGATCGCTCAACAATGGTACAACAAGCCTGCCGGATTCTCTTGCGATTATCGCTAGCGGCTGCTACAGTATAGCCGCTAGCGATAATCACAATCTCCCGGTGGACAGTGCCGCCTATCAGTACCACCAATCAATGCTAATCAATACCGTCTATCAGTGCCCATCAATGCCGCGTATCAGTGCTCATCAATGCCCATCAGTGCTGCCTATCAGTGCTAATCAATGCCGCCTATCAGTGCCCATCAGTGCTCATCAACGCTGCCTATCAGTGCTCATTAATGCCGCCTATCAGTGCTCATCAATGCCGCCTATCAATGCTGCCAATCAGTGCCACTTATCAGTGCTCATCAATGCAGCCTATCAGTTCTGCCTATTAGTGCCACTTAGTGCTCATCAATGCAGCCTATCAGTGCTACTTAGTGCCTCATCAATGGCTATCAGCAGTACTCTGAGCTGAGTGTCCTCATACAGCTCAGACTCAGAGCCTGCACTGACAGTTCCCCCTCCCTCCTCACACGGATGGTATAGGAGACAACCAATCCTCTCCCCTCGCTCCTCTCATGTATGCACCGCAGGAAGTGTGAATTAATAAATTCAATTGCTTAGCTTCACCCTTCCCACTGTGCACACATTAGAGGGGCGGGAGGCGAAGAAGCTGATCAACTGTCTCCTATCCCATCCGTGCAAGGTAGGAGGGACTGTCAGTACAGGCTCTGAACCAGTGACAGAACGGGGGGGGGGACCCTACCAGTGATGAGACGGCGGGGGCGGACCTTCTGACTGACGGAATGGAAGGTCCCACGGGGCGGACCTTCCCAGTGACAGAACAGACGGGCTCGCGGGGGGGGCGGTTCCTTCCCAGTGACAGAATGGCGGGTGGGCCCCCTCACAGTGGTGGAACGGGCGGGGGCCCCCTCACAGTAGCGGAACAGGCAGGCGCCCCCCCCCCTCCAGGGTGGTGGAACTCCAGGGCCCAGTCGCATGTTCGACTGCTGCGACCCTGGTAGTTCCGCCACTGCAGCCCAGTACACAAACTGCGATGCACTGTTTGTTCTGACACCTTTCTATCAGAACCAGCATTAACTTTTTCAGCAATCTGATCTACAGTAGCTCTTCTATTGGATTGAACTACACAGGCCAGTCTTTGCTCCCCACACGAGCTGCAGTTTTGGAGTTGCTCTGACCTAGTCGTCTAGCCATTACAATCTGGCCCTTGTCAGAGTTGCAATTGTAAAGTGTTTGCAATACAAACAATATTTTGTCCTGATAAAATATTTTATAAAATGTCAAGTGTAAGACAAATTGATTGTATTTTGCTATCTTATAATAAATCTGTCTAGTACTTGTCATAAAAAGGGAACACAGTAGACAGCAATGTCTAACAGAGGTTTAGGCAAATATGTCATGTCAACAACTCACAAGAACACAGCATTGTGTTGTAACTTACAGCTTCACCAGAGTATCTTCAATCATGTATTTTCTTTTTTTTTTTTTTTTCATCCCTACTTTCTCAATGCACGCCTAGGTGAGGATGGTGAGTCTTGTCCCCGCTGCCTCCTAGGATATGTACCTCATGTATCCCAGGAGGCATTGCACTTGATTCAGCATATGCATGGACACCCTCTGCCAGGTCCCTGGAAGAGCCCAGGTAAATATGAGGGATGATATTAATAATGGAGCTATGGACGAGGCAGAATCCCTATGGGTAGAGCTTCAAAGAGAAGGCACGGTGGGGAAGGTAATATTGGGCATATGCTATAGGCCCCCCAACCAGAGGGAGGAGGGGGAGGCGGACCTCATTTTACAGATAGGATTGGCAGCAAGGATGGGAAATGTCATTATAATGGGGGACTTTAATTATCCAGATATAGACTGGGCAGAAGGAACTGCACACTCAGCCAAGGCTCGGCAGTTCCTAAATGTTTTGCAGGACAATTTCATGGGTCAGATGGTGAATGCACCGACAAGAAACAATGCGGTACTTGACTTACTGATTACCAACAATACAGACCTTCTCACGGTTATAGAAATACGGGGCAACTTAGGAAACAGTGACCATAGGTCAATAAGTTTCAGTATTAATTACAGTAATAGGAAACACAAGGGTAATATAAGGACACTGAATTTCAAAAGAGCCAATTTCCCAAAACTGCGCTCGCTGCTAGAAAATATCAAATGGGATAGAACCCTGGGAACAAAGAACACGGAGGAAAAATGAGAGTGCTTCAAGAGCATACTTAACAAGGGGATTGGCCAGTGCATTCCAAAGGGAAATAAATTTAAGAGAGCAAAACTAAACCCTGGGTGGCTAAACTCCAACATAAAAATGCATATTAGTGCTAAAGAAAAGGCCTTCAAAAAATACAAGACTTAGGGGTCATTGGCAGCATTTAAGCATTACAAAGAGCACAATAAGGAATGTAAAGACGAAATCAGGGCGGCTAAATTAGAACACAAGAGAAATATAGCGGAGGAGATTAAAAAGAACCCCAAGAAATTCTTTAAGTATATAAACAGTTAGAAAGCGAGGCCAGAACACATTTGCCCCATAAAAGATGACAAAGGAAATATGGCCACTGAGGACAGAGAAAAGGCGGAAGTGTTAAATAATTTCTTCTCTTCAGTCTTCACAAAAGAATCGGGGGGCTACACGAACCCAGCTTGTAAGGCCAAACTAAACAACACACCTCAGGAAATGCCGCCATGGCTAACAGAAGATAGACTTAGAACTAAACTAGAGAAACTTAACATAAATAAATCACCGGGACTGGATGGCTTGCACCCGAGGATTCTTAAAGAGCTCAGCCAGGTGATTGCCAGACCATTATTCTTGATCTTTAAGGATAGTTTACAGACGGGTATGGTGCCAGCTGATTGGTACCAATATTTAAAAAGGGGCCGAGATATATCCCGGGTAACTATAGGCCGGTCAGCCTAACATCTGTAGTGTGCAAGATTTTGGAGGGGATGTTAAGGGACCACATACAAGACTTTAGTAATGAAAACGGTATTATTAGTAGTAATCAGCATGGATTCATGAAAAATCGTTCTTGCCAAACCAATCTATTAACCTTCTACGATGAAGTGAGCTGCCACCTAGATAAAGGAAAGCCTGTGGATGTGGTGTATCTGGACTTTGCAAAGGCCTTTGACACCGTTCCCCACAAACGCTTACTGTACAAACTAAGGAAGGTAGGTATGGACCATAAGGTGAGTACCTGGATAGAGAACTGGCTCCAGGGGAGAGTCCAGAGGGTGGTGATTAATGGGGAGTATTCGGATTGGGCGGGTGTGGAAAGTGGGGTCCCCCAGGGTTCTGTGCTGGGACCAATCCTGTTTAGATTATTCATAAATGATCTAGAGGAGGGGATATTTAGTACAATCTCAGTATTTGCAGATGATACTAAACTAGGCATGCCAATATCTTCTATGCAGGATGTGGAAACCTTACTGTCATGATCCGGGGTCAGGCTCGAAGACCAGTAGCTATAGCAGTCGCAGGTCACACAGGAACCAGCAGGATAGGAACACTGGCAGGTCACCTAGGCAGATGACGCAGGCTCACCTGAGGTGCGGAGTCTAAGTACTAACCGGTCTTCACCAGCGCTCCTGAAGGTGGAGATGGATTTTGCTGCGTTAGCACCAGGTCGCAGTCCTAAAGATCGCCCCACCAGGAGGTGAGCAAGTCAGAGTCCAGTAGCAGATAGGGATTAAGCTGAAGCGTAGTCAAGGAGTAGCCAAAGGTCGGTAACCAGTAGTTGCAGGTTGGGATCAAGCAGAAGAGTAGTCGAGGAACAAGCCAAGTGTTGATAATGGATTGTAGCAAAGATACGGACGGCAGCAGGAGAGACAAGCAAGATATCGGCTGTTTAAGGCACAATATTCTGGCAACCAGGAAGTGCAAAGACATGGCTTATAACAGGAAGTTCATGGGAGGAGCAAAGGGTTCAAGGTTCAAGGCAATAAAGATTCACAGCAGGATCATTCAAGTATTTGTCCAGGGAGCTGTCCAGCATTCCAGGTAGCTCAGCGAGTAGAGTCATTGCCAGACACCAAGGAGGTCCCAGGTTCAAGTCCGGGTCCTGACACTTACAAGCGGACCTGAACAAAATAATGGGGTGGGCAACTTCATGGCAGATGAGGTTTAATGTTGAAAAATGTAAAGTAATGCACTTGGGGGCCAGAAACCAGAAAGCAAGCTACTCACTAGGAGGGGGGGAACCTCTGGGTGAGTCTAGGATGGAAAAGGACCTGGGGGTACTGGTAGACAACAGGCTTGGCAGTGGCATGCAATGCCAAGCCGCTGCAAGCAAAGCCAACAGAATACTGGGATGCATAAAAAAGGGGATTCACTCCAGAAATAAAGAGAATATTCTCCCACTCTACAAGACTCTGGTCCGGCCACATCTGGAGTATGCTGTCCAGTTCTGGGCACCGGTCCTCAGGAAGGATGTGCTGGAACTGGAAAGAGTCCAGAGAAGGGCAATAAAAATAATTAGGGGAATGGAGGACATCAGCTATGAGGAAAGACTACAAGCACTGAATTTATTCTCTCTGGAGAAGAGACGATTGAGGGGGGATATGATATCAATGTACAAATACTGTACTGGTGACCCTAGCATAAGGAACAAACTATTCAGAGAAAGGAGGTACGATAAGACACGTGGCCACTCACTAACACTAGAGGAAAAGCGGTTTAACCTTAAAGTGCGTAAGGGGTTCTTCACTATAAAAGAGCGGTAAGGATGTGGAATTCTCTTCCACAAGCAGTCGTATCAGCAGGGAGCATTGATAGTTTCAAAAAACTGTTAGATGGGCACCTTAAAGACCACAACATACAGGGGTATACAATGTAAGGTTAACAGCAAACACACACACACATCATAGGTTGAACTGGATGGACGGATGTCTTTTTCAACCTCACTAATTATGTAACTATGTGTGCCTGCGCATGCGCAGGATAATCCGGCTCATTCGCCTTTACGTTGTGAGTCTCTGCCAGGTCTGTGGGACCTGGCAGAGATCTGTGGTGTATCTGTGCATGCTCTGGCTCTCATCCCAAGAATTGAGGGGTGCAGGGGAACCTCTCCAGCAAGAAGACAATGCTGGATTCCATAGACTAGTACCTTTTTTCTTTTTTGAATTTGCATAAATGGAGTGTAAAATGGAAGTTTAGTCAAACACTAACTCTACCTAAATGTATTCCCACCCCCATTTTAGGCCTACTCTATCTGCCCTATAAAAAAAAGATCTGTATACTTACCCATGCTGAGGATGCTCTGGTTAGGTCACATGATTGGGTCCCAGCACTGAAGAGGAGAAATCACCTACAACAGCTGCAGAGCCTGGGTGATGATGTCACACTTAGGCTAACAATGGTGCATGCGTTGTCGGCTGTCCTTCCTTTATACTGAAGCCAGTGCTGGGACCAGATTGTGCGACCAGACCCGAGTACCCTTGGAATAGGTAAATATATAGATCTTTCCTTTCACTGGGTAGATGAAAGAGGTTTAGAATGGCGGTGGGTGTAGATTTACGTATAGTTAATATTTGACTGTACTTCCATTTTAAGGATTTTAAGGTAGGAGATAAGGCTAATAACTATTCTTAAAAATTCTGCCGCCCCCCCCACCCATACTTCAACACCTATAACAAAAAACAACAGTGTGAATACATTTTTTTAAAAATCTGGTCCAGTCACGTGATCCAGCAGCTCCGGCCCCCCTGTGTTAGAGAGCAGCTGCTGCAGGGGAGAGGAGGGAGCGCTGACAGTGGACGGGCAATGGGAGTCGGTGGGTGATGTCATGGCAGCAGCTATTCACACCCAGAGAGCCAAAGCTGAGGGATCTTGACCGAAATGGAATTAAAATGATGTATTTACAAAGATCTTTTTTATAAAGGGTATGCAAGATAGTAAGGAGGAGGGGGAGGGAACATTTTTAAGAATGCGTTGGGTTACGGGCTAACATGATACGTTACTTCCGCTGATTGGAACGCAGGTGGATCGCAATCAACATCCCCACGTATCCTGAAGAGCCTGATTCGTTTATATGCTTGTAAATTGTTTTAATCCTTAAATTACTCAATAATAAAGACGGTATTGTGCTATGGAAGCCTCGCTTTCTTCTATCTTCCCTGGATATGTACCCTTGACATAATGTGATGGAGATCTGATACACCCTCCTTCGCGTAGAAATTACCTTTGATGTGGTTTTACATTTATGATGGAGATATTTTGTGAGTCATATATTTACCTCTGGTAAGTGAGTTTTGCTGCTGGTGGTGGATTTGATCACTTTATTGTGGAAGTCCCCCTGAAGAGAGATCCACAATCTTCACGACGTGTGAACCCCATGCACAATAAGGACAATTTTTACGCTTTGCACAGTGCACATACAATTTATTTGCACTAATTTGGAACTGTGGTAGTCCAACGGATATTATTTATTTATTAACACACCATATTGCATTTTTAAGCACTATTCAGCACTTTTATTTTTATGTATATATTGGATTATTCAAATATCAGGTTTGCTAAATTATCAAATTCACTTTAGATGCACACTATTTTTATGAATCTTTCATGAGCCTATGTATTTATTTATATCAATTATTGATTATTTGTATTTATTGGCACTTATCCCCTTTAAATTATAGCGCGGTTTGCCAAGGGAGCGATTGGACCATTTGGGAATCTGTTCTTTGGATTTGTATATAATCTAGGACTTTCTGTCTTTATAACCTGCAGATGTACCTGTAGCCTAGAGCCCAGTACTATTCTTCCAATTTGCGCAGGTAGTGGTTATCTATTCCACCTCCATATCTTATGAAACAAATTACCGTGATAGTGCCCCCTACCCCTCAATACGCAATAGCAAAAAAGGAGACAGAAAAGATGGGGCTTTCTAGGCCGGTTGGGAGGAGGAGGATCATGAATCACACATGGTTATAAAAAATGCATCTTCATTGAACACATATTAAGAACATGTACATGCAGGGACAAAAAACCCCATACACATACAGTGGGTACGGAAAGTATTCAGACCCCCTTAAATTTTTCACTCTTTGTTATATTGCAGCCATTTGCTAAAACCATTTAGGTTCATTCTTCTTCCTCATGAATGTACACATAGCACCCCATACTGACAGAAAAACACAGAATTGTTGACATTGTTGCAGATTTATTAAAAAAGAAAAACTGAAATATCACATGGTCCTAAGTATTCAGACCCTTTGCTGTGACACTCATATATTTAACTCAGGTGCTTTCTATTTCTTCTGATCATCCTTGAGATGGTTCTACACCTTCATTTGAGTCCAGCTGTGTTTGATTATACTGATTGGACTTGATTAGGAAAGCCACACACCTGTCTATATAAGACCTTCTAGATCACAATGCATGTCAGAGCAAATGAGAATCATGAAGTCAAAGGAACTGCCTGAAGAGCTCAGAGACAGAATTGTGGCAAGGCACAGATCTGGCCAAGGTTACAAAAAGATTTCTGCTGCACTTAAGGTTCCTAAGAGCACAGTGGCCTCCATAATCCTCAAATGGAAGACGTTTGGGACGACCAGAACCCTTCCTAGAGCCAAACTGAGCTATCGGGGGAGAAGAGCCTTGGTGAGAGAGGTAAAGAAGAACCCAAAGATCACTGTGGCTGAGCTCCAGAGATGCAGTCAGGAGATGGGAGAAAGTTGTAGAAAGTCAACCATCACTGCAGCCCTCCACCAGTCGGGGCTTTATGGCAGAGTGGCCCGACGGAAGCCTCTCCTCAGTGTAAGACACATGAAAGCCCGCATGGAGTTTGCTAAAAAAACACCTGAAGGACTCCAAGATGGTGAGAAATAAGATTCTCTGGTCTGATGAGACCAAAATAGAACTTTTTGGCCTTAATTCTAAGCGGTATGTGTGGAGAAAACCAGGCACTGCTCATCACCTGTCCAATACAGTCCCAGCAGTGAAGCATGGTGGTGGCAGCATCATGCTGTGGGGGTGTCTTTCAGCTGCAGGGACAGGACGACTGGTTGCAATCAAGGGAAAGATGAATGCGGCCAAGTACAGGGATATCCTGGACAAAAACCTTCTCCAGAGTGCTCTGGACCTCAGACTGGGCCGAAGGTTTACCTTCCAACAAGACAATGACCCTAAGCACACAGCTAAAATAACGAAGGAGTGGCTTCACAACAACTCCGTGACTGTTCTTGAATGGCCCAGCCAGAGCCCTGACTTAAACCCAATTGAGCATCTCTGGAGAGACCTAAAAATGGCTGTCCACCAACGTTTACCATCCAACCTGACAGAACTGGAGAGGATCTGCAAGGAGGAATGGCAGAGGATCCCCAAATCCAGGTGTGAAAGACTTGTTGCATCTTTCCCAAAAAGACTCCTGGTTGTATTAGATCAAAAGGGGGCTTCTACTAAATACTGAGCAAAGGGTCTGAATACTTAGGACCATGTGATATTTCAGTTTTTTTTTTAATAAATCTGCAACAATGTCAACAATTCTGTGTTTTTCTGTCAGTATGGGGTGCTATGTGTACATTCATGAGGAAGAAGAATGAACTTAAATGATTTTAGCAAATGGCTGCAATATAACAAAGAGTGAAACATTTAAGGGGGTCTGAATACTTTCCGTACCCACTGTATATAAGAAAAACCAAAAAACACATGTGCAGAAATACATTCCCATAAGGGAATGCCGATACTTAAAACAGATGTTAGAGGGTCTCTTATGAAACACAGTCTAAGTGTCCCAGCAAGCCGACGTGTTTTGCATAGGGCTTCCTCAGGGCCAGAGAGACCAAAAAAGACCGGCATTTCCCACTGTGTATAGGACCAAAGCGGGCAGAGTAAACCGACGGACCACTGAATAAAGTTGATCACAATATAGAATTGCAATGGTGATGACCGCAGAATATGTTATCACACTGATCTAGAAGTCCTCAGGTGTGGAAATGCATCTCCACGTGCTTATACTTATGTTGAGAATTCCTCCCACTTATGCTATCAGGGATTAAGTAGTTACCTAATCTGCAGTATGGGCATCAAACAATAGCCTTGTATTGGGACTCGGATTATGCAAATCCACCTAATAGTGACTTAAACATAGCCAAGTGCTCCAACCCAATAAGATCCGGTGTAAGTATGAGGCAGGTAAATTCAATGGGAAATCCTCATAATGTGTGGTAAAGATCACCGGCTCCTGCACTATATGGCAGAGTGAGCCTGATATATGTAGTCCAGTCTTTACCCATGTGATCGGCTGTGTCCCCTAGCACAAACCCCACAGTACAGGCCCCCTAGCACTAATCCCACAGTACAGACCCCCTAGCACAAACCCCACAGTACAGACCCCCTAGCACTAATCCCACAGTACAGACCCCCTAGCACAAACCCCACAATACAGACCCCCTAGCACAAACCCCACAGTACAGGCCCCCTAGCACTAATCCCACAGTACAGACCCCCTAGCACAAACCCCACAGTACAGGCCCCCTAGCACAAACCCCACAGTACAGGCCCCCTAGCACTAATCCCACAGTACAGATCCGCTAGCACAAACCCCACAGTACAGGCCCCCTAGCACAAACCCCACAGTACAGACCCCCTAGCACAAACCCCACAGTACAGGCCCCCTAGCACAAACCCCACAGTACAGACCCCCTAACACAAACCCCACAGTACAGGCCACCTAGGACTAATCCCACAGTACAGACCCCCTAGCACAAACCCCACAGTACAGCCCCCCTAGCACTAATCCCACAGTACAGATCCCCTAGCACAAACCCCACAGTACAGGCCCCCTAGCACAAACCCCACAGTACAGACCCCCTAGCACGAATCCCACAGTA
The DNA here is from genome assembly GCF_965119305.1 of Pelophylax lessonae. Lineage (NCBI taxonomy): Eukaryota > Metazoa > Chordata > Amphibia > Anura > Ranidae > Pelophylax > Pelophylax lessonae. The sequence continues at coordinate 96,814,493 of NC_138771.1, read as the reverse complement.
CAGGCCCCCTTTCAATGTAGTGACCAGCGTACATGCCCCCTTTCAATGCATTGACCAGCGTACATGCCCCCTTTCAATGTAGTGACCAGCGTACATGCCCCCTTTCAATGCAGTGACCAGCGTACATGCCCCCTTTCAATGCAGTGACCAGCATACAGGCCCCCTTCCAATGCAGTGACAAGCGTACAGGCCCCCTTTCAATGTAGTGACAAGCGTACAGGCCCCCTTTCAATGTAGTGACCAGTGTACAGGCCCCCTTTCAATGTAGTGACCAGCATACATGCCCCTTTCATCCATCCATCCATCCATGATGATATATATAATGATATCTGCACACTCTGGTCTGGGCCCGGCCTGGGTAACTTGATATTATTCTTGCACCGTGACCTGCCTGTACCTACCTGTTCTGGCCTGACCTACCTGTTCTGGCCTGGCCTGGGTCCATCCATCCATCATGGATGGATGGACCCAGGCCAGGCCAGAACAGGTAGGTACAAGCAGGTCACTGTGCAAGATTTATCAAGTTACCCAGGCCGGGTCTAGAGCAGATATCATTATCATCATGGATGGATGGATGGATGGATGGACCCAGGCCAGAAAAGGTAGGTACAGGCAGGTCACAATGCAAGAATAATATCCCAGGCCAGGCCCAGACCAGAGTGTGCAGATATCATTATATATATCATCATGGATGGATGGATCATCCATCCATCCATGATGATATATATATAATGATATCTGCACACTCTGGTCTGGGTCCATCCATCCATCCATCCATCCATGATGATAATGATATCTGCAGGAGATATCATTATCATCATGGATGAATGGATAGATGGATGGCAGGCAATGGCATTGGCAATGGCAAGGCATGCATTTTTTTTGTGGAGTGGACAAAGGCCTGAGGAGGAGGAGGACTGAGGACTTACCGGGCAGCTGCTGCACAGGGCTGGACTCGTCTTTCTCTTCTGACCCGAGGCCTGGATCCGAATGCGGTCTGCCGTCCACCCGCCGCCGCCCGATCCGACTCCTGGTCTCTGTCCCCTCCTGGTCCTGGACTGGTCCTCCTGGCCATGCGGCGACTCGGCGAGAGCTCTGAGCGGACGGGAGTCACGGGACGTCCTCTATGTTCTCTCTCTCCGGCTGCTGCTGCGACACACTGAGCCGCGGGAAGGAACGGAACCCGGAAGGTGGAAGCGGTGATCGTGACGCCGGGGCGGTGCACCGCCCTACGTGTCACGTGACCAGATGATGTCCTACTGTGATTGGTCCAGGCTGGAGTCTGGACCAATCACAGCCCGGACATCAGAAAAATGGGGAGTGTCGGGGCGCATTGCTCTGCGCCCCGATGACCCCCTGAAGAGCACCAATCGGCGCCTCTGCTGGCCAAGGGTGGGGTCAAAAACCCCACCCCCCCATACCCAGCACACAGTCCGGCGCCCCTAGGGCAAAAAATTGTAATTTTTTTTCTTTTTTTTTGGGTGGGGGGGGCACCTATCGGCTAGCCGCCACTGGTTTGGAGTGTGACTGTTTGAGGTTGTGGACAGGTGACTTTTATACTGATAACAAGTTCAAACAGGTGCCATTAATACAGGTTAACGAGTGGAGGACAGAGGAGCCTCCTAAAGAAAAGGTTACAGGTCTGTGAGAGCCAGAAATCTTGCTTGTTTGTAGGTGACCAAATGCTTATTTTACCGAGGAATTTACCAATTAATTCATTAGAAATCCTACAATGTAATTTCCTGGATTCTTTTCGCCCATTCTGTCTCTCATAGTTGAAGTGTACCTATGATGAAAATTACAGACCTCTCTCATCTTTTTAAGTGGGAGAACTTGCACAATTGGTAGCTGACTAAATACTTTTTTGCCCAACTGTATATATATATGTTTGGGGGGTAATTTTCTAGAAAAAAATACTGATTTTAACTTGTAAATAACAAGTGTCAGAAATATACCTGGTCCTTAAGTGGTTAATGTTGCTTTAACTCTTTGATCTGTCTAAATCTATAAAAAATGACTGGAGTGAGGCTGTAAACTCAGTGGTGAGCAAAATGAATTGCTGCCTTATTTCATTTATTTAGTGAATGTCTATTTATATTCAGGAGAAGTTGATCTCCCACATGTAGAGCAATCTCCTCAGTAGGAGTGAAATGGAAAGCATTATTAAAGATTAATGTACCAGGACAATGTCTAAATGGAAGCAGGTTTGGTTTTCTTACAGTAGTAAATGTACAGTAGGTAAATGCTTTTCATTTTCTTACGTGTTTCATGTTTGGGTTTAGTCACAGATAGACATGACAGACATGTATACTGACAACATATCCACTAATGACAAGGTGAACAGAGAATGGGAATGCTATGTATCACAACATTATTTTATTAATGATGCCCCATTTTTAAAGTGGATGTAAATCCATTCTATAGGCTTGTACCTACAGGTAAGCCTATAATCAGGGGTCAAGTCCTGGGTAAAAAGTGTGGGAACTCACCCAAGATCCTCAAAAATATAAAAGTGTATGTATGTATGTATGTATGTATGTATATATACCTTTTGAGGAGCGAGGGCCACTTTCTGATCTGATTCGCCCAGACAGAAGGGAATGGATCTCCTTCTGTTTTTTAAGTGGATCGGATTGGCGATAGACAGGTATAAACAGATAAAAGTCCCTTTACATCTGCCGCTCCATAAAGGTAAATGGAGGGTTTAATTGGGTCCACCTGAAAACATACAGGTGGACCCGATCGGACCAATCGCGTGAAATGACCTTAATCTTCACTTCTTCCCCAGGATTCCTGCAGGTATCGCTGGCTGCTGCTTTCCCTCAGGCCGGTATGGCTGGTGGCTGCTGCTGGCTGTCCTCCAGGGCTGGTACTCCTGGCTGGTACTGCTGGCTGGTACTTTTGGCTGGTACTGCGGGTGGATACTGCTGGTGGGTACTGCTGGCTGGTACAGCTGGCGGGTACTCTAGGTGGGGGTACTGCTGGCGGGTACCGTTGGTGGGTACTGCTGGCTGTTACTGCTGGCTGGTACTGCTGGTGGGTACTGCTGGCTGGCACTGCTGGTGGGTACTGTTGGTGGGTACTGCTGGCTAGTACTGCTGGCGGGTACTGTTGGTGTGCACTGTTGTTGGGTACTGCTGGCGGGTACTGTTGGTGTGTACTGCTGGTAGATACTGCTTGCGGGTACTGTTGGTGGGTACTACTGGCTGAAGCTGCTGGCGGTAGTGCGGGTGGATACTGCTGGTGGGTACTGCTGGCTGGTACAGCTGGCGGGTACTCTTGGTGGGGGTACTGCTGGTGGGTACTGCTGGTGGGTACAGTTGGTGGGTGCTACTGGCTGTTACTGCTGGCTGGTACTGCTGGTGGGTACTGCTGGCTGGCACTGCTGGCAAAACTGCTGGTGGGTACTGCTGGCTAGTACTGCTGGCGGGTACTGTTGGTGTGTACTGTTGGTGGGTACTGCTGGCGGGTACTGTTGGTGTGTACTGCTGGTGGGTACTGTTGGTGGATACTGCTGGCTGGTACTGCTGGTGGATACTGCTAGCGGGTACTGTTGGTGGGTACTACTGGCTGAAGCTGCTGGCGGGTACTGCTGGCGGGTACTGCTGGCTGGTACTGCTGGTGAGTACTACTGGCTGATACTGCTGGCTGGTACTGCTTGCTTGTACTGTTGGTGGATTCTGCTGGCTTGTACTGCTGGCTGGTACTGTTGGCAGGTTCTGCTGGCTGATTCCTGAGCATCAGTGTGACAGGATCGGCGCTGGAGGAAGCATGCTTCTGCAGTAGAGAGCAGACCCGATGCTTCCTGTATCGCTCCTGTCACAGGCAGAGTATTCGGATCGGTCGAAAAATGATGGACCGATCTGAATTCTGTGTGAAAAATAGCTGGTTGTTAAGCAGCGGGCCAGGAAGCTGGCTGCCGAGTCCTTAACAACTGATGACTCATCAGCTGTCAACTTGCTTCCTCAATGACAGCTGAACTAGTCAATAGTCGATAGTAAATTCTGAAATAAAACAGTGTGAGGTCCCCCCAATCAATACCAGGCGCTTTGGGTCTGGTATAGATCCTCATGCCAAAATTAAAAAAAAGAAAAAACGGAGTAGGGTCCCCCCCAAAATAAATACCAGACACTTATATTTATATTTATATAGTAATGATACTGGCAGGGAAGGGGTTAACATTGTGGGTGATCAAGGGGTAAATGTAAACCTAGGGGAGTAATTCTAACTGTGGGGGGGGGGGGGTGGCTTGTGGAATGACCATAGAGACCTGTAATCCTATATAGAAGGATCACAGGGGCTCTGTGATCATTTCAGGGAGAAGAACGGTCGGCTGTGTTTACAACAGCTGACTGTTCTCTCTCAGTGGGGAACGATCGCGGGTGACAGGCGACAATCGGAGCCGCCTGCCCACTGCATCGGCTTCCTCGCTGACGGGAGCATTCCGCCGGTGGTTCGCGCTCGCCCCCTAGCCTCCTGCTTGCAACTGCCGTACAGTTACGGTGATTTGAACAGGAGCGGCTGCCTGCTGCAGTACATATGCGGTGGGCGGTCATAAAGAGGTTAAGCCTGGGTTCTGTTTCGAGGTGTCATTTTTTTAACATAACTTGGTTTCACACTGGTGCATGCTGAACACTGCATGTGATTTGCACCAATATCGCACCGCATTCCTGTGCACATCACATGTGATGTCTGTGCGATGCAATTTGAGCCATATATTTTGTATGGCTCAATTTGCATCACATTTGCTCCAAAATGTTGTAGCACCCTTTTTTTCTTCCAGACCTATTCGCAATGCATGGGTGTGAACACCCATGCAATGCGGTTCTGGCAAGCGCACTACATTTTGCAGTCTGTTTCGAGGTATCATTCATGGAACATGAAGCCCTATTGACATTGTGACGATCACATGTTCACACCCATGCAATGCGATTTTCATGCGGGGAAAAAAAAGGTCCACATTTGCACCAAAATGTTGTAGGACCCTTTGTTCCCCGCACCTAAATCTTATCGCATGGGTGTGAACACCCATACGATGCAATTCTGGCAAGCATTGCATTGTGGGAAAGTCTGAGTTACTAAAATAGCAGAGAGGTAATTTTTAGCTAAAAACGCCAAAAAAACGCTCAAAAACGCCAATGCAAAAAAGATAAAAAGTGCTGAAAAACTCACTACAAAGCTACTGGCGTTTTTATAACGTCCAGTGTGTATGAGGCCTAAAGATGAATTCCAGGTATGATCCTAATTGCTTGGACTAATGCAAATTTGCATATCTCATACCTGAGGGGCCACCATGGAAGCTGACAAATAGTGTCATGGTCAGCGCTACTACAGTGATGGCCATGATGGCCTGGATCCTGTGCCCAGCGGCTGCCCCACTGCATACTGATCACAGGGGGTCATTCTTGCAGCACTGCCATCATTCACGGACTGCTTGTAATTGTTTTTTAATGATCACAGCGGTGTTCTCAGATTGGACATGGTGGAGAGGAGGGGTGCTGATGCCACCTCTTCCAATAACAGAATGCCTTGTATTCATTGAAAAAAAAATGCAAGGCATTTTGTGAATGGTGGCAGTACCTAGTGAGTGCCCCCCTGTGGTCAGTATGCAGTGGGCCAGCCGATTGGCACAGGACCTGGTCATGGCCATTATTGTGGTAGTGGTGATTGTCAGGAAATGCATACATACATAGGTCCAATCTGAACCAATGTAAGTATGCAATTAAGATTGTTCCCGGAGTTCAGCTTTAAAAAACTAAATACATTTTTACAACTAGAAGAGTTCCCAGACCCTGGGTGTTTATAGTGAACATATTCTTACTCATTCAGCATAAAATTACTGAAATCACCAGCATATTTTAAATAGGTCTTCTCAAAAAACGTTTTACCTCTTGGTTATATTCTCTGCTATTTCATTTATCCGCTATATTCCTTGTTCAGTGTTATGGTCTTTTGGTCAAGTTCTTTGGTGAGGTTTTGCTTCTATTATTATCTACAAAATGTGCAATGTACCAGAACTACTCAAAACGCTTCATAGTTTCATAGTTAACATTGTTCATTTTCTAGACAGAGGGTACTCAAAAGCTGCAACAGAAAAAATAGATTTAAAGAGGGGAATATATTAGTATCTGAAATGATGAATTACATTAAAGCCTAACTGTAGTCAGATATAAAAAAAAAAAACAGTAATAAAGTGTAGGTATAGCCATTTTTTGTTTTACTTGGATAGAGTAGGGAAGGGTTAGAACCCCTGTCAAAATTTTAATGCTGTTTGTGCTCCCGCTAGGTAGATTCACACTTTGTTTGACATTCACAAATGTCTTGGTGGCCATAGTTATTAGACAATAAGTGATGGGAAATTTTAAATTTTGGAGTTGTCACCAGAAGAAGAGGTGAGAGTAAATCTCCCAATGGGTTACAAAAGTGGAATTCTACTAACTTAGTTGAGATTTCCTCTTACTCCTTCTTGGATCTCTGAGACAGGAAATGAAGGGGAAACTCCTCATTGGGACACAAGACAGTTAACATATTAACTGACAGGAGTTTTAGCCCTTTCTGATTAGTTTTATCTATACCTACACTTTAATGGACTTAGACAAAATTGTAGGGAGTCAACCAAGCTATATTGTTAACTGCAATCAGGAAAATTTAGGTCATTAACCTTACTGTGCTATGTACAGTGCCTTGCGAAAGTATTCGACCCCCTTGAACTTTGCAACCTTTTGCCACATTTCAGGCTTCAAACATAAAGATATAAAACTGTAATTTTTTGTGAAGAATCAACAACAAGTGGGACACAATCATGAAGTGGAACGAAATTTATTGGATATTTCAAACTTTGTTAACAAATAAAAAACTGAAAAATTGGGCGTGCAAATTTATTCAGCCCCTTTACTTTCAGTGCAGCAAACTCTCTCCAGAAGTTAAGTGAGGATCTCTGAATGATCCAATGTTGACCTAAATGACTAATGATGATAAATAGAATCCACCTGTGTGTATTTAAGTCTCCGTATAAATGCACCTGCACTGTGATAGTTTCAGAGGACCGTTTAAAGCGCAGAGAGCATCATGAAGAACAAGGAACACACCAGGCAGGTCCGAGATACTGTTGTGGAGAGGTTTAAAGCCGGATTTGGATACAAAAAGATTTCCCAAGCTTTAAACATCCCAAGGAGCACTGTGCAAGCGATAATATTGAAATGGAAGGAGTATCAGAGCACTGCAAATCTACGAAGACCTGGCTGTCCCTCTAAACTTTCAGCTCATACAAGGAGAAGACTGATCAGAGATGCAGCCAAGAGGCCCATGATCACTCTGGATGAACTGCAGAGATCTACAGCTGAGGTGGGAGACTCTGTCCATAGGACAACAATCAGTCGTATACTGCACAAATCTGGCCTTTATGGAAGAGTGGCAAAAAGAAAGCCATTTCTTAAAGATATCCATAAAAAGTGTTGTTTAAAGTTTGCCACAAGCCAGCTGGGAGACACACCAAACATGTGGAAGAAGGTGCTCTGGTCAGATGAAACCAAAATCGAACTTTTTGGCAACAATGCAAAAAGTTATGTTTGGCGTAAAAGCAACATAGCTCATCACCCTGAACACACCATCCCCACTGTCAAACATGGTGGTGGCAGCATCATGGTTTGGGCCTGCTTTTCTTCAGCAGGGACAGGGAAGATGGTTACAAATGATGGGAAGATGGATGGAGCCAAATACAGGACCATTCTGGAAGAAAACCTGATGGAGTCTGCAAAAGACCTGAGACTAGGACGGAGATTTGTCTTCCAACCAGATAATGATCCAAAACATAAAGCAAAATCTACAATGGAATGATTCACAAATAAACATATCCAGGTGTTAGAATGGCCAAGTCAAAGTCCAGAACTGAATCCACTCGAGAATCTGTGGAAAGAACTGAAAACTGCTGTTCACAAACGCTCTCCATCCAACCTCACTGAGCTCGAGCTGTTTTGCAAGGAGGAATGGGCAAAAATTTCAGTCTCTCGATGTGCAAAACTGATAGAGACATACTCCAAGCGACTTACAGCTGTAATCGCAGCAAAAGGTAGTGCTACAAAGTATTAACTTAAGGGGGTTGAATAATTTTGTGCCTACACAAACAAAAGTCCTCCAAACTGGGGATAGTGCTTGTCCATATGTTGTGCTCTGCTCGGTGCTCTGCTCAGCACGTTTGGCACCTACACAATCGCTTCTTCAGGAGCTTGTAAGCATCTATTCAAACAGAAAATATATATACATACATGTTATAGTAAACAAATACAAGACAATACAATGCAAACAGAAGGAGCAGTGTTACTACCCATACAGCTCACCAATAAACGAGCTCCCGGGTGCACGATCCACAGCCGCTTAACTGAGTACATATATAGAAAGATGATCCGTACACTGGTTACCGGTGTGCGGATCATCTTTCTACAAGACAATACAATGCAGTAGAAATATGCCTATCTATATCCACACCAGACACTCAGTAGCGAACACCGTAGCTGCAGCGCTGATCCCCAATCCCACAGCATCCTAAAGTGGCCACCGTTGGCTTATATGCCAAACTGTGGGGACATACAGGATAACTCTAGATATTTTGAGCTGTAATACATATTTGATATATATTTTTTATCTCAGTAATATTGTGTAACGAGGTAATATATACTACTATCTCAACATCTTAAATAATAAAAAATGGTATCAACAGATTACAGCAGGAAATACATCCCAATTCAATTGTTAATTTAGACAGTTAATCTATATGGCGTATATGGAGGCTTTCATTGATAAAGATACATATGAGTACCTCAATATACCCCATCCCAGAGAGGCTATATTCTATTCCACCCCCAAAGTACACAAAGACCTGAAGACACCTCCAGGGAGACCAGTTGTGTCTGGAATAGGCTCCATTACGGAAAATGCCAGCAGATTGGTAGACTTTTTTTTTTTTATGTCCTATGTCACAAGACTCCCATCATATGTTAGAGACACGTTAGATCTTCTCAAGCCTTTGGATGGATTGTCCATTCCCCCTGAAGCTCTACTTTTCACAATTGACGTAGAAGCTCTGTACTCGAGCATCCCCCATGGGGTAGCGATGATTAAAATTTTCTTAATAGAATAGGACCATACACAATAGGCATTTAACGCCTTCCTTCTGAACTTACGATCTTTTATCCTCCGACACAACTGGTTTACATTCATGGACTCCCACTACCTCCAGGTGCAGGGCGTTGCCATGGGCACATGTTGTGCCCTGGCATACGCAAACCTGTACCTGGGGTGGGGTGTGGGGGGGGGGGGTTTAGCGATACATCTTTGTGGAGGGAAATTTGAGCTGTTACCTGGACCTCTTTGCTGGTTCAGGTATATTGATGATATCTAGACTTATCTGGGTTGGGACAGTAGAGCTGCTCCAGGAATTTATGAACTGTATCAATATTAACAAATATATTCTTAAATTCACAATGAACTGGAACAAAGAGCAGATATCCTTCATAGATTTATCGATCTACAAAGACACACACAATTGTTTAGCTACCAAGTTATATCAAAAAGAAACTGCAGGCATTACTATATTAATTGCTCAAAGCGGACACCCTACTTCACTTGTCCGTAGTATTCCTTATGCTCAATACATCCGTCGCAATTGCACATATGATGTCGATTTTAAGACTCAAGCAGCTGAATTACGCCAACGCCTTCTCCAACGGGGGTATACCAAGACCCTATTGTGGAAGGCGCATAACAAAGCACTCAATCAGAGTAGAACCTCACTTTTATGTCCCAAGCAGAAACCCACCACAGTACAACAAACTACCAAATTTATCACCAGATATTCCACACAACATCAGGATTTACGCAATTGCCTGCAAAAACACTGGCACCTCCTCAGTGAGGATGTGAATCTCAAGAAATACGTTAGAGATAATCCGGAAATTGTATTCAGGAAAACGACATCTATAGTAAACAGAATCACAGCCAGTCGCAATGTCCTCAATACAGATACTGGTGTCACACCTCCAGGGATATCGATATGTGGACAATGTTCCTTTTGTCCCTGGGTTACGATTGGCACGCAATTCTGTCTACCTGATGGAAAAACGTTTAGTCCACGATTCCATGAAAGCTGTGCAACACAGGGAGTAGTATACTTGATGTGCTGCAAATGCAGGGCATGTTATATTGGTAAAACTTTCTGACAATTTAGACAAAGAATTTACAATCATGTATACTACTCCCACAATGCCAAAATGATCACTCCGTTCAGCCATCACCTGGGCCTCTATCCAGGTGTGTACCTAGAGCATTTTGCACTCGGGCCAGATCCTATGTCTGGTGACCCCCCACTAGGCGGGCAGGCAGCGACGAAGTGACAACACGTGTAGCGCCTCCGCTCACTGTGGCCCAGAACCTGGAAGAATCCTTCCCCCCTCTGCTCCCCTGGGCGGCCAGGACCCTCTTTCTCCTTTTCTGAAAATTTGCCAAAGATGCAGTGTAGCATGAGGGACTTTTGCAGTCCCTGCATGACCTTCACCACTGCGGCTGGTACGTTAGGCAGGACCTGGAGGACACCAAGAAGAGCCTGAAAGGACAATTTGAGGAGGAATCCAGGCTCATTGTCTTCCGTGCCAAGGTGGAGAATCTTGAAAAAGGTGAGAAGTGTAACTCTTTTTTTCAGTAAACTCTACTCAGGACACACACCCTTGTCGGAGCTGCAGGACGAGACCAGAACACTCCAGAAGGGGAAGGAGGCTGAGATGCAAGTGGTCAACGACTACTACACCAACCTCCTCTTTCCTAAAGAAACAGACATGGCTGCGATTCTTGTCAGGTATCAATAACCAAATGGATCCTGCAGGTTCGTCGGCCATCAGCGCCCCCTTGGCGTTGGAGGAGCTGCACTCTGCCGTCAGATCCTTTAGGCGGAGCAGGACCCCGGGCTGCGATGGTCTCCCAGCAGAGCTCTATGTAGCGCTGTGGGATCTCGTTGGCCCAGAGCTGCTCGAGCTGTACAAGGAGATGGTGGTGGAGGGCACAATGCCTCCTTTGCTGAGGGAGGGGGATGATCACGATTTTGTATAAGCGTAAGGGGGAGAGATGGGATTTAAAAAATTGGCGTCCCATCTCTCTCTTGAACGTGGACTACAAAATCCTCGCCAAGGTCCTCGCCAACAGGCTGAAGTCTGTCATCGGACAGATCATCCACCCGGATCAGACTTGTGGTATTCTTGGTCACAGGATTGCGGACAGCCTTGTGATTGTCCGGGACACGATCCAGTACATTCAAGGCCGCCGTGTGGTCAGTCTTGACCAGGAAAAGGCCTTTGACCGTGTCTCCCACAAGTTTATGTGCAGAGTTCTGCGCAGGTTTGGTCTTGGGGAAATGTTTTGTTTTTATGTCAACCTTATGTACAATGATATTTGTAGTACAGTGTTGGTGAATGGCTGGAAAACTGACCCTTTCCCTGTTCTCTCTGGGGTCAGACAAGGCTGCCCTCTCTCACCTCTGCTTTTTGTTTGCTGTATAGAGCTCTTCTCTAAATGCATCAGACAGAACCCAGAGATCAGAGGGATCACCGCACCGGGACCGGACAGAAGGGTTGTCAAATGCTCACTCTACATGGACGACGTAACGGTGTTCTGTGCTGATCAGCGCTCCATCGACTTGCTCGTCCAGACCTGTGAGGACTTTGGCAAAGCTTCAGGGGCAAAGGTCAACTGCGGGAAGTCGGAAGTCATGCTCTTGGAAAAGTGGTTCCTGCCTTCTTCTGCATCCATCCCTTTCAGCATCAAGGCCAGGCCCGGACTGGGACAAAAAATAGGCCCGGGCATTTTGGAATGAGCAGCCCGTGGGGGGGGGGGAGGGGGAGGACGTGGCGGGGAGGGGCGTTCGTCGGGATGCTTGATGAGAGGATTTAATGTTCCAGGATGTGTGGATTCGATTATGGTACCTTTTTTTAGTCTAATCTGATAGATTGGGTCCGATTTAGATCAGAGCTGCCATATGATGCGTTTTTTTTTGTCTTACTTTAAAGCGGAGTTCCACCCATTTTTAATAGGTTGGAATACATAGATCTTTGTAATCCCCTTTAAAACGGCTTTTACCAATGGAAACTTTTTTTTTTTTTTTTTGCTAGTAAATACCTTAATTTCGGCTTTATTCCTCCTCTCCTCACTTCCTGGTCCGATCGGCGATGACGTCATTCGGCGATCCGCAGTGTCTGCTGGGATGTATTCTATTCCAGAAATCTCAGTAGCTGTATCTGTACTGAGCCGTGCCTGCCCCGCCTCCGCCCCGCCTCCTCTCATTCAGTTGCATTGTATGAATGTATTAAGGCCGTTCTCTGCCCCGCCTCCACCCCGCCTCCTCTCATTGAGTTGTATTGAGAGGAGGCGGGGCGGAGGCTGGGCAGAGAACAGCCTTAATACATTCATACAATGCAATTCATTGAGAGGAGGCGGGGCGGAGGCGGGGCAGGCACGGCTCAGTACAGCTACAGCTACTGAGATTTCTGAAATAGAATACATCCCAGCAGACACTGCGGATCGCCGAATGACGTCATCGCCGATCGGACCAGGAAGTGAGGAGAGGAGGAATAAATCCGAAATTAAGGTATTTACTAGCAAAAAAAAAAAAAAAAAGTTTCCATTGGTAAAAGCCATTTTAAAGGGGATTACAAAGATCTAAAGTTCCAAAAATGGGTGGAACTCCACTTTAAATCCTGTTTTGATGGTTGAGTCCTAAAAATAGTATGAAGCAGCACAAGATGAGGGTTACTCTAATCAAGGGGTAGACCACCTTTTTGGGCACAGTGTGCCGAAAAATGTTTTAAAAGAAATTGGGAGTGCCAGATACATAAAAAAAAAAAACTGTCAACTTCATATAAAGTAACTGCTGTAAACCGCTTGAATAGTAAGAAATCAAGTGAGCTTTGCACCTTCACACCTCAGATCACCCCAATTCCTGCACCTTCACACCTCAGATCACCCCAATTCCTGCACCTTCACACCTCAGATCACCCCAATTCCTGCACCTTCTCACCTCAGATCAGCCCCAATTCCTGCACCTTCACCCCTCAGATCACCCCAATTCCTGCACTATCACACCTCAGATCACCCCAATTCCTGCACTATCACACCTCAGATCACCCCAATTCCTGCACTATCACACCTCAGATCACCCCAATTCCTGCACCTTAACACATCAAATCAGCCCCAATTCCTGCACCTTCACACCTCAGATCACCCCAATTCCTGCACCTTAACACATCAAATCAGCCCCAATTCCTGCACCTTCACACCTCAGATCAGTCCCAATTCCTGCACCTTCACACCTCAGATCACCTGGCAGGCTGGCACTGGCAGCAAATATTTTATTCAAATCAGGATTTCTTCTGCAAATAGGCTGGCATCAGAGTCAGATAATTACCAAAATCGATGTCATCATGACACATGATCAAAACATTAGGAAAAATAAGGTTTTCTTCTGCAAATAGGCTGGCAGTGGCATCAGATCAGACAATTAACAAAAAACAATCTCATCAGACACATGACATGACCAATTCAAATCAGGATTTCTTCTGCAAATAGGCTGACCTGGCACTGGCAGGCATAGTACTAGACTAGTACTATGCCTGGCTGCCAGTGCCAGGCCAGCCTATTTGCAAAATAAATCCTGATTTGAATTAAATTGTTGCTGCCAGTGCCAGCCTATTTGCAGAAGAAATCCTGATTTCTTTGAATAAAATTGTTGCTGCCAGTGCCAGTCCAGCCTATCTGCAAAAGAAATCCCTAAGTAGAAGTCACTCCTCTCTCCAGACCTCCACTTACCTTGGGTGTGCTGTGCGGTGTGGCTGCAGAGTGTTCCCGCTGGACATAGTACAGGAGATGGTCAGAGACTGCAAACATGATACAGGAGATGGTCAGAGACTACGGACCTGATACAAGCGATGGTCAGAGACTGAGCACGTGATACAAGAGAGGGTCAGAGACTGAGGACGTGATACAAGAGATGGTCAGAGACTGAGGATGTGATACAGGAGATGGTCAGAGACTGAGGACGTGATACAGGAGATGGTCAGAGACTGAGGACGTGATACAGGAGATGGTCAGAGACTGAGGACGTGATACAGGAGATGGTCAGAGACTGAGGACGTGATACAGGAGATGGTCAGAGACTGAGGATGTGATACAGGAGATGGTCAGAGACTGAGGACGTGATACAGGAGATGGTCAGAGACTGAGGACGTGATACAGGAGATGGTCAGAGACTGAGGATGTGATACAGGAGATGGTCAGAGACTGAGGACGTGATACAGGAGATGGTCAGAGACTGAGGACGTGATACAGGAGATGGTCAGAGACTGAGGACGTGATACAAGAGATGGTCAGAGACTGAGGACGTGATACAGGAGATGGTCAGAGACTGCAGACGTGATACAGGAGATGGTCAGAGACTACAGACGTGATACAAGAGATGGTCAGAGACTGCAGACGTGATACAAGAGATGGTCAGAGACTGCAGACATAGTACAGGAGATGGTCAGAGACTGCAGACATAGTACAGGAGAAAGTCGGAGACTGCAGACATAGTACAGGAGAAAGTCGGAGACTGCAGACATAGTACAGGAGAAAGTCGGAGACTGCAGACATAGTACAGGAGATGTTCAGAGTCTGCAGACATAATAGAAGATAGAAGAACACTAGGGGGGCCGGAGAGCACAGGGAAAGCAGATAGCACTGGAGGAGCTGAAGGGCAAGGGGGGGGGCTGGAGAGAATTAAGGGGGGGGGCTGGAAAGCATTGCAGGGGGGTTGGAAGGCGCAGGGCGTGGATAGCACTGGGGGGGGGGACTGGAGAGAATTAAGGGGGGGGGTTGGAAAGCATTGCAGGGGGGTTGGAAGGCGCAGGGCGTGGATAGCACTGGGGGGGGGGCAGGCAGGGAAAACCAGGGGGATGGAGAGCATGGGGGGGGGGGACTGGAGAGCACTGGGGGGACTGGAAATCACTTAGGGGGTGGAGAGCACTGGGGGAGCCAGAGTGCATAGGGGGGGGGGATTGAAAAGTACTATGGGGACTTGAAGAGCACAGGGGGGGGGGCGCTAAGGTCACTGGGGGAGTGGGGGGCAGTAAAAGAAGTTGTATAGGAGGGGGATGGGACAGCTGCATATAGAGAAATTGATTATATTTCCATATTTCTCCTGCAGCCGCAGAATGCCTGCAGAGAGGAGAATCAGGCATCCATCCAGCGGCAGCAGGGAGGAATAGGCAAACATCAAAAATCCTCTATATGCAGGCTGCAGCCGCCCCATCCATCCCCCTCCTATTGAGAACACACACGGCCGGGGCTGCACAGCACTGTCTGCAGGCAGGCACTTACCTTCTCTGCTCTTCTCTCCCCGCCGCCCCCGCGAGCAGCCCTGAGTTGGACTGAATGAGCTGCCATCTGCAGGCTGCAGCAGCTTGAGATGCCGTCCGATCAGTAGCAGGGCTGGGCTGGCCGCGCCGGGCAGGACACCGGCGGCCGGCGGGAAGTAAAATAACACACGCTGAACTACTTGACTTCCGTCTCCGCTGCCAATCAGCCTTCTGCTCAGGGGGGTGTGACTCACACCTCCCCTGAGCAGAAGGCTGATTGGCCGCGGAGCCGGTAAGCTGGAAACTGGCAAGTACATCGGCCGGTGTTTGTAATTTTGCGGCCGCAGTGAGGGAACTTACTTTTACCTTGGATGACTCGCGGCGCCGCGGCCCACCGGGACAATGCCCGCTGTGCCCAATGGTCAGTCCGGCCCTGATCAAGGCGGACTTCATCAAAATTCTTGGAGTTTGGTTTGGAGCTGGGGACGAGAGACTGTCAAAGATGAGACAGAAATTTGGACTATGGAGCTTCAGAGAACTCACTATCGAAGGGAAAACACTGGTACTCTGCAGAGAGATTCTCCCTGTGTTGCAGTACCTCGCTCAGGCCTGGCTCCCCCGGGTCAACACCTGCAAGGCCATCACCAGGGCGGTGTTTCACTTAATCTGGGGCTCCAAAATGGACAGAGTGAAGCGGTAAGTCATGTTCAAGAAACCCCTCAAGGGTGGTAAGGGTGTGCCCGACATCGCAAAGTTACTAGGGGTGTTCTTTGCTTGCAACTGCATCCGCAGGACTTTGGTCGACAGAACTTTGGACTCTGGTGGCAACTCCATGTCCCGTTGTTTCCTCCTGCCTCTTTGGAGGTCCCTTGGATGGGACAAATGGGACAGTTCCATCCCCTCCACCACTTCTTGGTACTACTTGGACACTTTCAATTTCATCAAGGAGCAGGGGCTGCATGGAGTTAAGCCCGACTTGTGGAAGCCAAAAACTATCTACAAGTTGATCAGAGCCATGGACATTGTTGAGACTTTTCCAGGCCTACCTTCAGCCACTTGCAAAGTGGTCTGGAGGAATGTCTCTTCAAAGGGACTCACCAACAGGCACAAAGATCTGGCATGGATGGCAATCCAAGAGGGTTTGCCGCTAAGGACATTTATGCATGCCAGAAATCTGTGCAGATACAGGCACTGCCCATTTTGCATCATCCAGAAGGAAACTGCTTTGCATGTTTTCTGGGAGTGCCCCTTTGCACAGAGCCTGTTGAGGGCCTTGGAACCTGAACTCAAAGACTTTGTACCACAGACTGCCATCACACATTTTGGTGTGTTGAACGGACTATTATGTGGAACTTTTTCCCAGGAGGACATTGACAACGCCTGGCGGGTGTTGTGTTGCTTTAGGGGCGCTTTATGGTGCGCCAGAAAGCGCCTTATCCACCAGCGGGAGAGGATGTCCATTGAGGACTGTCGCAGACAGGTCCACAGTCTGCTCAGAGACTATAACTTGATGGATCTCACGGAGGAAGAAGAGGTCTGAAGATTTCCCCTTCCCCCACTCTCCCTTGTGTGTCTTTGTTCATTCAATAAAGCTTTGGGCTTGTGATCTCATTCCCCTCCCCCTACCTCTCTCTCCCTACCCCCATCACACCTGTTGCTTATTGAACTGCATTTTTGTTTGAATGAAACATGCCAAGTAATCATATAGCAATTGTCTTCTAGTTATATGCTTTCGGGGTAATGCGGCGTCATGCAAGATGTGATGGCTCGGGGTATCCTTACTCCGCACAACACATTAGGCATCATACTGCAGAATGAATGTATTTATTTGTATGATTGGAAATGTATTGTCATGTAGTGTATTTATGCGCTGCGTCGCAGTACAGGGTAGAATGTACCCCGACAAAGTATTGTTTTTTTGTATATTCTTATGCAAATAAAGTATACATTTTTAACAAAAATGAGGGACTTTTGGTGTGCTTTCAGAAATTGCAGAAAAAACGAGCAACCTAATAGAAATCTATAGAACTGCAGCTATAACTGCAGGTAAAATGTAGGAAGACCTCCTTTACAGTACACAGCCCCAATACTTCTGGACCCCTTTACATTACACGGCTACCATACCTCTGGACCCCTTACATTACACAGCCCCCATAGCTCTGGACCCTTTTACATTACACAGCCCCTGCACCTCTGGAACCCTTTACATTACACAGCCCCCCACCTAAGGATATGCAGGTTAGGGTGTTATAGTGGCAGGTTAGGATGCTATAGAGACAGGTTAGGGTGGTAAAGTGTCAGGTTGGGGTTCTAAAAAACCAGGTTAGGATGCTATAGTGGCAGCTTAGGATGTTATAGTGGCAGGTTAGGGTACTATAGTGGTAGGTTAGGGTGCTATAGAACCAGGTTAAGGTTCTATAGTGGCAGTTTAGGGTGCTATAGTGCCAGGTTAGGGTGCTATAGTGGCAGGCTAGGGTACTATAGACCCTGTTGCTACTTCCGTGGCCACCCAGGCTCCAGTGGCTTGCTCTGCTTCCTACAAGGAGTACTCTGAGAGACAGCCTGGAGGTGCTGTATCTACTTCAAAGAAAGGACTCTGCATAGCTAGCCAGTGTTAGGGTACCGACTTCCTACCTGCCAGGAGTGGACCCGGCGAGTCAAGACACTGGTCAGCAGAGACAGTCAGGAAAGGGAGTGAAAAGGTCGCCCTGAGTAGGAGGGTCTTTTCATTCAACTGTCTAGACAATTAGTCTTGTATTTTCTGAAATGTATACAGTTGACTAACTTTTCCTTCCATTTCTCTACAGGTGGGCTCATCTTAGAGACAGTTAGCTAGGGAATGTAAATTGTGTTTGTTTGGAAATCCCCACCAAGCAAGTTTGTTTGGTGGGGGGTGCATCATCTCATGCACCTAAAAGTGTTTGTATATTTGTACAGCAGATTAATGTATAGCTATATTTTTTCACCATAACTTATTTGTACATTCGTTCTTTTCCTTTTCCCCCTTTCCAGGTTTGTGGGATACTCCTGAGTTTTTGGCCAAAGGTTTTGATAGGAGGCGGCTGCCTCAGAGTCAATGGGGACATGACTCAGTTTGGTATGGGGTGGATGTAGCACCCTACAAGGTAGGTGCTAGGTAAAATATAGTGGGCCTTGTCTGCTTAACAGCAGGGCCATGATTTTCAGCTGGGCTGTCATGTCTCCCAGGTGTGGCTGTTGAGACTGGGGAGTCTCCCCCTTGTGCTCTATGAGAGGGTTCTCATTGGTCAGCGGAGGAAACCCAGCCAATGGCACACTCAGGCCTGTATCTACCCCAGAAAGGCAGATTCTGCCGCACAGCATTCTGGGAGTGGGTATAAGTTTGAGGGGAGCACATGACGCAGCATCTTTGGCGGGAAGCAGAGTCCCAGGAGGGAGAGTACGGCTGTCTCTCCTCCTGTCAGAGGAATCAGGTGTCCCAGACGGCTTGCCTAGTGAGAGGGGACAGAAGGCTGAGCTGAGCTGCAGAGAGGATCCGGTGCGGAGGACCAGAGGAGAGAGAGGGGTCCAGTTTCAGGAAAGCATTCCCAAACTGCCCCCTGGGGGTCTGCCGAGAGAGAGAGGGAGAGGAGCTAGCTAGCTGGTGTAGGAGCAAGAGTAAAGGGGGTGCCAGTTTTGACCCTGAAGAGAAGCAGAGGGGGTGCCTAGTGAGAGGACCCTGAAGTAGAGAGAGGGTGCCTAGTGAGAGGACCCTGAAGTACAGAGGGGGCACCAGCGGTTGGGCTCTGAAGTGTTAAAGTGTACAGCGTGCAGTGTGCAGTGTACAGTGTTGAGAGTTGCAGCAGCAGAAGCAGTAAACAGAGGCTACCTCAGTGAGCAAGGATTGGAGATAGCAGTGTTCAGGACTTTTGAGCTAACCAGAGTGTCAGAAGTCAAGTTCAAGTACAGTTTAGTAAGTCAGTGTTTTTTCAAGCGCCAGCAAGCATTGGCCGGCATCCAGCGTCGAGACAGCGCTGAAAGGCAATTTTTCTTCAAAGTGTCCCATTTGTACCTAGTTGAGCCAGAGGAGTATCCCACTCATTCCCTTCTCCCATCCCCTATATCAAATAAACAAAACAAACCAAAGATGCCGGACTGGTCTTTGACTCAAATTTCACACTTGGGTGTTCAGCTTAAAGGGGCTGCTGGCGTTTCCGGTAATCATGGCAGACCCACATCAGGCCCAATGCCTGGAAATCCTGCTACATATATTATAATATACATATTCATACATTTTTTGGTATTTATCTATAATATCTGATAGACCCTCTGGCTTTCAGATTCCAACAACTGCTTCATGGATAGATACTCTGTCCTTTAGGTTAAAATGTAAGTATATAATACCTTGTTACACAATATATATCAAATATTAATTACAGCTTAAAATATCTATAGTTATCTTGTATGTCCCCACAGTTTGGCATATGAGCCAACGGTGGCCGCTTTAGGGTGCCTTTTTCGGATTGGGGTTCAGTGTTGCAGCTATGGTGTTCGCTACTAATTGAGTGTCTGGTGTGGATATAGATAGGCATATTTCTACTGTATTGTATTGTCTTGCATTTGTATAACATGTATATATATATATGTTCTGTTTAAATAGATGCTTACAAGCTCCTGAAGAAGTGATTGTGTAGTCGTGAAACATGTTGAGCAGAGCACAGAGCAGAGCACAACATATGGACAAGCGCTATCCCCAGTTTAGAGGATTTTTGTATGCGTAGTCACTGGTATTCTGCATGGAACAGCACTACAGATAACATTATAGCCTCTAGGGGACCTGCTAGTAGTCCAATGTGATTTTAGATATATGGTTTGTTACCTTTGGTAAATTTATGGAAGAAATCACACATGTTTTTATTGGTAACCAATAAATTGTTTATTTTTATATTATTATTTGCCCTTAAAGTCCATTATTTTCCAATATTTACACTTCCGATGATCTAGGATGTGGCATGATATATAGAGGGGCATTGTAGCCACCACAGGGCACCATGCCCATTTTTATCCCATAATTGAGTTAGCTAAAAACGCTATATAGGTTATATACAATATAGTTTTATTCATATAATATAACAATATATAATAGAAAAGGCTTGATCCATCTCTTTTTCATGGATAGTGTAGGACCCACTGATAATGGGGTACTTTGACGTAGTGGTGGGCTTGAGCACTATATGGCCATATGGTGGGACCAAATCCCCATTTTTATTTATGGATTGTCTTCAAATTTGGTAGAAATTTCTTTTGCATGTGTGCGCTTTTCTTTTTTAATATACATGTCTTTTGGTTCATAGCTGCACCAGCTTTAGAAATACATGGGTATGCTCCCCCAAATTTTTGCTTGTTTATTATGTATTCGGTCTGACCAGACTACCGAGGTTGAGCAACCCATCCCACCCCCCACACACACCTGTACTCTATCAGTGTCCACTATCAAGTGGATATAGGAGGAGTCCCCTGTAGTGCATTTGCACATCTTTCCCAGCAAGGAGTGTTGTCTCCAAGGGTTAGAAAGGCTGGATCCATCTCTTTTTCATGGATAGTGTAGGACCCACTGATAATGGGGTACTTTGATGTAGTGGTGGGCTTGAGCACTATATGGCCATATGGTGGGACCAAATCCCCATTTTTATTTATGGATTGTCTTCAAATTTGGTAGAAATTTCTTTTGCATGTGTGCGCTTTTCTTTTTTAATATAATATATAGTAATATAAAACTTACAAGCAATATATGTGAATTTTCTAAATCAGAAGAACATTGAAGAGGATGAGAAAGTGACCCCTTTTGTTATTTCACACTCAAGACCAGCGTTTCTCAACCAGGGTTCATCCAGAGGTTTCTAGGGGATCCGTGAGCAATAAACCATTTCTGACATTCAGAGACGCTGCATCTGACACCAATGATCTTTTAGCTATTTCTAAGGTGGGCATTATTCCCATTACCCACATAAGAAATTAACAAATTTCCCACTGACCACCAGTTAATGAGCATCGGTGTTCAGTGAGAAGTCCTTCTTCTACTGAACACCAGTGTAATGGGGCCCTTCTTCCGCTCAACATCATTTTAATGGTTCCTTTTCCATAATGACCACCAATGTAAGAGGGTCCTTTTCTGAAGACTACCAATGTAAGATGTTTTTTTTCCCACTGACCACCAATCTAAGGGGGCCCTTGACCTCCATGACAAGGGGACACTTCACTATCCACTTATGTAAGGGGAATGCTATGGCTTTCACTGTCTCTGTTTCTTTTCTAACCTTTATTATTTTTATTTTTTTAGTTCAAGGGTTCCTCTGTCTTAAAAAGATTAAGATAGGCTGCTCTCTCGTAAACCTACTATATACTATTTAGCCTGGCTTATTAAAATCGAATGTATGATAATAAAGAACAATCTGAGTATTTTTTTTGGCCTGTAGTAAAACATTAGAAGATGTACAGTCAAATGTTTAGGGTAAACACACTGCAATAATAAATGTGTATAATATTTCCAGTCCATATAATTGTACAGGACTCATTGTTTTAAAATATTGAACCACACACTCATAAATCTGCATGATCATCAACATAATTGTGGTAACTGATCATCAATCTTTAATAGCTTGCCTAAATGGTATGTGCAATGCCATTCATCTTGGGTTAAAATATCAAGTGCAGTTCAAGTGAAGCACATTACCACTTTAGGCATAATTTATCATAACCTGGAAAGCACTAAGCATATGAAGAAAAAATACATAAGCAGAGGTGACAGTGTGTCAGAATGATCAGTATATGATAGAACACCTGCTCTTGGTCAGTCCATACATAGCCATTGACAATATCCAAATGAAGAAAAAGTGAAGACTGCTCACTACAGTATGTCCACTCATTTGTTTTCCAAATGAGCACAGGATACAATAAGCTCTGACATGTTTCCCACGATACTCAGTGCCCTGTGCTCATTGACAAATTGCTGAATACAGAAGGAAGCATGTCAGCATTTTTATATTGTATGCTCTACCGATCTGGAATAAAAGTACGACATTTTTAGTGCTTATAGTGCGCAATCTTTCCCTTTTCCTAATTTTGATGTTCAGTTGATCCACTTGTATCGGCAGTCACAGATCAAGGGCAAAGAAAACCGCTCCGGTGATGCAGTAATCCCAAAAACATCTAAGAACAGGTGCAGGCAAGGATCCGCAATCCAGACAATAGATGTGTGTAAGGAGAAAAAGCCGCACTCCGAGTTGAAGATGAAGATGAATAAAAATCTGTTTATTTGTATCAAAAAAATGATAAAAACCTCTCAAAGTACATCCATAATAGCCAGAGACACAGGGGGGGTGCACAGCGGTTGACGCGTTTCATGGAAAACGTCCGCTTAGTCGTAACGGACGTTTTCAGCGGACGTTTTCCGTGAAACGTGTCAACCGCTGTGCACCCCCCCTGTGTCTCTGGCTATTATGGATGTACTTTGAGATGTTTTTATAATTTTTTTGATACAAATAAACAGAGTTTTATTCATCTTCAACTCGGAGTGCGGCTTTTTCTCCTTACACACACTTGTATCGGCAGCTCAAGTCACAATCAAATCTATACCTTTTCTGTAAAAGT
The DNA here is from genome assembly GCF_965119305.1 of Pelophylax lessonae. Lineage (NCBI taxonomy): Eukaryota > Metazoa > Chordata > Amphibia > Anura > Ranidae > Pelophylax > Pelophylax lessonae. The sequence continues at coordinate 96,791,514 of NC_138771.1, read as the reverse complement.
TAGGCTTGGTACTGCCTCTCCCACATTCTCAAATCTCCCTGTTGTTAATGTGCTCTGTAACCAGTAAGAAGGGTATTGCAATTCAATATTTGTATATCTATCTCTCTACCCATCCTCAGCTCACCACTTCATCACTAATTTGCAAACTGATGTATGAGTATAGATGTCGAACCACATCATTAAACTCAGCCATTCCAAAAATTAACTTATATTTCCTTTCCCCCGCATCCCCTCCTACAATTTTTCCATCAAGATCAAAGGCACAATCACCACTCTGACCTCTCCTTTTGGCCCCACATCCACTCACTGTCCAAATCTTGCTGCCTTCCCCTCTGTAACATCTCCAAAATATGTCCCTTCCTAACCAATGACACCACAAAGCTACTAGTTCAATCTCCAGTTATGTCTCACCTAGACCATGGTAACTCCCTCCTTGTTGGCTTACCTCTGCATAGATTATCCCCTTTCATTCTATCATGAATGTAACTGCCACACTCATCCACCTTACCATGTCAATCCCTCTATTGTCTTCCACTCACCCAACAAATGAAATTCAAAAACGGACATGCTTGTGGGAAGTTTAGATAAGGAATCATATCACCCGCACATTTATATAGCTCTTATTCAATTATTATACTTGGCCAAGAAATTAATAGCAAGATTTTGGCTGTCTCCGCAGTCCCCTACTCACGCACAATTGATCCAGTAAGTGAACTCCATTCTTGTTCGAGAAAAGAACACTTACTATCATAGGAAATCCCCTAAGAAATTTGGAAATATCTGGCAGCGTTGGTTAGACAAACCAGGAATTGCACCCCCACGGCTTGTTCTGGATAGATTACTGAAGCTTTAAATATAGTCAACAGATTAAAACTATGGTTTATAACATAACACCATAGGGTTTTTTCTTATGTAGACACAGTAACATAACAGGTGAATATAACCATCTGTAATGGTATTCCAAGATTGACAGGCAGCATTTTGGACAGTTAGTTTGTTTAATTGGGAAATGTTTGTTCTGAATCATTATATTTTCTCTATAAGGTAACTGATAATATGATAGTTATGTCATACACAGACTGTCTTCACATATGTATGGAGACTCCATATTTGACGCTACTATGGTGTCTATTGCATTTCCATTTGATAATGTATATGTCTTGAATAATGCCTGATTTAATTATAAATGTGTAACTGACTGTTTGTACATTGTGTTACCTTTTATCATCTCAATAAAAACATTACCTAATTAAAAAAAAAAAAAAAAGAAATTCAAAATCTTAAAAACAACATACAAAGCCATCCACAACTCCCCAAGCTACATCACCAACTTCATCTCAAAATATCACCCAAAATCATCCTCTCGGCTCCTTCCAAGACCTCTTGCTCTCTAGCTCCTTCATCTCCTCCACAAATGCTTGTTTCCTGAACTTGCCCAGAGCCTTTCCCATCCTCTGAAACTTCCCTCAGTGTACATCTACTTTATCTATTAGCTCATAACTCACAGTTATTACCTTTTGTATCACTTGGCCTTCCCTTTTAGGTTGTGGGCTCTCACAAGCAGGGCCCTCCCAACCCTCTTGCCTTTAAATATATTTTAACTGAACTGCCTCCTTTATTTTGTAAGTGATGGATAAACTGTTTGTCTGGCCTATGTCTCTAGATCTACTGGTCATTTTGACATGTGTTTTTTTAACCACTTCCGGACCGCCCACCGCAGTTTTACATCGCCTTTTTGACATTAAATACCGGGGGTTATGGCAGCAGATAGCTGACATAACCCCGGTATTTTCTTACTCAGCTGGCACACCTCTTTCACATTAAAGTGGTAAAGTGGTCCCAGCGGCGGATTCGCCACTGGATCACTTTTATGGGCAGGGTGAGGGGCTCCCCCCTCCCGCTGCTTCCCGGTCGTTTTCCCCGCTTACTGGAGCCATCGGTAACGGGTGAAAACAATCAGGTCCTCTGAGCAGCTGTACAGGAAGTCGAGTGAGGGCAAGATGATCCCCACTCAACTCTATGGCCTTGGAGGACTGGAGCGATACGAAAAAAAAAAGTTTAAAGCGCATACGCAAGTCGCGCCCACATATGTAAATGGTGTTCAAACCACACATGTGAGGTATCACTGCAATTGTTAGAGTGAGAGCAATAATTCTAGTCCTAGACCTCCTTTGTAACTCTAAACTGATAACCTGTAGAAATTTTTAAAGCATCACCTATGGAGATTTTTAAGTACCAATGTTTGTCGCCATTCCACGAGCGTGCGCAATTTTAAAGCATGACATGTTGGGTATCTATTTACTCGGCGTAACATTATCTTTCACATTACAAAACAAATTGGGCTAAGTTTACTGTTTTCTTTTTTTTTAATTAAAAAAAGTATATTTTATCCAAAAAATTGCGTTTGTAAGACTGTTGCGCAAATACGGTGTGACATAAAGTATTGCAATGATCTCCATTTTATTCTCTATGGTCTCTGCTAAAAAAAAAAAATATAATGTTTGGCAGTTCTAAGTAATTTTCCAGCAAAAAAATACTGATTTTAACTTGTAAACAGCAAGTGTCAGAAATAGGCCTGATCTTTAAGTGGTTACGCTATACTTGGTTTGAGCCATTCACTTGACAAGTTCTCCTTAAGCCCTGGTTCTAAGCATGGCGGTATAAGGCATTGTGGCCTATTCTATTAGAGAATAAACCATGGACACTTTGATCATTTTTAGCATTGTGCATTATTTGGTAATTGTCCAATTGCTGTCTTCTGCACAGCAAGACCATATTAAAATATAATGACTCCAATGTTTAAAACATTCAGCACACATAGAGAGAAGCTTATGGACAGAAATGTTATGTCAGCCTTCTTTATCTAACATCTGGTGATTGAAAATAATTACTCTAAAGTTAAAAATGGCAAAAGCCTGGAAATTACTTTACCGGAGACATCATTTTCCTTGTCTGGCAATAAACTTGGCTGTTCACTCTATCTTTAGATTATTTCCTTGAATTGGCGTTTAAGCATTCTCTTTTTTCTTTATTGCTGTAGCATATAATTTGAATCAAGCCAATGAGCCATTTTCCATGACCTTATTATCATGATACTGCATAATTATCAATAAATATTTATTACTTTTTTAAGAATGAGGAATAGCTGTATGCTGTATCCACAGTGAAAATGTGTTTCTTTTTTTCTGGTACAGCCTCTCTTAAACAATTTTAAACCATTGATTGATACTTATAAAATATTTTATATATACAGCATTTATTCTGTCCATTGACTGGCAGGTTCTAGTTTAGAATATACTGTATAGACTGTCTCCCTCTTACTTACAAGTTCCTTTGAGTCAGTGTAGTAAGTGAATAAACTTCATTCTCCAACAGAAGTGTAAAATGAGCACTAGTAATAAACAATAAAGGTATAAAAGCTTTATAACTCATAATAATTTCTATATGTATTCCATAGTAATCAACCCCTTTAGATATACATATTGAATTATTATATTATTATAATTTTTTTTAAAATCTTTTTATTAATTTTGAACACAACAACAACAAAACAAAACAATACATTTGCATGTGGTTCACATTGCAGCAGTCTCACAATACTGGGATGATAATATGCGCCCACGCAGGGGTCAGAACAGAACATTTAATAAGGCAATCGTAAGAACAGAAACATGAGGGTAGGGGCAAATGACCCAGGGAAGTGATGGGCAGTGCCCAAGGAGCCCCCAAAGGCCTAGCAATACAATAGTGCACACAAGGATCAGGTCCCTTTCAAGGAGCCAGGGCAGGGAGATGAGCTCTGCACTAGTCACTCATAGCAGTGGAGGAATCAAAGAACCATTTGGCCCAAACCCTGTCGTGTTTTTTGGGGCAACCTCTATGAGCGTAAGTGTCCCGGTAAAGAGGTATCACAGAGTTCACCAACTTCCATTGTATTACCGTGGGGGGAGCTTTCTGCTTCCAATGAAGTACAATGTTTTTCCTGGCATAGAAGAGCAACAGGCCCAAAAGGGTACGTTCAGCCACTTGCGGCACCAGGTCATCCAGCAGACCTAGAAGGCAGAGTCTGGGGGACGTATCATAGAAACATAGAAACATAGAAACATAGAAACATAGAATGTGTCGGCAGATAAGAACCATTTGGCCCATCTAGTCTGCCCAATATATCTGAATCCTATGAATAGTCCCTGGCCCTATCTTATATGAAGGATAGCCTTATGCCTATCCCATGCATGCTTAAACTCCTTCACTGTATTTGCAGCTACCACTTCTGCAGGAAGGTTATTCCATGCATCCACTACTCTCTCAGTAAAGTAATACTTCCTCATATTACTTTTAAACCTTTGCCCCTCTAATTTAAAACTGTGTCCTCTTGTGGTAGTTTTTCTTCTTTTAAATATGCTCCCCTCCTTTACCGAGTTGATTCCCTTTATGTATTTAAAAGTTTCTATCATATCCCCTCTGTCTCTTCTTTCTTCCAAGCTATACATGTTAAGGTCCTTTAACCTTTCCTGGTAAGTTTTTTCCTGCAATCCATGTACAAGTTTAGTAGCTCTTCTCTGAACTCTCTCTAGAGTATCTATGTCCTTCTGGAGATATGGCCTCCAGTACTGCGCACAATACTCCAAGTGAGGTCTCACCAGTGTTCTGTACAGCGGCATAAGCACTTCTCTCTTTCTACTGCTTATACCTCTCCCTATACATCCAAGCATTCTGCTGGCATTTCGTGCTGCTCTATTACATTGTCTTCCCACCTTTAATTCTTCTGAAATAATTACTCCTAAATCCCTTTCCTCAGATACTGAGGTCAGGACTATGTCAAATATTCTATATTCTGCCCTTGGGTTTTTTACGCCCCAGGTGCATTATCTTGCACTTATCCACATTAAATTTCAGTTGCCAGAGTTCTGACCATTCTTCTAGTTTTCCTAAATCCTTTTCCATTTGGCGTTTCCCTCCAGGAACATCAACCCTGTTACATATCTTTGTGTCATCAGCAAAAAGACAAACCTTACCATCGAGGCCTTTTGCAATATCACTTATGAAGATATTAAACAAAATTGGTCCCAGTACAGATCCCTGAGGTACCCCACTGGTAACATGACCTTGTTCTGAATGTTCTCCATTGACTACAACCCTCTGTTGTCTGTCACTCAGCCACTGCCTAATCCACTCAACAATATGGGAGTCCATGCTCAATGACTGCAGTTTATTGATAAGTCTTCTATGTGGGACAGTGTCAAAAGCCTTACTAAAATCTAGATATGCAATGTCTACTGCACCTCCACCGTCTATTATTTTAGTCACCCAGTCAAAAAAATCTATAAGATTTGTTTGACATGATCTCCCTGAAGTAAACCCATGTTGTTTTTCATTTTGCAATCCATGGGATTTAAAATGTTCCACAATCCTTTCCTTTAATAGGGTTTTCATTAATTTGCCTACTATTGATGTCAGACTCACTGGTCTATAGTTGCTCGATTCCTCCCTACTACCTTTCTTGTGAATGGGCACGACATTTGCCAATTTCCAATCTTCCGGGACGACTCCTGTTACTAATGATTGGTTAAATAGATCTGTTAATGGTTTTGCCAGCTCACCACTAAGCTCTTTTAATAATCTTGGGTGTATCTCATCAGGACCCTGTGACTTATTTGTCTTCACTTTAGACAGCAATCTTAGAACGTCTTCCTCTGTAAAGACACATGCATCAAACGATTCATTAGTCATCCTTTCAAGTGGAAGTCCTTCTCCTTCTTTTTCTTCTGTAAAAACTGAACAGAAGTATTCATTTAGGCAGTCGGCTAGCCCTTTATTCTCTTCTACATACCTTCCGTCCTTTGTTTTTAATTTAGTTATTCCTTGTTTTAATTTCCTTTTTTCATTTATATATCTGAAGAATGTCTTATCCCCCTTTTTCATAGACTGAGCTAGTTTTTCTTCTGCCTGAGCTTTAGAAGTTCTTATAACTTGCTTGGCCTCTTTCTGCCTAATCTTCTAGATTTCCTTGTCTTCATTGCTCTGGGTTTTTTTATAATTACAAAATGCTAGCTTTTTATTTTTAATGATTTGGGCCACTTCTGCTGAGTACCACAGTGGTCTCTTCCTTTTTTTGCTTTTACTGACAAGTCTAATGCAATTTTCTGTTGCCTTCAATAATGCACCTTTTAAGTAGTCCCATTTCTCCTGGACTCCATGTAATCCGTTCCAGTCTGATAAGGACTCATTTATGACTAATTTCATTTTTGAAAAGTCTGTTTTTCTAAAATCTAAAACTTGACCTGTGAGATATCTTTAATCACTAGGAGTACTGATGACCAGTATGTGGAGAGATCCGGGCAGGACCAAAATACGTGGAGGAAATCATCCAGCTCCCGACCACACCTCCAGCAGTTCGAGGGGTGGGAGGAGTGAATCTTATGGAGATGATAAGGGGTAAGGTATGCCCTGTGGGCTATCTTGTATTGGATGAGCCTGTCTCTAAGGGAAACAAGGATTTTGAAGGGAAGCTCCCATATATTTATCCAGTCCTCCGAGTCCAAATCCGGAAAATTCCGAGCCCGCCGAGCATGTGGGCCAGAGACCTCCGGAGAGGAGACCCGAAGGAGGTGCGCATATAGAACAGAAACAGCCCGCTCCGAGCAGTTGTATCTCAGAACCCGCTCCAGATTCGGCTGCACCACCTGTGATCCCCCAGAGGGGACTGGGCCTTGAAGGCATGAGAGAACTGAAGATACCTAAACAAATGGGATGAGGGAACATTGGAATTAGTAATGAGGTGGTCGAAGGAGGGAAATGAGAGATCCGAAGATACATCAGAGATCTTTTTGATATTATATTTGGTCCACACTGCGGGGTCAGGGAGGGAAATCAAGTGTAGTAAGGTGGGGTTATTCCATAAGGGTGCGTTGGGGAGACCACAGCGCTCGGGTACCCCTCAAGCTGCAAACCTAGTTTCCAAGCTGGGAGTGTCGTTTTCATGGAGGCGGTTAGCTCATAAGGTGCCATAGGGCCCCGGAAGAGTAGATGGGACAGCGCCTCCACAGACCCAAGCACCGCAGCCTCCGCCACCACCGCAGAGTTGGAGGTATCCGGAGCAAGCCACCAGGCAGCAGTAACCAGTTGGGATGCAAGAAAATATTTATGGCAGTCCGGGAATGCGAACCCTCCCTGGGACAGGCTGCGAATGAGGGTAGAAAATTTGTACGGGGGCGACGCGGGCCCCCCGCAGAAAGGAGGAAAATAATTTGTTTAGGGCGGAGAAAAATGCTTTCGATATCCACTGGGGTGAATTACGAAATAGGTAGGTGAATTTGGGTAAGACCTTCATCTTAATGAGGTTGATACGGCCCAGAAGGGAAAGTGGAAGGCTCTCCCGTGCCTTCAGTCGGACCCTGACAATCGAGACCACCGGGTCCAGATTGAGCGAGACAAAATCGGAAACCTCTCTGGAGACACGCACCCCGAAGTACACAAAGCTGTCCACCCATTGCAACAGGACATCTGGCGGGACCGTTCGTCGGGTCTCCTGGTCGATTGCCAACAGTTGCGACTTAGACCAGTTGACCTTCAGACCCGTCACCCGCGAGCATGCCTCCAGGATTTGCAGAGCGCCCCTGAGAGAGGAGTCAGCATCGTTCAGGAACAGTAGGAGATTGACAGAAGGCCACCCTCTTCTCCAGCCAGGCCACCCGCAGTCCCCTAATGAGCGGGGGAGGTGCAAAGTGCCTCTGCCACCGGTTCCATGGCAATAGCGAACAAGGGCAGAGAGAGAGGGCAGCCCTGCCGTGTACCCCGGGACAACACAAAAGAGGACGACAATCTCCCACCGAGGTGAACAGCAGCCACCGGCGACCTGTAGATTACTTGCAACCATCTGATGAAGACCAAAGGAAAGCCCATTCTCTGAAGAATCTCCCACAGGTAGGGCCACTTAACCGAGTCGAACGCCTTCTCAATGTCAAGAGAGGCGACGACTCTGGTGCCCACATTACTATATTGTGCTTGTAGGTTGGTAAAGAGCCTGCGGAGGTTGACATCAGTGGACCTGTGGGCCATGAACCCAGTTTGATCTTGGTCAATAACAGAGGGGAGCAAGGGTTGGAGCCTAGATGCGAGGAGCTTGGTCAGGATTTTGAGATCATTGTTAAGTAATGCTATGGGCCTGTAAGAGGCGCATATTTTCAGGTCCTTAGGGGATTTATGAATGAGGATGATGTGGGCTTCTGCCATCGAGGGGGGAAGGGAATCATCCTCAAGGCAAAGGTTATAGATGGAGGCTAACAGGGGGGCCAATAGGCCGACTTTGGCCTTATAGAACTCAATGGGCAGGCCGTCCGGGCCTGGAGCCTTCCCCCCAGGTATGAAGTTGATCACAGCCACAACCTCTTCCGCAGTAATCGGATGGACCAACCAGTCCCTCTCCTGGACGGAAAGCCAACCCAGAGAAACTAGGTCCAGGAGAGAGCACATGTCTTCGGGACAGAGGTTAGGGGGGATGGTAGTGGCATACAAATTACAGTAATAATCACAGAATGCCTCCAATATGGCATCAGGGTAAGTTATACCCCCCTCCTGTGGAAGAGGTGAGCTCCGGGACCAGGGTCAGGGGTGCATCATGTTGTGACAGGACTGCCAGAAGCCTACCATTTTTGTCGCCCTGTTCAAAGAAGCTCTGTTTCGACTGGTATAGTGACAATCACTTGACCTCAGACAGGTGCAGATGCAGATCCCGTTTGGCCGCCTGCAGCCCCTCAAAGTTGGGAACAGAGGGGTCCAGCCCATATCTAGTAGAGGCCTCCTCAACAGCTTTTTCCAGTAGGGTCACCGTGGCAGATTGTTGCGATCTGACTGCGTTAATGGTGGACATGTACTGCCCCCTGGAGTAAGCCTTAAAAGCGTCCCAGATCATCCCGGGGGAGGACGACCCAGCATTGGAGGTCCAATACTCTTTCAACACCGGCGGCATCTGAGAGGAGACGTCAGGCTGCTCTATCCACTGATCACCCAACTGCCACATGGAACTGCTGCGAGTGCAGCCAGAACGTAGTGTAACCACCAAGGGGCTGTGATCAGACAGACCGCTGGGCAAGTACCCCACTGTCTCCACATCAGATAACATAGCCGGGTTAGCAAAGGCGTAGTCAATCCTTGAGGAAGTTTTATAAGAGGTAGAGAAACATGAGAAAACTTTCTGAGTGGGGTACTTCCATCACCAGATCTCCGTCACTCCTGCTGCAAGTGACCAGTTTAAAAGCTCCCCCGAGAAGGACTTGGGAGGTGATGGTCTATCCAGGACTGGGGAGAGGATGGCATTGAAGTCCCCCAATATAAATAACCTGGCAGGGCAGCAGGGGGACACCTTATCTAGCATGGTGTAGAGGACCTCAGACTTAAAGGGGGGAAGAACATACACCCCACCACTATATACCTACGTTGCCACATTGAGAGCACCAAAATAACATATCTACCCATGGGGTCAGTATGGACCGCGTCTATCACACGGGAGAGATTTATGAATCAACACTGACACACCCCTGGCATAACTAGAATAGGAGGCATGAAAAAGTCTTTGAACCCACAGTTTCTTTAGTGATTGCAGCTTGCTGCCCACCAGATGCGTCTCCTGCAATATCAGGATGGAGGGGTTATGAGGTTTTAAATACTGAAAGAGGAGGGCCCTCTTAAATTTGGAGTTGAGGCCTCGCACGTTCCAGGAGATCACAGAAAAGGTGTGTGGGTTAGTTAACGCCATAACACTAGCACAGTGAGAAAATGAAGGAAGAACCAGTGCGGAGGGTCAGAAGCACCTGGTGGGCAACAAGAAGGCAAGAACCCATGCATCGTACAGTGAACCCCATGAAGCAAAAAATACAGTCAAACATTAACCTAACAAAACAACCCAGGCACAATGCGCCTATCCTACTGATTCCCGGCGCCCCCCAAAAACACATGGGGGGGCTAGGGAGCGGCTTACTCCCAAAACGAAAAACACTAACATTCAGCTAGGCCGCAATGCAGGCCGCAGCAACCAAGGTCCGTAGCTGCCAGTCCCGTATCGTTCAGAGAGCACAAACTGCACTGGGCAGAACTGAGCAGGGGGTAGTGGGTCAGGGGGCAGCAGGACATGGGAAGAAATATAAGGGATCTAGAGAGGGGGGCCAGTGCAGCTCGTGCAAGTGAGAAATCCGGGGAGGAGAATGAGGGGAAGAAAGGTATCCAGGAGTAGAGCAAACTGTCACTGTGTGGTGTCCAGTTCGGCTCCATAGTGGTGGGCATCCAGCATGACAGGTTGAGATAACAGTCGGCAACAGAGGGAAGTCAAAACAGGTAAGAACACAGGAAGGCACAGAGGGAAAAGGCTTCAGGCCCGAGGCACCAGGAGAAAAGGAAAGGCACGTTGGGAGGGAGATTATACTTGCGTTGTGCAGTCGGGCAGCTGCGGACCAGCAGAACAGCAGGCAGGAGGAAAAATCAACGAACATCCAGCCAGGAGGCCGCGGACTCCGGAGTATCAAAAAACGTAGCATGGTCTCCATCGATCACACGGAGCTTGCTGGGGTAGAGAAGCCTGTATTTGAGACCCAGATCCCAGAGCCGCTTGCGAATCTCGGTGAACTGGCGGTGCTTCTGCTGTACCTCCGGTGAGTAGTCGGGGAACAAGATAAGCCTGGCATTCTCGTATCGGAGGTCCTGCTTGGACCGCCGCCAATATGAGGTCTTGGTAGTTAAGCAAACGGAGCAGGAATGGCCGAGGAGGCGCCCCAGGGATCGGAGGGGCCGGAGGAACCCGTTGGGCCCTCTCCACCACAAAGGTAGGAGGCATTGCAGGGAGGTCCAGAAGCTCAGTTTAGGAAAGTTTCCGCAAATTCGGCGGGCCTGGCACCCCCCAGGATGTTATTGCGCCGGAGGCGGTTTTCAGTGTCGATCGCCTTGTCCTGAAGCGCCTTGACCTGCACCTGGAGGGCATAGAGATCCCTGGAATCTGCCCTGGTAGAGTCCTCCAGGTAGGAGATACGATCCTCCACCTCAAACACCCTAGATCTGAACTTGTCCAAATCGTGCCTAATAAGGATGATATCAGTGGCCAAGTAATCGATTTTAACTGTAAGCGTATCCTTGCAGGCCTTGATCGCCTCCAGTATGTCCGATGGAGACGGATGCGACGACCCACTCGGGCCCGCATCTGTCTGGGTGCTGGCGGACATGGTGTGCTGACAGGGCCTTGTGTCCAAGATGGCCCCTGGCAGGCCCGGAGGACAGATAGAACTCATGGATGAAGTAGAGGAACGGAGCTTTCCGGGTGACAGCAGAGGGGCTCGCTAGGTGCAGCTTGCCTTCTTGGGACCCAGGGTGAAACAAAAGGGGGTGCCGAAGGATGAGAGGGAAGTCCAGATGGTAGATAGGATGAAGTCAGGATCGGAGCTTGAGCACAACACCTCTTCTCTGCTTCACGTCCCGGCCACGCCCGAAATTATTATTCTTATTATATAATATTATATAATATGAAGTTGAATAATGACAGGTCACTCAAGTGCCATATCCATATATAACAGAAAACATTTTACAAAAATATTTAGACTTTAGAGGCACCATGGGACAATATAAAATAAAGACAGCTTTTTTTTTTTTTATCAAATAATAAAAAAACATGCTAATTCATGCATACATAAAACCATAGTAAATATACCCATACAAAGCAGTATAAGGAATGTTTTGCATAATGCAGCTCATTCAGCATCATAGCTACTGCACAGTAAATCTTCATGTGTCAACACATTTTGCTTGTCTGCTTCCTTAGGACACATGAAGAGGTAGACACAATTCACTATATTAACCTCCTTAGCGGTATTCCTGAGTGTGGCTCGGGGTGAAATTTTAGTGCCAATAGCGGTAACCCCGAGACACACTCGGGGTACCGCCAGGGAGCATCGTTGGATCCTGGTAGAGGGTAATTATCTTGTCCCTGTGATCCCGCGATGTGTCCCTGCAGCATACTGCGGCCGGATCTTCTGCCCGATGCTGTGAGCCCCTGCTTCCGTCTCCTGCGATGTGACGCTCGCAGGGGGGTGGAACCGGCGGCAAATTCAAATAGTATAAAACACAAACACACTGATATATTGTAATCCTATTGGATTACATTACAAAATAAAATAAATTGACATATAAGTTTGCCCCCCAGTTGCACATGTGTGTGTATATATATATATATATATATATATATATATGTATATGTATATATATATATATATATATATATATATATATATACACACTTTAACTTATTTATAGTTATTTATTATATTATAATTTATGATTTTGTGTTTCAAGCTTTATCATACCCGAGATGTTATAAAGAAGAACGCACAGTAAAAAAAAATCATATGTACAGTAAATAGTTGGATTGGGCTGCTCGTCCTTAAGAATTACTAGCAAAATAATGGTACCGCTTTCAGCACCTAAAATCGGAAACAATCATACCGCCAGGAAGGTTAAACAAAATTGCCATATTGCATAATATAACAATGTAAATCATAGACACCCTCCATATATGTATATTAAACATTGTGTATCCACACATTGTCTGAGAAGATGCAAAAGGTGTATAATATTATATTATTATACATATTAGAAGCCAACACTTTTGCATTTTTTCCTGCCATGGGAATTGTCTGGCATGGTGATGGCTTTCTTGTGAATAAATGATTGAAAATTGAAGGGAAGTGGGGAGGATAAACCTACACAACTTTAATGCCAAAAAAGTAATTTGTGCTTGATTTTCCCCCCAGTCTTTATTATTTTCTTCCTTTCTGGCCACTGGTCAATGTTTTTTAGGGATAATCAACCACTTTCAATTAGTCCCACACGGGTATGTCACTGAAGATGAAAATGTGATACATTTTTCGGAAGCTGCATGGAGATTTTGTGATGTTTTTAATAACAGACACTCTCACTGTCAGTACATATATGGAGCCAGGTGAATATTTATGGAAATAGCGGGCATGGAAAGCACTGAAATAATGCCCTCTTTATTATTATTATTATTATTATAATACAGGATATATATAGCGCCAGCAGCTTTACAATATAAAAGCAGACAGTACAGTTATAATACAATTCAATACAAGACAGATTGGGGTAAGGAGTTCCATAGGATGGGAAAGGCTCTGGAAAAGTCCTGGAAGAAGGTCCATGGGAGAAGGTGACAAGGGAGCTAGAGAGAAGGGGGTCTTGGGATGAAGAGAACGATTAAGTTTGTATTTTGAGATTAGGATAGTGATGTCGCTGGGGGTTGAATTGTGGATGGCCTTGTAAGTGGTTAGTATTTGAAATTGAATTTGTTGGGTGAGCCGAAGCCAATGGAGGGATTGACATAGAGGTGTAGAAGACACAGAGCGATTGGTAAGGTGGGTGAGTCTGGCAGCAGCATTCATGATGGACTGAAGGGGGGATAGCCTATGCATAGGTAAGCCAATGAGAAGGGAGTAGCAGTAGTCAAGGTGAGAGATGACCAGGGAGTGAATTAAGAGCTTTGTGGTTTCATTAGTTAGGAAGGGGTGTATTTTGGAGATGTTGCGGAGGTTGAGGCGGCAAGATTTGGACACTGATTGGATGTGGGGCTTAAAGGAGAGTTCAGAGTCCAGGATAACCCCTAGCACCCTGGCATGTCGGGATGGGTTGATGTTTGTGTCATTGATCTTGACAGAGAAGTCAGGGGAAGGGGCACTTGGGGATGGAAATATTATGAGCTCTGTTTTGGACAGGTTGAGTTTGAGGAAGTGGTCTGCCATCCAGGCTGATATGTCTGTTAGTAAATTGGGGATGTATGAGGATGAGCTGAGGAGTAAAGAGACAGATTTTGGTGTTGTCAGCTTACAAATGATATTGATATATCAGCTGACTTAGGGAGGAGGTATAGCTTGAGAATAGGAGACGTTCAAAAAACAGAACCTTAAGGGACCCCGATGGCAGTGTTGCCAACCTAACAGATTGAAATTTACTGGCACAACACCCAAAATTTACTGGCACAGCCATGTTTTTACTGGCATTTTCAAAAGTTACAAAATTACAGTTTTAAGTGCAAATTTCAGTTTTAAACTATAAACAAGTATAATATGCAATTAGCAACGTGATTTAAGGTGGATATTAGGGCAAAAAACATATTTCTTATTTTATTTTCGATATACCGGTAGTAAGTAAGTAGCTTAGGGACAGGACAGGAGGGCAAGACATTAGAATGGAAAGGCGCACACACACACATAATTGACTACAGCAGTGCGCAGCAGCACTGATGATGATGACACATCCCTTCCTGAGTCACAGTGGCAGTCTCTCTCCCCACCAGGTGATCCCTTCAGTCCACTCCAGTCCAAACAGCTCCCAGCTTGTCTTGCACCCATCCTGCAGACCCAGCCACTCAGCTCGGCTCCCTTGCACCATGACATCACAAGACATGGTGCAAGGGAGCCTGCTGCCTGAACACACTGTAACAGGCACTTGGATGGTCTCAGCCAGCCTTGGACTGGAACAGCGCATGCGCAGTTCTGACCCGAGTGTCACAGTCATATTTTTTACTGGCAACATTTTCTTTTACTGGCATTTACTGGCAGGAGAAAAGTGCTAATTTTTTACTGGCTGCCAATAAAAATACTGACGGTTGTCAACACTGCCCGACGGAGAAAGGAAGATTAGAGGAGGAAGTAGAATTGCATGGGACACTGAAGGTGCAATTGGATAGGTAGGAAGAGAGCCAGCAAAGAGCACCTTTACGGAGATCAAATAAGTAAAGTGTTTTGAGGAGGAGCGGGTGATTAACTGTATCAAAGGCAGCCAAAAATTCCAAAAGTAGGAGTACAGAATTTATGTATTTTTTTTTAATTTCACTTTTTTATCATTTCTTGATTTAGCGCAACTTTCTTTTATTTTTATTACAGAGTACAGAATAGTGTCCATTGATTTTTGTTGTTAGTAAGTCGTTTGTGAGTTTTAGGAGAGCAGTATCTGTGGAGTGTTGATACATTGATACATTCATTGTATGTTTTTGTATGTGATGTATTCAATCAACCTGTCTAGTCAGTCGCGGCCGTAGAGGAATCCGCCAACCACCTAGCCCATACTCTATCGTGTTTCTTGGGACAGCCTCTATGAAGATAGGTATCTCTGTAAAGAGGGATCACATCATTTACCAGTTTCTTCCATCGGGAAAGCAAAGGGGGAGCCTGCTGCTTCCAGTGTAGTTTAATATTCTTCCTGGCATAAAACAGTAAAAGACCCAATAGAGTTCGCTCGGCCACTCTAGGCACCAAATCTTCCACAAATCCCAGCAGACAGATTTTGGGAGAAGGAACAATAGAGATGAGTAAGAGATAATTTATCACAGAAACAACCTGTAACCAGTATGTAGCAAGCTCTGGGCAGGCCCAGAAAATGTGAATGAAATCCCCTGGGGCATGACCAAAGTGCCAACACTCCGGGGAAAGAGAGGCATGCATTTTGTGTAGGCGATAGGGGGTAAGATACGCTATGTGTGCAATCTTATACTGTATGATGCGATCCCTGAGGGAACAAAGAATTTTAAATGGAAAGTCTCACATGTCCACCCAATCCTCAGAATCCAAGTCTGGAAAACATCCCGGACCCATCGTTCCTGCAGGGCAGTGAGCTCAGAAGAGGAAACCCGGAGGAGATGCGCATACAGAACAGAAACAGCCCGCTCCGAGTGCTCATGCCACAAGACCCTCTCCAGATCCGGCTGTACCACCTGCTACTTCCCAGGAGGAAATTGGTCCCTGAAGGTATGGGACAATTGTAAGTATCTAAATAAATGTGATGGCGGGATGTTATTGTAGGTTATTAGGTGATCGAAGAAATGTAGGGAGAGATCCGAGGTGACATCCGAGACCTTCTTAATATTATACTTGATCCACACTATAGGGTCAGGAAGTTTAAATAGGTGTGGTAGAGCGGGATTATTCCATAAGGGGGCCTTAGGAGAGACCGACATGCCCGGGTACGCCTCAAACATGAGACCTGTAAGAATATTTAATAATAAATATCTCGCGCTCGTACTTATGTCAGAATATTTATACTGCTCTGAATATAGCAGTGTATTTATTTATGGTTAATAAGCAAAGATCTGTGAAAAAGGAGAGTCTTCACCTATTGCCATAAATCAATGTCGTGAATTCTTTTTAATTGATTAATTTCTTTTTAAAAGCATATACCAATCTTAGTGAGTACAGTCTACAGTGTGGAATATATATAAAAATATTTATTCGCCAGACATGTAAACACAATATATGATCAAACAAGAAATGACACAAAAAGATAACTTCTACAGAAAAATACTAACTTCAAATAATCAATGCAATGTGATGTTTAGCTCAATTATGAAAGTGAAACTAAAACAAAGTGAAACCAAAACGAAAGCAAGATTACCATTTCTTCCCAGGTATAGTATAAGCCATAAATTAATGTTCTATATAAACAGACTACAATGGTCTGCGAATCACAGGGCCCAAAGTCATTCCACTGCAGAAGGAATGAGAATAAGCCATGCAAAACGGAAGACTTAAAATTGCAAATAATGCACTTAATCTGATATTAATAAAAATGTATAAAAACAAAAATCAGCTTTTTAGAGAAAAATATACCATGGCTTATACGGCTGGGATTGTAATCTCATTACCCTTAAATATGCAATATAAAACATATAAGGAAGGAATAAACAATTGTTGAATAAAATCAAATAACATAGCAAGGCATATTTACCACACTTATGGCTGCTAGCTTCAAATCGTTACCAGAGTCCTAAGATGGATGCCTTTCTTAAGATGGTGGCTTCCCTTCAAGTTTCAGATGAATGATTGGACAAATATGGAGTATGTCTGGATGAGTCTGTTGAGGAATCTAATAGCGTGTGTGGTGTAAGTGTGAGGTGTGTTGTCAGTAGTGTAAAGTGTGATGTGTCCTCTCTCATATCTGGGTTGGTCTTTTATATGGTAAGAACAAAGAGCTATAAAAATTACCATAAGTAAAACCCAGAGGGATGAAACATTATCCCAATTGGTTGGGATATTCTATACCTAAACTGATGAGGTCAGAGACACACCTCTTTTGATAATTAACCCCATACTGGATAATAAAGTTAAATGATTTCTCTATATGTGAGATTAATCATATAACACAACATAAAACTTTCTCCAGACTCCCAGTACATACATAAATGTCCACCTGTATTTCCATTATTCATCTTGGCAAGTAATGCCATTTCAATAATTATATTATTTAACACAATATAATATTTTTATATTGGAATATCTCAAATTATCTCAAGACTGCACCTGGTATTTCGTCTCCAGAGGGCAGTATTGTACCGTTCATTAGATTTTGTATTTAATATAATTAAAACAATTTGTTATCTGATGACCTATTGACCTGTCGGCTAGTGAAAAGCAATTACTTATTTGACCATGCCAAAGGGCTGTCAGATATAGTCTAGGTTTGGGAATATTTACGACACCTTGAGCACTAAACCAGTCCAAAGCAATCCTTATATAAACACTCCTACCACATGCCTTAACATGAAGTAATTTGTTTTTAAGACGCACAAGTCCTTACACATCATAGAAAAGTATACTTATGTATATATATATATTATATATCTAATATTATATAAGTATCAAGTTCACACTTCTATATTAATAAGAATACAATGTACTATCGTTAATATACATCTTACATATGATGATGTTTTCTATAAAAACTTATATGGTTCATCTTTAAATGTCTGCTAGAATATACTGGGGTATTGTCCATTGTTATATACTTATAGACAGACTGAGATATCCCCCTTAACATAGCGTCAGACTGACTAAGTTTTATCTGATCGAGATGTCAAAAGGGATCTTATTTACGATTACATAGAAATACAAAGATCTCTGTTGAAACCATAGACCCTTTGTAAGCCTGTGAGAGACATTTTGTTTAACAAGTATATATGAACTTTGTTTCACCTTAAAAACAAGATGGATCCTGTCCTGTTCAGAACCTTTTATGCATAATATGAATATACATGGCTTTTAAATCATTTTTCTTTTTTTTCTATTATTATTTTAATCAACCCCCAATAACCCCGACATATCCCCCCCCTTTCTTCCCAGTAGACAAGTGAGCAACTTAGGCCTATCTGGAAAGAAAGCTTTTTAAGGAGTAGTGGAAAAAAAATGTCTTGTTCTCTTTTTGTAAGAGAATAGTTCATATTGGGAATTGTTCAAAACTTTTAAGTAAAGCGGTAAAAAAAAATTGAGAAAAAAAATCAGTTCAAAATGTCAGTTCGTAGCGACTTTGCTTAGCGTTAGCTATGTCACAAACTGTTCCTTGTTAGTCTCTTTGAATTCTGATCTCCTGGTAAAGAAACACAAATGTTCCTTGAAATCTGCATCTCCAGTTTGCAAAGTTTTAATGGAGACAGAAATTAACTGCTGCAATGGCATTGGCAACTACCATTCAAAGCATAGTAAAACATTGTTGGCAATCAGGAATCCGAGAAATCTGTTTGAACGTCAACCTTGGATGTTGGTTGGATAATGAATGATTTCAGCATGGCCTAGAGTGTCATACACCTAGACTGAGGTTTTGTTCACATGCGCAATGCACCATTCTCACATCTCCTTCAACTGAAAACAGGAGGTAGTGCGATTTCTCTCAATGGATTTCCTCGGATCAAATGCACAAAGATCTGTTGAAATAAATCTTCCTCTCCGTCAACAAGAATCTGGGGCGTCTCGCAGCTTGATTCCTGAAGAGGGATCCGATTCAATGAGGGGTTCCGTCCTGAGCTGTGCTCTAGGGAGAGATGACCCATCCGATCGCTGTGTCTTTGGCAAACATCATCGTCTGTACCAATCAACGACCTGGCATGGAAAGTTAATCTCTTCCTATTGGATGAAACATATAGTATGAATATACATTCTTATCAATTGACATTTCAATGCGATGTTGGTACCCTAAGCTTTCTCAGAGTTCTCCTTTAATCCACCGTGTGATCAGTCCTTTATATGACCACCAGGGAAGGTGAGACTATATATGCGACCTTTCCTAGGGCGACTGACTTCTGGGGCTTATTAACCTGGTGATGTATTCATCGCCATGGATACTACACATTGGACAATTGTACATTGATACAATATTTTGTTAAAATTTACCTACTACTTAGGAAAAAAAAAATATATATATATATCTCCCCCTATGGGGCATCAATGCAATTTATTGTAGGCAACAAACTACCTTGCATTGAGGATTCCTTCTTGGTTACCGTATACAACCTTTAACCTCTTGACTGCATTACATCATTAGGGTTTGATCCTCCCTGGGTATCACCGTCATTGGCGATTTTTCAAAATGTGCCCGCTTTGAGCGACCTGTTTGAGTCAGAGGGATGAAGTGACCACTGAAAAATAGGAGGGTAGTTAGTATCTAACAACCAAGATTTCCCTGGCAGGGATTTCAGGATCCTCAATGTTGTGACCTGGGAATAAAATGGTGTTAGAACCTCTGTATCCTATGCCTCTATTCAGTGTATCCCTACTGATTCCTGCCACTTGGGCATTTAAGGATTTTGTGGCCTTTGGCTGGCCATAGGATTTGTTCCTAAAGAGGAATTTATTTTAGTTCTGGGCTGTAGTACCCAGAGTGAACCAATTGATCAGCTGATCAATTTGGCATCTGCTATGTTGAAAACTTTACAGAGTTGAATTATTGGCTCCGCCTCCTGCGGTGCCTATATCTCTCGGGTTCAGACATATGGGACAGATCCCCATCAGAACCAGTTACGCGGTTCTGGCGTGAGGTCTGAGCCTTAATGTCACTTGATTTTCCCAAGGATTTTGGGGAACCCTAGGATGGGGCAAATCCCTATTTATTTGTGGGTGTCCCCCCCCTTGTTAATGGGATGTCCAGGATCTTCCTTAAGGTATCCGGTGTCCCCTT
Source organism: Pelophylax lessonae (assembly GCF_965119305.1). Classification (NCBI taxonomy): domain Eukaryota; kingdom Metazoa; phylum Chordata; class Amphibia; order Anura; family Ranidae; genus Pelophylax; species Pelophylax lessonae. The sequence goes on along the minus strand of NC_138771.1, from coordinate 96,771,525 downwards.
GGGGCCTAGGTGGCATGTCTTGCTCCTTTGCCAAACTTATTATTTTTATGTGCATGGGCAATGCCTCAAAGCACAGGGATTTAAATTCCTGATGGTTGTACTCAGGCTCTTTCATTGAAGGGTGTTAGGCACTTTTGAGTACAACAGAAAAATTCAATGGGGCTTTGGTGCAGTGTATATTTTAAATTGTAGATAACAGCTCTAGCAGCAGTGAGGTTTCTGTGTGGGCCTACTTTTAAATTACATCCTGCAGGCACAACACAGAAAGTTGTTTTCATAGGCCTCAGGGTAATCACTAATGTCTAAGGACCTTTTTCATGACAAAAATCAGGACAGTATTCTTTTAAAAACCTTTTAAATTTCTAGAGGTGTATGGTGTCTTTTTAGGGGTGCTAGTCTTTTTGCAGTGACCTGATATGACTCATACCTATTTATGCATGGCTGCCCAATTTCTGCCCTCCTATATTTGGAAGATGGCTGGGGTAGGACATGGACTCTTTGCCTGATTCCCCCCCTTGTCTGGGTCATAACCAACAGACTGGGAATCATATCTGGGTCTATGAATAATTATTTCATATTTAAAATGCAGGACTAATTAAGCATTTCCCTTATGCATTTACACCATGACCTTATGGAACTCTGCTATGTATTTACTGATGAGTTCCTGTCATGACATGAACAGTTACATTTTTATTTATTTATTTATTTATTTTTTTCCACTGCTGGTTACTCGGCAACTTTTTGCTAGAAACATTTTTCCTTGCTCAAAACTTCCTAATTATTGCATTATTCATTTACATTTCACTTTCACATGATTGCTTTCATTACAGCTTACTTGATAAAATTCCTGCCACAATTCTACTTTATTTTGCAGTTTCACGCTACATTCTCTTAACTTATGTGTCCCAATAGAGGTTACTTTCACCTGCTCAAGAAGGTTCCTAATCTCATACTCTCAGTTATTTGGAGTGGAGATTGGAACTTTACTAAACTCCTTTTTGCTGAGCCTTCTGGTGCAGTTCCTCATAAAGATACAGTAAGATTGGCCATGACCAAAAGATATGTGATCACACTTCCTGACGTCTTTTGGTGTTAGATAAGCTATTGGTGAGTTCATACATACAGGTTGTCCTCTACCCATGTCAGATGCCCTTTATGGGCCCGACGTTCTGAGGATTTTGATATATGACTCTAACCAGCATTTACATATTCCACCATTTCAGACTCCGAGAGGTGTTTCCACACATTTATGATCTGTGCCAAATCTACTGGGGTTGTGGCATTACCACTAGGGACTCACACCTTGCCAGAGTTGGCAGCGTGAACATTACCTGCTGTAGACATTTTTAATTAAGGCATTTCTATCACATTCACAATTAATAAAAAAAAAATTCCAAAAAAAAATTTTTTTTTTTTAAGTTATTGATTATGTCACCTGATCAATATTTATGATTGGCATATGTAAGAAATCAATAATTATCTCGCTGGGGCCTCCATTATATGTAAGAATATTTAATAATAAATATCTCGCGCTCGTACTTATGTCAGAATATTTATACTGCTCTGAATATAGCAGTGTATTTATTTATGGTTAATAAGCAAAGATCTGTGAAAAAGGAGAGTCTTCACCTATTGCCATAAATCAATGTCGTGAATTCTTTTTAATTGATTAATTTCTTTTTAAAAGCATATACCAATCTTAGTGAGTACAGTCTACAGTGTGGAATATATATAAAAATATTTATTCGCCAGACATGTAAACACAATATATGATCAAACAAGAAATGACACAAAAAGATAACTTCTACAGAAAAATACTAACTTCAAATAATCAATGCAATGTGATGTTTAGCTCAATTATGAAAGTGAAACTAAAACAAAGTGAAACCAAAACGAAAGCAAGATTACCATTTCTTCCCAGGTATAGTATAAGCCATAAATTAATGTTCTATATAAACAGACTACAATGGTCTGCGAATCACAGGGCCCAAAGTCATTCCACTGCAGAAGGAATGAGAATAAGCCATGCAAAACGGAAGACTTAAAATTGCAAATAATGCACTTAATCTGATATTAATAAAAATGTATAAAAACAAAAATCAGCTTTTTAGAGAAAAATATACCATGGCTTATACGGCTGGGATTGTAATCTCATTACCCTTAAATATGCAATATAAAACATATAAGGAAGGAATAAACAATTGTTGAATAAAATCAAATAACATAGCAAGGCATATTTACCACACTTATGGCTGCTAGCTTCAAATCGTTACCAGAGTCCTAAGATGGATGCCTTTCTTAAGATGGTGGCTTCCCTTCAAGTTTCAGATGAATGATTGGACAAATATGGAGTATGTCTGGATGAGTCTGTTGAGGAATCTAATAGCGTGTGTGGTGTAAGTGTGAGGTGTGTTGTCAGTAGTGTAAAGTGTGATGTGTCCTCTCTCATATCTGGGTTGGTCTTTTATATGGTAAGAACAAAGAGCTATAAAAATTACCATAAGTAAAACCCAGAGGGATGAAACATTATCCCAATTGGTTGGGATATTCTATACCTAAACTGATGAGGTCAGAGACACACCTCTTTTGATAATTAACCCCATACTGGATAATAAAGTTAAATGATTTCTCTATATGTGAGATTAATCATATAACACAACATAAAACTTTCTCCAGACTCCCAGTACATACATAAATGTCCACCTGTATTTCCATTATTCATCTTGGCAAGTAATGCCATTTCAATAATTATATTATTTAACACAATATAATATTTTTATATTGGAATATCTCAAATTATCTCAAGACTGCACCTGGTATTTCGTCTCCAGAGGGCAGTATTGTACCGTTCATTAGATTTTGTATTTAATATAATTAAAACAATTTGTTATCTGATGACCTATTGACCTGTCGGCTAGTGAAAAGCAATTACTTATTTGACCATGCCAAAGGGCTGTCAGATATAGTCTAGGTTTGGGAATATTTACGACACCTTGAGCACTAAACCAGTCCAAAGCAATCCTTATATAAACACTCCTACCACATGCCTTAACATGAAGTAATTTGTTTTTAAGACGCACAAGTCCTTACACATCATAGAAAAGTATACTTATGTATATATATATATATTATATATCTAATATTATATAAGTATCAAGTTCACACTTCTATATTAATAAGAATACAATGTACTATCGTTAATATACATCTTACATATGATGATGTTTTCTATAAAAACTTATATGGTTCATCTTTAAATGTCTGCTAGAATATACTGGGGTATTGTCCATTGTTATATACTTATAGACAGACTGAGATATCCCCCTTAACATAGCGTCAGACTGACTAAGTTTTATCTGATCGAGATGTCAAAAGGGATCTTATTTACGATTACATAGAAATACAAAGATCTCTGTTGAAACCATAGACCCTTTGTAAGCCTGTGAGAGACATTTTGTTTAACAAGTATATATGAACTTTGTTTCACCTTAAAAACAAGATGGATCCTGTCCTGTTCAGAACCTTTTATGCATAATATGAATATACATGGCTTTTAAATCATTTTTCTTTTTTTTCTATTATTATTTTAATCAACCCCCAATAACCCCGACAGACCCATCGTCCAGGCTCGTAGGGTCGTTTTCTTGGAGGAAGTCAAGGCATACGGAGCCCTGAGACTTCAAAAAAGCAAGTTCGACAATGCCTCCATGGATCCCAGCACTGCGGCCTCCGCAACCACCATGGATTTGGAGAGATCAGGAGCAAAGCACCAGGTCTCAGTGACCAATTTTGACGCTATAAAGTATTTATGACAGTCTGGGAAAGCCAGGCCTCCTTGTGAGGAAGGGCGCATGAGGGTGGAGAGTTTATACCTAGGAGGATGTGGACCCCACAGAAAAGAAGAAAAAATTCTATTTAGCTGGGAAAAAAAGGACTTCGGAATCCACTGTGGTGAGTTGCAGGAACAAAAAGGCAAATGTCGGTAATATCTTCATTTTAATTAGATTAATGCGTCCCAAAAGAGAGAGTGGTAGGTTCTCCCACGCCTTCAGCCTGGCTCTAACAGCAGAGACAACTGGATCTAGTTTGGGAGGGGTGAATTCCATCACATCTCGTGACACGCATATGCCAAGATAAGTAAACCTGTCTACCCATTGTAATTGAACATCTGTCGGGGCAGCCTGTCTTGCCTCCAGGTCGATAGCAAGCAGCTGCGATTTGGACCAGTTGACCCTCAGTCCCGTTACTTTTGAGAACTCATCTAGGATCGTCAATGCACTTTATAAGGTTTTGTTAATGTGTATGTGTTGTTTTTAGATTTTTTTTGCATTTTTTGCTTCTAGCTCTTGCCTCACTGGAATGGTCAGTAGGGGTGGGGTGTACCCCTGGACATGGCCACGTTTGGTTAGTCTGGGGGCTTTGATTGTGGATGGCTTGTTTTGTCCTGATTGGCATCTTTGGCCAGCTGGAACTCAAACTGCATTCCAAGATGGCTGCTCCATGCCGCTTCCACGCATGTGCGGCAGTGTCATCACTGCTGCAGTATCTTCCTAGTGCAGGTGCGGTGGGCAACAACAGCCTTTGTATACCTTTTTGTGTAGAATTACAGCTTTGCTGTCAAGGTGGAAACTTGTCAGTTGCTTGTCATCTGCTGGATACTTCCTTCCTGGATGGAGATTATAAAAGGAGTCCTCCATAAGAGTGACGGCCTCCAATGTCCCTGGTCTGTGGATCTCGGTGGCCAGCCGTACCTGTGGATGGACCCCGTCAAGCACACTTCTTTGGTCCGTCTTTATTTATTTTTTATTTGGGTTGCTATATTTTTAGATTTTGCTTAGTGTAGTGTTCTTTATATCTGTTAGTGTCCGTGCTGCTCTTGGATCTCTACGTGCTTTCCTGCCCCCCTTCCCTTTGGGTCTGACTGCCATTGTGGTGCAAGGGCTGGACTGTTTTTAAAATTTGGCAAAGGCTAATTGCATATATCTTTCATCTTTGGTGTAAGTGTTAGCATATATCAGATACTTTATAGCTTTTGTTATATATATTCTTTTTTGAAGATCAGTGTTCTCCAGACTGCGGCCCACAGGCCAGATGTGGCCCTTTTACTTACCTTTATCTGGCCCTTGAGGCACCATTCCATCCACTGACACCAATGGTGGGGCACTAAACCTCCCCTAAATTCCAACCAATGGGCACCATTCCTCCCACTGATACCGACAAGCGGGGACTATTTCTCCCACTAAAACCAATGATTGGCCGTTGTTTACTCCCACTGATGTCAGGATGTTTTCTAATTTCACTGGCCAAAGTCTGGCCTCCTTAAGCCTGAATGACAGAAAGCTTAGACAGTTTGGAGACTCCTGTTGTGGATGAATAACTACTTATGCTATATTTTTGATATAAAAGTTCAGTTTTGTCCCTGAAGAAGAGGAAACTCAAAGAGCATTAGTAATATACATTGAGATACAGATATTCTGTTGTTGTTGAGGCCTAATTATCGACCAATGAACTAAGATATAATGACACTAATAAATGTACAGCTATGAGAGGAAATATGTAACTCTAGATATTCAGCTTATCTGTTTTATTTGTTTTATTATTTTTAGACTAAAATGTGTGTTTTATTATATACTGTATTTGTTTGTGTTTGTGTTGGTGTCTTAAAAGTCCCACACACTCACTTTAGACATTTTCTTTGGATATACATTTTGATTGGGATGCTGGCACCACTTGCAGTCTCAAGATACACTTACTAAGATAGAATTAAGATATGATTTTTTCTTAATGTATGTGTTTATGTTGTTGGAGATAGAATAGCACTATATTACTTCTAGACTTTCATGAAAAACCCTCTCTTGGAACCTGACAGCCCATCAATTCTCCAGGGATCTATAACAGTGGGTGGGAATTATGAAAATCATGAGACATTAGCACAATTAGTAAAGTCATTCACAGAGGCAGACTTAAGAATTGGACAGGCCTAATTATACAATGCAAGCATCAAAATGCTGAATATTTTAAATACCCTTAGGTTGCATAGTTTATCCTGAGTATCCACTGTAAGTAATCCTGTGAGACTTTAAATTACTTTGAGCACAAATACTTACAAGGGTCAGACAGGTCCTAATTATTCCTCTATTGGTTAATTTGGGACAATTGCCAACCAACAGTCACTAGAGAAATGTCTAAGTAGAGATATCAATTCAATTTAGTTAAAATTTGGATCAGCAGGACTGGCCTTAATTGTTCAGCTCCATGCCCATACCACACTGAATGTTGGAATAGACATGAAATCATATACAATCTTTCACTTTTGATAGCAGTTTTCCTTTTTCTGATACAGTGCAGAAAAGGTTTTGAATTTATGATGTTTTGCAACCAGCCAAATACCAAATGTTCAATGATCTATAGAGGACCACTTCTAAGTCCATTCTACAATTACATTTTCTAATACAGCCTATAGACCTTCATGTTTGAAATAGAAAGCAATGGTGAAAGCAAGGTTTCATGTTTGAAGTTCATCAAAGACCAAGGTGGTAATAGTAATGCCTTTTATTTGTAAGCCTTAAACCAGGGCTTCCCAAACTTTTTTGGGCCGAGACCCACTTCTGAATACAGTTATTTTTCGGGACCCACTTACTTGTAATTGAATATTGTAAGGCGCTACGGAATTTGTTGGTGCTATATAAATGCAAATATTAATAATAATAATGCATATTTTAAAGGGAGGGGGATGTTAAATTAAAAATATAAATTTACTACTTTTCATTTTATTTTTGAATACGTTTAATATTTAAATAAATATAAGGCTATATGGTACTCACCCTTCTTCCTCTCCCAGTGGCCAATAGTAAAGGTAAAGCCCCTGTTTGCCCTCTCCAGGACCCAGCACACCTCACCCAGAGTTTCAATGATGAGGAGCTCTATGCTGGTCTTGGTGTCCTGGCTCTTTTCCTTCAGATCCTCTACTGGGGTCATAGAAGCTGCCATGAACTCCTGACACCGCCAGGCCACCTGGTCCTCCTATGACACCAAGGCTGCTGTCTCTGCCCGCTATAGCTGAGAGAATCCCGCCGTCAGTCTAGCCACCACTGCTGCTGCCAGCAGGACCGAGGAGCTGGCACTGCAGCCCATGAACATATCCTACATAACAGCCCACATACGTACTCACTGATGCAAGTATCCTCCTCGTGGGAAATGCAGACCAGCCTCCATAAACTGCGTGGGCGGGGTCCTGAATCCATCGCCATTTGACTGCTCTGGCTCTCTGTAATTTGCGCGGGCTCCCATAGCACAATTTAAGCAGGCACGCTCTCAGTGATTTCCGGCTCATCGCGACCCACTCAAATGCAGCTCGCGACCCACCAGTGGGTCCCGACCCACAGTTTGGGAACTCCTGCCTTAAACTATACAGTATCTACAGCTTTCTGTCATCTCACCAGTATAAGATGCTTTCAAAAGCATGGTGGCCAGCCTGAAACGTTTAGTAGTGTAGAAAGCATTATAGCCAGGAAACCAACATTTTCAGGAAAATTCAGCAATTTATCAAAAAATACAGAATGAACCACTTAAAAAAATATGTAACTAGACCATCAATAACCCTCAACCGGCCTGGAGTATTGGTCCAGCTCAGAATAAATGCTGCATCTCAAATTTTATAATCCAAATGTTGACAGTATAGAAAATGTTGCAATACAGATACGGCTGCTTGACCAACTATGTATAATTAAGATGGTCATTTTACACCAATAAACAGAAAGTACTTGCAATAAAGCAACCTTTAGCTAGTATGTAGAGTAAGCATCAAGCACAAAATCACATGCTCATGAATAATGTACTTGCAATATATAAATCTAAAGCATATAGAGACAGCTGTATATTGGTAAATAACATTAATCAGTGATACCTCCTTCATGCCACTTGGTATATATGAGAGAAAAAATTATATCCCAGATGGACAGATGAACTAATGTCCACCATATGCCCCACAACAGGTGAAGTAAATATTTAATAAAGAACCATCGATGGCATAGCTATATAAGGAGTATATCACCGTCTGAGTAAATAGGTATAGGTAATACTTAGACAGGAAGCATAGTTCCTATAACTGATAATATAATAGTCCTTTTTATTGCTCATGAGTCAAACCTGGCTGCTGTGGAGAAAACATAGAGTGGTGAGGAGATCCATGTGGCTCTGAGGATAGACCATGTCAGAGACTAGCAGTGCATCTATAATGCGTTTCACATAAATATGTGTTTAAATTTAACCTACTACTACTACAGGTTGCTTGAAAGACACAAAAAGCTGCTTGCATTGATCTGAAAGTGTTGTAAACGCTTTGTAAAAGCTGGCTATATACACTGCACGTATACAAGCTGAATCCTGCATGTACAAAGCTATTCCATAATATGTTTTAAGAGTAACCATCCATAGCCCTTGTATAGAAGGAGGGGTTTACATTAGTAGAAGGAAACCAATGTGGGCAAATGCATGTGCACACAATGCTGTCCATATCTTTGTGCGTAGGGTAAATACTGGACGTGCATTAGTGGGTAGGTGTGTGTGTATTAGCATACATGTGCACAAAAATTAGTGTGCATGCTTGGCACTGGTATTAGTGGCTTATATGTATCACTGCAGAGGGAAGTTGCTGAGTGTTTTTCAGCCTATCCCTGTTTACCTGAAACGCGATCTGCTGATTCTTCTTACCAGGTATGACTCGGCTCGCCTCCTCACCTTCCTCTGAACTTTTACCTGTTTGTTTTGACCTTGGCCTGCCTTCAGCCTGCTTACCACCTTCTTCATTGTACTTTGTTAACCTTGCTGTTACAGACCTCAGCTTGTTTCCCCGGACTATGTGTCTGCCTCTTGATTCAGTACCACGATGACCAGCTGTTCCTGACCCCGGTTTGTGCCCCCGACTCAGCTTCTGTCTCCTGATGTGGTACTACAGTGTTAGCACGGTGTTTCTGTGCCTGGTTCATGCTCCATGATCCTTAGATCCCTGCTCTACGCATCTACAAAAAAGATCTGGTACGGCCTCCAAGTCTGGCATTTGTGCTGTGATATTGGGGATAGTTAGCCTACGTGGTATATGCATTTGTAGAAAGTCCATGTCCAAACTGTGGCTAAATGGCAATTTTTATTAAAAAATGAAAAGAAAAGTTCACAACTCTCCATTTGCCCATGTAGAGAATTTTAACTAGCAAACAGTCAACAGTTAAAAAGAAAATACTGAGCCACCTGGCTATGCATCAGGAACACCTCTGCTCTTGGAGTCTTGGCTCCCTGGCTCTCTTGGATCATTGCTAACCCCTATATTTGGTTCTCCCAGCACCCTTGGCTCTCTCAATATGTGGTTTCAAAGCACCCTGGGTTCTCACACTCCTCCTGAGACTTACGGACTCCCTCCAGTCCTCTTGACTTGCTACCCGCCTCATCTTTCTCATCTCTCCATAGATTCGTGCAACTGTCCCGACTTTCCTAGTCCTGCGGGCAAGGAGTCCCCAACATGAGATGCAGTCTCCAAAAGGAACACTCATCCCTCCAGACTGGAGCACACAGATCCCCCGAAAGGGCTCTGTCTCCAATGGGAGCCCTGAGCTAAGCTCAGACCTAGATTTGAATGACACTGCATATCAACTCACACAGCCTAGAGGCCTCCGGTAAGCTCTGGACACAGGATTGGAGACTTCTTCCCACCGAAATCTCTTCAAAGTCTCTAGGCTCCAGGCCCCGATCTGGGATTACAAGGCCTGGAGAAAGCTGTGCAAACAATTTTCTGTGCTCACAAACAATACTCAGGAGCTTCACACTCTGCCTTAGTGCGAATCTGGTGTGTCTTTTGCCTACATTTAAAATAGTGGCAGGGCCTAACACTGTCAGAGTGCCAATCTGTGCTCTCACACTCTCTGTCACCACCTTCAGGAGTGTTGACCAGAAGGTGAAGAGAGCACCCTCATCTACTAAGTCTCCACCAGGTACCCTGTACGGTAAATGTCAGACAGTTGTAGTATTTATTTATTTTGAAAGAATCCGATTTTTTAACCTTCTGCAAATTAGTAGTGATGATGATGATCAAATGAAGAAATTCCCTGAATCACTCATTTTTGATTATTCTGAATATTTACACGCTGATATGTATAATCTGTAGAAAGTCATACAAATCATGAAACTTTCCATTTGTTAATTATGAATTGTAGATTTATCTGAAGAGAAATCTTCATGCATATATCCAGCCAAGTCACACTTTTTTGATTTGCCAATTTGGCAACAGATCCACCTATTTTTTTTTGTAAGCTTCTGCAGTAAGTTCTTCGAGTTGTTATTTATCCCCTGAAACATGGTTATTTACTGCATGAAATCAAGCATTTATCTTAAAAGAAATGATTATCCAGAGCAGTCTGCTTCTCATTGTTCTCTAGTGTACCATTCCCAGAATGCCTCATGCTCTGCAGGTCAAGCAGCTTGAACTGTCACTGTTGTAATTTGATGTGGTACAAGTACAAAATCCTAATAAAAGTCTTCCTAGAAAATAAAAGTTGCCGCTGATGCTGAAAAACAACAAACAAATTGGTGTTTGCTTAGTCTGTAAGTTCCATTTGTTTTATTTATAGAGCTGCAAGCAACTTTATTTTTTAAATTAGAATAAAAAATAATGAAAATTGGTTATTTGTCTCATAATTTATGTGCAAATTAAATTCAGGGTGCCAGATAATGTAATTTGCTCATAAGATTTTGCTTCATTTTTTTGTGTTTTGTAAATGATTTGTTTCGGATATCTGCCATGATGTGATGAAGTCATTCTTCTTCCTGAAGCATTGGGCTGCACTGAAGATATTCCACTAGACAATCATTGCACTGATGGCAGCAATGGTAAAACCGATCATTTGCTTTATTGTCTAAAGCAACAATGCACAGCGCATTGTAGCTCTGCGAAAATGTACTCTGGGATTTGAGATGATGACGGATCATTGTTATTGTTATCACTCTGATGACAGTATTTTTGTGTCTGCCAGAATGTCTTTATTTGTATGTGCAGAATTTGCCATCACTTCCCATAAATCAAAGCAGAAAACTGTATAAAGTAAAAAAGAGCAGTGATGTTTATAACAATTCTGGACTGCCTGCGTATAGTCATTTTTGCATACACTTGGGTAACTTAGATCAGCATAAAATGCTATGTATAAAAACACTAACACAATACAGAGTGAATGGCATTCTAGGCAGCGTTGAGGACTGCCCACTGCTAATGTTGAAAAACAGGAAAGACTCTACTTGCTACGGGACCAGCTAGAAGACACCTGAAATTAAGGTATGTACGCAAAATTCCTAAAAAAATTTTAGGGAGGGGTGTCAGTATAGGGGAAAACAACCTTTACTTGGCATTTAAATTATTAATTGTCACTTAAAATAACTATGCTTTTTTTTAAGGTAACTTAGATTTCAACTTTAGTTGAATATGTAGGGTAAGGCACTTATGCAATTTTCCATATGGCTACAAGATGTCCACTTTGCCAGAAAGTGAGCTTTGACTTTCAGAGCCACCTGGGTGATTTTTAACCTTGCCCCTGTCATCTATCCAAGGGTGCGAGGGGCACCACGAATACCACGAATTGGCACCACGAATACCTATCATATATTACCTCCCCAAGGTGCACAAAAATTTATCTAAACCGCTGGGCAGACCAATCGTAAGTGGGATAGATTCCGTGACCTCAAGGATCAGCAAATATGTTGATTTCTTCTTACAACCACTTTTATGTGTTTCATTTTTATTCTATTTATATGATTTTAGAATGTCTATATAAATATTTGTCTGTACGAACATTGGAGGCTTAATCAGAAGATATACTTCCGGATGTTTCCATTGTTAGGGTTTTAAAATATCCCCCTTTTTAAATTTATGTGGCACTATTGATTTTAAGCTTTTGTATCCAGCAAATTTGACATTGATATTGTTTTTTTTCCCTTTTATGAGTGTTAGTTTGATCTACAATCTGCGGTATTTTCCATGCAGACACCGGAAGTTCTTCCTATAGCCTTCAATATAAGGGCGGAAGTGACGTTGCACGCCATCTCCTGTCTCAGTTGACGTTCGTCGTAGGAGGAAATGCGTCAGAGAGGAGCGCCGCAACGCCACGATCCATCGCCGCGGACTGCACTGCAGGCGGCCGCGGCCCTCCAGTTACTCTCTCCGGTACCAATTGATGTTGATGCCAGATATCAAGTCTATCCACTGTAAGTGCATACCTTTCCTTTATTAAACGTTGTTGGAAATACTTTTTTTACAAATTTCTTTTTTTGGCCACCAGGGGGGGACTACACCTGATGACCAGAGCTCAGAGATCCATCCCAGGCAACAAGACAGGCTGTCAATACAGGCGAAAATTCACCTTTCTATCCTACAATCATTAACCATCCGGTAAGAGGCTGACCTGCTCTCCCCTTTGGAGAGAGGGATTTGAGGGTGTTCCTACTTTTCCTGGGTATTAACATAGGATCTGATAACACTCATGCCCTTGTGTTATTTCATCTGGTAAGGGGCTTATCCAATCACGGTGGAGGTTTTCACTGCCCACATCTATTCAATTGGATTTTGCACTCTTGGATTTTCTTCACATGCATGTTGGTTGAACATGATTTTGGACATTCACCATTTATTTATGGACTCACAATTTTGATATTTATATGATTGTTTACCACCTTGGATTTTATTCCTCTTACAGATTGTTATTTTGGTTATCATTTTGTGGAAAGGTTTGTCCTTCCACTTCATTCACCATTTTTGTTGATTTGTCTATATGATTATATATTTGACATATTATTTAATAGTTTAGCGCACCTGATACACATTTTCTACATCACATTCACATCAGTCCCTGCCCTCAATGAGCTTACAATCTAAGGTCCCTAACTCACATACATATACAGAATCCAATTAACCTACCAGCATGTCTTTGGAGTGTGGGAGGAAACCAGAGTACCCGGAGGAAACCCACGCAGGCACAGGGAGAACATGCAAACTCCAGGCAGGTAGTGTCTTGGTTGGGATTCGAACCAGCGACCCTTTTGCTGCTAGGTGAAAGTGCTAACCACTACACCACTGTGCCGCCCAGTATATGTGGTCTTGCTGATTTTTCCCAGAAGATAGCTTCTCTTGGAAATGACCCTGTGCCCTGGGGGTCACTGCAGGTTCCAATTCTGGCAAGGCAGGAACAATTTAGAAAAGTGTCCTGATCTGGGCAGGCTGGGTCCCTCTTAGGGTGTCCCTTTACAAGTGAAATGTTAGGAACCCTTGGGAACCCCATGCTAGAGGACTTCAGTGGGTCTAATGTTTCTTTTTTTATTATTTATTTTAAACAGCTTTTTATACAGACAGACATGGGACAAACATTAGCCATTGCATACCAGGATATATAGCTTGTACCATAAGTCACATCATGGGTGAGCATACAACGCCCAGAAGGCATATTTATTGTATTGGAACATCAGTGATAACAGGCTCTTGGGTCTCTACCATCCTGACTGTACAGCATTTTCTAAATGCAGCCATGCTGAGTAAGAGCAGATAATTCATGTAGCATTTACTTCCTGAAATCCATCTACCCTTAGCTCTGGCATGCAGGCAGAAGGGTGTGCTTAGCCCTTCCTCCGGATGAAAGTAAAAAAATGCCCATGAAGACTCCTAGGATGTATGACTTTATTTTGATCTAGAACAGAAACCAGGAAGCAACAGAAGAAGCAAATAAATATAATATTATCAAAAAATTAGGAACCGCGCTAGTGTAAAAATAACAGCTGCAGCTTCCAGTGTGACAACACCAAAAACAGATAATAATAAAGCAAGCTGCGCTAAGTGATATTAAAAATGATGATCATATAAATGACTAATCATAAATCACAATAAATTATTATAAATGAGTGCAATCATATATCCAAAAAATTTGATACAATTGATGCAAGTATATATCACAATGACATGTCACGCAAAAAAAACCTAAATGAACAAAAAATGCTCAAATGAAAAATATACTAAAAAAATAGCAAAGGTGCACTAGATAAACATATGTGCATAAAGTGAATGTGAAATCTCTAATGAGAGTCCAAAAAAGCCCATCCGGGAGTGTATCACAAAGTGCAGTTCAAATTAATGTGCAATCCACCGCAGGTGATCAATCCTCCACCAACATCAATACTGCTTACCAGATATTGGTAATATCAAGCCTGTAGGTCACCACAGAAGGCAGACAACAACCCAAATAAATGAGGAAAGGTCAATGGCATTCAGCAGTGCTCAATATGTGCATGCATATTGTTAATCATAAAACGTCTTCATACAATGAATGAGTCTATGTAAATTCAGTCTTTTGCTGGCAAAACAGGTTTCCACAATAAACGTTGGTACTCCCAGTGCTCCACACATAGATCTGGCGTCCGCCTTCACTACACCATAAGTGCTCCCCCTAGGAATGGGCACTCACCAGAAACCAATGATCATTCGCCTGTAAGCATAGGAACTCTCCTATTGGATGACCACTGCTATCTGGTGTTCCTCAGAGACGAGGGAGGGGCCGAAGACCGGGGAGAGGAAAACCACGGAGCTGTGTTTGGGAGTCAGGGGACGCTGAGCGATCGGGGGAGCAAACGGAGGAAGGTTTTCCTCTCCCCAGTCTTCGGCCCCTCCCTCGTCTCTGAGGAACACCAGATAGCAGTGGTCATCCAATAGGAGAGTTCCTGTTCGATGATACCAAAGGGTGCAAGCAACCTATGCTTACAGGCGAATGATCATAGGTTTTCTGGTGAGTGCCCATTCCTAGGGTGTGGTGAAGGCGGACGCCAGATCTATGTGTGGAGCACTGGGAGTACCAACGTTTATTGTGGAAACCTGTTTTGCCAGCAAAAGACTGAATTTACATAGACTCATTCATTGTATGAGGACGTTTTATGATTAACAATATGCATGCACATATTGAGCGCTGCTGAATGCGATTGGTGCTAAATAATTTTATTGATAGTATTTATTGCATTTTATTGAGATTTCTTAATTTTTACAGCGGCTGCTATCAGTGAATTTATGATGTTTTAACCACTTGCCGACCGCCGCAAGTAAATATACTGCGGCGGTCAGCCCCTCACAGGCAAAGTGATGTATATATACGTCACTAGCCTGGGAGGGTCTGGGGAGCGAGCGCGCGCCGCCGGTGGCGCGCTCCCGTGCGGTCACGGACCCCCCCTGCGCGTGTGACCGGCGGACCCGATGTCCGCCGGTCACTCTGCGATCGTCGGGGGAGAGGGAGAAAGGCAGGCAGCTTGTGTAAACAAATATGTTGGGTAGGAAAGTGCGCTGATTCGAAATTGGGGTGTGCTGCTACCTTAGAGTGTATAGTGTAGAATGTGTGAGAAAAATCAGGTGCGCTACCCTAATGCATGCGTGCAACATACAAAAATGATGCAACCAAATGAACCATTAATACAGTAAAAAATGAATGATAACGTTTACAAATCGTGCTAACAAAATAGTCCAGAGTCTGACTGGTGATACACCAATGTGCAATAAACGTCCATGTTATAAGTCCATAGGTAAGGTGCAATTATGGTGACATCAACTTCAAGCTTGGGAAGATGTGAACTGTGATTGGAAGGTACAAAGTCCCACCACCAGCTTAGCCTCTTACCAGAAGTTAAACGTTAAGGGCATGTGTAAATATGACCGCTCCAAGGGTCATGCAGCCAGGTGGAGGAATTCCCAAAAATACAGAAGGCACTCTAACACACTCGTGCTCCCTAGACTCTTACCGGACAAAAGCCAAACAAGAAGCCTGGTATTATGGTGATGAGTGATCCTGCCGGGAGTTACTGGACTCTAGGATGGCTGCTGTAGTTGCTTGTGTCCAAGAGGAACAGACCCAGTCAGAAAGCCTGACGGTAGAAGATCCTGCCACAGGTGACTAGACTCTGATTGGCTGCTGTACCTTCTTGTGTCTAGTTGACCTCGATATTAGGGGACACAACAAAGGGGACCGCCATAGTGCATTACCAACAGTATAATTTTATTAAAAACAAATGATTGCACTTTGTAACGCTCCTGCGCTTTTATTATAGGCTGGATTTGCAGCTGCAAAATCTCCACTCAGTAGTCATGTAGAGATGTGTTGAATACCAGATCCAACTCTCCAGGACTCATCACCGTGGGCCTGTCAGCTTCAACATACAGATATATACACACTCAATGAGATGTTCCTGGAGTGATAGGATGTATATGATAGTATGAAGGTGATGTGCTGAAGGGACAGGTGTGAACAGTGACAAGGATGGTAATCACTTGATAGGTTTTGTATAGGAGAGTTCAAGATGGTATTTAGGAATGCAGATAGGTTAGTATCGAGTATGCTAACAGGTGGTGAGGACAGCAGATGACAAATACAGGATAAACTAACCCAGTGCAAGGATAGATAGTAGTAGACAAGAGAGCTAGCAATCTATGCAGCAGTGCAGATGATAGATGGTAGTAGGCTGAAGAGCTAGCAATCTATGTAACAGTGCAGATGATAGGATAGTATAGATAGGTAGTAACAGTCCTTAATGTGCATAGGTAGATAGTGCAATAAGGTTATGGAGGGTTCCCCTGCGGGGTACTTATCACTTGTAATGTTAGTAGTTTAGAGAGGTCCAGTAGATAAGGGATGGTCCGGTAGCGAGATACAGGGATCAGTAGCGAGGTTCCGGTCTGCTCCAGGTAGAGGGAATAGCTGGAGGTTCCGATCGAGAGACAGGCTTGAAAGCATGTGGATAACAAGGCAGGTTGAACGAACAATGTGAGTGAGACCGCCGGCGGTTGAAATAGCCGCTCTGCGGCGCTCAGCAGTGACATCATCGTTCTTAAAGGTATATGCGTACCACCTGAAGAGAAAGGTGGGACGCATTACAGAGGAAAGTGGTGATTAAGGGTACCGGAGGTACCAGAATCTTACAGTACCCCCCCCTTAAGGCCGGCTGCGGAAGGCCTATAGGACGGGTTTCTCTGGGTGTTTCGAGTGAAAGTTCCGTATAAGTCTAGGCGCATGAATATCAGAGGTATCTAGCCAGGTGTCGTCTTGGGGTCCATAGTTCTTCCATCTTATGAGATACTGGAGTCTTCCTCTATGGATGCGAGAATCCAAAATTTCCTTGATCTCATACTCTTCTCCGCCTTCAACTTGTATTGGAGGTGGAGGCAAGATGGTAGGCCTTATTCCTTGGTTAGGAACATGGGGCTTCAGTAGCGACACATGGAAGATGGGATGGATCTTGAGATCTGCTGGTAGGGTGAGCTGTATTGCAGCTTTTCCGATAAGTTTTTTAATTGGGAAGGGTCCCAAAAATAAAGGTCCAAGCTTCTTGCTAGGGATTTTTAATCTTAAATTCTTTGTCGATAGCCAAACATGGTCCCCAATAGCATACTGAGGAGAAGGTCTTCTACGAAGGTCGTAGTACTTTTTTTGTTGACTGTGAGCGTGTGATATAGTGGTATTGAGTAAGCCCAAAGAGTCTTTTATTTGGGTAAGGTAATCCGAGGCTACTGGGTTACTCGATGGCAGGATGCGTGGTGGAAGAAGAGTGGGATGAAACCCATAGTTCAAGTAGAACGGACTTTGCTTCGTGGTACTGTGGGTTGCGTTGTTGTAAGCAAATTCTGCTAGAGGAAGGAGATCCACCCAATCATCCTGCAAGTATGATGTGTAGCAACGTAGATATTGCTCAATGCACTGGTTGACTCTTTCAGTCTGTCCGTTGGTCTGAGGATGGTAGGGAGAAGTGAGCTTTCGCTCAATGTGTAAAATTTGACAAAGTGCTTGCCAAAATTTAGAGATGAATTGTGAACCACGGTCGGACAAAAGAGTTTTTGGAATTCCATGCAACTTAAACACATGTTTCATCAAAAGTTCTGCTGTTTGTTTAGATGAAGGTAATCTACGGATAGCAATGAAATGTGCCATCTTTGTCAAGTGGTCCACTGACACTAGGATGGTATTAAATCCTTTAGAGGGTGGTAGTTCTACTATGAAATCTAAGGATACAACTTCCCATGGAACCTGGGGTATTGGTAGACTACAAAGTAGTCCAGATGGTTTTGTAGTGTCAATTTTGGACCTTGCACAGATGTCACATGAAGAAACAAATTTTTGTACAGACGTCTTCATATCAGGCCACCAAAACTGCCTGGTGAGCAAATTAAAGGTTTTCGTTATACCCATATGTCCTGCCATGGGCACATCATGCGATAACTCCAAAATCTTGGTGCGCATAGTAGGGGGTATGTAGAGTTTGTCATTGTAATAGAGGAAGCCTTCTGCATCAGTACTTAGTTGTGGTGGAGGTGAATCCATTCTTATACTGTGCAAAATCTCTTCCTTCAAGGAACGGACAACACCAATAATGCGTTCATAGGGTATTATGGGAATGGAAGGGATTTCGGCGCAGTTATCTTCGGTTAATCGTGATAGCGCATCCGCTTTTTTATTTTTGTCTGCAGGCGTGTAGGTCACTAGGAAATTAAATCTTAAAAAGAATAATGACCATCGTACCTGCCAGTGGGAGAGAGTCTTGTTAGTTTGGAGGTATTGAAGGTTTTTATGATCTGTATATATGAGTATTGGTAACTGGGTACCTTCGAGCAGATGTCGCCAATTCTCCAGTGCCAGTTTTATGGCAAGCAACTCCTTTTCACCCACTGGGTAATTCACCTCTGGGCTGCTTAGTGATTTTGAAAAGAAAGCAACTGGGTGGAGTGATGAAGTGTTTGTTGGTCGTTGGGAGAGAACTGCTCCTACTGCCATATTTGACGCATCTACCTCTAGAATATATTGGAGGGATGGGTCTGGATGGCGTAGTATGGGAGCAGAAGTAAAGCTTGCTTTTAACAAGCAGAAAGCTTGATTTGCTTCTTCTGACCATTTGAATGATTTTTTTATACTTGTCAGTTGTGTGAGAGGTCTAACAATAGCGGAAAAGTTCTTGATGAACTTCCTATAGAAGTTCGAAAATCCAAGGAATCGCTGTAGGGCCTTACGAGTTGTTGGTATAGGCCAGTCTTGAATACAGGATATCTTACTCATATCCATCTTAATTCCAGTTTTGGATATGAAGTATCCTAGAAATAATATTTCTTCTTTATGAAATAGACATGTTTTTAATTTCACATATAGTCTGTGTGAGAGCAGTCTGGACAACACAAGTCTTACATGTTTTATGTGTTCAGGCATAGATCGAGAATAAATAAGTATATTGTCTAGGTATACTACAACACAGACATCAAGTAAGTCTCTAAAGATGTCGTTTATGAATCTTTGGAAAGCTGCGGGAGCATTACATAGCCCGAATGGCATCACAAGGTATTCGAATAGTCCGTATCTGGTTCTGAATGCTGTTTTCCACTCATCCCCATCACGGATTCGGATTAGGTTGTATGCCCCTTTCAGGTCTAATTTGGTGAAATAAGTAGCCCCACGCACCTGTTCAATAAGTTCAGGGATGAGCGGCAAAGGATAGCGATCCTTTATCGTAATCGTGTTTAATTGCCTATAATCGATAATAGGCCTGAGACTGGAATCCTTATTGCGGACAAAGAAAAGTCCTGCAGCAGTGGAAGAAGTAGAGGGTCTAATGAACCCTTTTGTCAAATTCTCATCCAAGTATTCCTTGAGATGAGAAAGTTCATCCTGTGAAAGGGGATAAACATGACCGAAAGGCAATTTGCTGTTAGGGAGTAGATCGATAGTGCAATCGTAATCCCTATGGGGAGGCAACACTTGAGCATTTTTCTCAAGGAACACTTCGGACAGATCCTGATAGCATAGTGGTGCAATTTCATCAGACACCACAGACAGAATCTTCCCATAAGATGGGAGGTTACACGTATTCTCACAATAGTGAGAAGGGAAAACCAAAGTCCGTTTTTTCCAATCTATGATTGGTTGGTGTGTGTGTAACCAGGGAAGTCCCAAAATAATAGGAAAATGGGGTGAGGATAGTATGTCAAAGGTGATGGTCTCCACATGTGATTCGTTGGTAGTGGCAAGGAGTGCCTGAGTCTGGTTGGTGATTGGACCAGAAGACAGTGGAATACCATTAATGAAACTAACAGAAACAGGCTTAGATTTTGAAATAATAGGTATTTTATTTAAGGTAACAAAGCGTGTATCAATATAGTTTCCACAAGATCCAGTGTCGACCATAGCCTTGGTGGTGATCCTAGTTTGTTCCCACTGTAATATTAAATGAACAAAAAGATAGGGGTTAGAGAAGGAAGTCGTTAATCCTCCCAGCAAGACATGTGAACACTCACCCTCTTTTTTGTGGACAAGGGGACAGGTGTTTATCAAATGATCCGAGGATGCGCAGTACATGCAGAGATTTCTGGATGTTCTTCTAGCTCGTTCAGTAGTCGTTAAAGGTGGGAGTATGGTTCCTACATCCATGGGAGTAGGGTCAACGGCCGAAATCTGAGAAGGACTAGACAATGGCATTCCCATCTTTTCATCCCTTCTTTCTCGCAGTCGTCTGTCGATGTTGATACTAAGTTGTATCAAGGCCTCCAAGGTGCCAGGTAAATCCGCTCGGGCGAGCTCGTCTTTAACAGCTTCCGATAACCCGAGTCTGAATTGAGTTTGCAAAGATGTGTCATTCCACCCTGAATCAAGGGTCCATCTTTTGAACTCAGATACAAAGTCTTCTACAGGTCTCCTTCCTTGTTTTAAGGCCCTCAACTGAATATCAGCAGTACTCTGCCTATTGGGGTCATCGTATAAACTAGCGAGTTCCGCTAGGAATAAGGAATAGGTGTTGAGAATCTGATCATTACTCTCAAAGAGAGAGTCTGCCCAGGCCCGTGGATCACCCGTCAGGTATGAAATAACGGTACAGACTTTTATTTGATCAGTGGGGTATGTACGAGGTTTTAACAAAAAAAGCAATTGACATGCGTTTTTGAATTCACGAAATTTTTTCCGATCACCTGTAAACACTAGAGGAGGGTTTATTTTAGGTTCAGGAGGCTGAATAGCAGTAAGCCGTGAGAGCTGGGTTACCTGCTGTGTCAGAGTCTGATTCTTTTCTTGTACGTCAGTCAGAGCAAGTATTAACGCTTTTACTTGTTGTGTTAATTGTGTCACTTGAGTGGGTAATTCTGCTGAATCCATTTTTAAGGTTCGTTCAATATGTAACGCTCCTGCGTTTTTATTATAGGCTGGATTTGCAGCTGCAAAATCTCCACTCATTAGTCATGTAGAGATGTGTTGAATACCAGATCCAACTCTCCAGGACTCATCACCGTGGGCCTATCAGCTTCAACATACAGATATATACACACTCAATGAGATGTTCCTGGAGTGATAGGATGTATATGATAGTATGAAGGTGATGTGCTGAAGGGACAGGTGTGAACAGTGACAAGGATGGTAATCACTTGATAGGTTTGTATAGGAGAGTTCAAGATGGTATTTAGGAATGCAGATAGGTTAGTATCGAGTATGCTAACAGGTGGTGAGGACAGCAGATGACAAATACAGGATAGACTAACCCAGTGCAAGGATAGATAGTAGTAGACAAGAGAGCTAGCAATCTATGCAGCAGTGCAGATGATAGATGGTAGTAGGCTGAAGAGCTAGCAATCTATGTAACAGTGCAGATGATAGGATAGTATAGATAGGTAGTAACAGTCCTTAATGTGCATAGGTAGATAGTGCAATAAGGTTATGGAGGGTTCCCCTGCGGGGTACTTATCACTTGTAATGTTAGTAGTTTAGAGAGGTCCAGTAGATAAGGGATGGTCCGGTAGCGAGATACAGGGATCAGTAGCGAGGTTCCGGTCTGCTCCAGGTAGAGGGAATAGCTGGAGGTTCCGATCGAGAGACAGGCTTGAAAGCATGTGGATAACAAGGCAGGTTGAACGAACAATGTGAGTGAGACCGCCGGCGGTTGAAATAGCCGCTCTGCGGCGCTCAGCAGTGACATCATCGTTCTTAAAGGTATATGCGTACCACCTGAAGAGAAAGGTGGGACGCATTACAGAGGAAAGTGGTGATTAAGGGTACCGGAGGTACCAGAATCTTACACACTTACAGTTGTGAAGACAATAAAAGCGAGTTCCCTCAGAGTGGAGCTGTATGGCGGGGTCCACCTGCAGTGAGGACCGCTGCCTGGTCTAGATGTGAGGACGCGGTGCCTCCTCTCTGACGCGTTTCTCCCGATTGGGCATCCACTTAGATAGGAGGTGTAAACAAGCTGCCTGTCAGTTCTCCCTGTGTAGAGACACTGATCATACGGTTCTACTATGTAGGACCGTTGATCAGTGTCCTTAAACCTCAAGCCACAGCCAATCACAGTTAGAATCACGCCCCTAGGGACACACACAGCCCCTCCCTCTCAAATAAAGTTAACCCCTTCACTGCCAGTGTAATTTTACAGTAACAGTGCATATATATAGCACTGATTACTGTAGAAATGTCACTGGTAACCCCAAAAGTGTCAAAAATTTCAGTCAGGGGGTCCAATCTGTCCGCCGCAATGTCGCAGTACCGCAAAAAAAATCGCAGATCGCCGCCATTACGCGTTAAAAAAAAAACAACAAAAATTACAAAAATCTTTCCCTTTGTTAGTAAACGCGATAACTTTTGCGCAAACCAATCAAAATACGCGTTTTGCGATTTTTTTTACCAAACATATGTAGCATAAAACAAATTGGCCGAAAATGTTAAAAAATTTTGATTTTTACTTTTTTTTTTTGGGAATTTCATATAAAAAATGTGAAAAATATTGTTATTTTTGCAAAATTGACGCTCTTTTTTTGTTTATAGCGCGTGATCAAAAAATCGCACAGGTGATCAAATACCACCAAAAGAAAGCTCTGTTTGTGGGAAAAAAAAGGACGTCAAATTCGTTTAGGTACAGCGTCGCACGACCGCGCAATTGTCCATTAAACTCACGCAGTGCCGAATCGCAAAATAGGCCCTGGTCAGGAAGGGGGTAAAATCTTCCGGGCTTAAGTGGTTAAATTGATTTTATTGTTTTATGGAATACCTCTGATATCACGAGCGCTGGGCGAGTGTTTGAAGTTTTTCCCTCAACCACTTTTTCTGTTTACAAATGAGGAAAGGTGATCAAAATTCTGGATATGACAGCCTTGGCTTGGATGTATCCCAAATATCAATCCTGCTCCAACATCACGGTTCACTTGGACACAATACCCTCATGTAATAAAAATAACAGAGGCTCGATAGTGTAAAACCGTCAAATAGTTTAATGGGTAAAAGAAATGCACATACATAAAATGCAGAGTTTTACGCTTAAAAGTAAACAAGCCACCGGCCGGTCGGCTATTCCGCCCGTCCTTCCTGGATAACGTGGGTGACGTCAGCACGCCGCAACCTGGTGCGTTTCCTCACAGCTGATGTCTTCCTAGGGTAAACAGCTACAGTTAAAAGAGGGTGTGCACACTTATGCAGCCACATTGTTTTAGTTTTTTATTTTTACTCCCCCCCCACCTAAAAGATTTCAGTTTGTTTTTCAATTGAGTTGTACAGTTTAGAGGTCACATTAAAGGTGGAAAAAGTTCTGAAATGATTTATCTTTCTTTCGTCTCATTTCTTTATATCACGAAAACCTGACATTTTATATCCACTGTATATTTTTTAAGGGAAAGTTTTTTCTCTTTAACCTTTTGGTGCCAGCTGCCGCCAGTGCTTCTAGAGAACATGTGACTTGCCGTGATTGGCTGTCATAGCACTCACATGATTGGAAAACTCCCAATCGCAAGTAATGATCGGGGGATTTTCATTAGCCGCTGGTCACTGTGCCGGGAGTTAGCAGGGTGCGCACTCTTGGCACAAATGCACACAAATTTGTGGGCACTTGGCGCCAAGGCCTGGCCCCCGGGAGGCCGCATATTTGCATGCATTCAGTTTCAATGCCTAGGGGTTAATATGCCTTTTTACTTTCAAATTTTGTCAACCAGGTTTAAACTTTTAAACCTTTTGCGCGTGTTTCCCACCCACAGTGATGTGAACTTAGTCTTACAGTTTATGGCCATTATTATCATTAATGATAAGCACAGCTGTTTGCTTTAACATTTTTAGATAAGGAAAAATAGGTAAGTGCGATGCAGAGGTGTGAATTAAAAAACAAAAAACAAAATGGTGAAAGTGTTTGTCGGTTTGACAATGCAGTCCATAGAGTAGATATGTGCAAAATATCAAAGTATGCTGAATAGCTTGGTTAATGTGTATGTCTGCCCAGCATATTGACTGCAAATGTACAGATCTCTAGGGGATGACAGATACCAGGAAAACAGATTGTGGTGCATAAGAACAATCAATACCAGGAAAACCATACTTGGCTTGGAGAAATATAGAATTTATTTATCTATTTTTTAATAATTTGATTGTTGTGGTTTTACAATATACAAAAAAAGGTACATTGTGGGTGAAAAACAGAAGATAAAAAGAACGTTTGGGAAATATAAATATTAAAAGCTACTTATTATAGGATCAGTTACCAACTGTGTAAAGAATTATCTTTATTCACTCACTGACCAGCTCTGACTCATGCTGGCTAAAATCTATCAGTTTTTCAATCCTTTGTGACTGTTAAGGGTAAAAATGCAAATCTGCAAATCTCAGAACACGGTTTCCAAAAGACACTAACATATCTTCTATAACCTTGAATTGCGTGTGTGGGTGTGTGCGTATGTGTGTGTGTGTTTGTGTGGTGAGTTTGGGGTGGGTTGTAGGCAGGTGCCTACTTTGTGTTATGTTTATATGCTTATGTTGCCTATGTGTATTTTTTTAAGGTACTATTATGGTAAGTAATCATGGCTGATGCTGCAGAAGTCGGGTTGTGTATGACTGTTTATGTGAGGGGACCAACCTCAAGGTGGGGTTCTGACATGGGAGTAGATCGGTGAGGACCATGTGCTATTGATCGCTTTGAAATTTTTCCTGCCATCCCTAATGGACTTTAATGTTTATGGACAATCCTCCATCCCACGCCCCTCCATCCCAGGTATAGGCCGCAGTAGTTCTCTAGGCACCTATTATATGTAAACCGCAGTGTAGTGCTTTAGCAGCACAGCCATTTTACCTCTATACAGTCTATACAGTTGTACATGTATATGGAAAATGTCTTGGAAAATTATGTGAAATATACAAATACTTTTCATGTCTACAAGTAAAAGAGCTATAGTTAGGGAAAGAAGTTGTCCTAGTCATTTAGAGTGATATTAAATTTTTTTCTAATAAATTTGCAAACAAAGTGCGTGCGATGCAAAACAAAACATTTGCACATTTTAACTCAATCACCGAAGCTATCCAAGACCATTATTGGTAGCGAAGAGGGCCAGGGATCTAAATAATGAACTAGTACAATCAGAGTTCATACGTACACCCTCTAGAAACTGCCTTACTGATCTACCCCGGTTAAAAGAAATGTTGCCATGTGGACTATACCATATTTGCAAATTTGTTGACAAATGACTGGTTGACTGATGCAGACTTGCAGAGAGTATATTACATAAAATAATTTGTTAACTGTGGAACTGCATAGGTCCTCTATGTTTTGGAATGCCCATGTGAAAAGCTATATCTCGGTAAGACAAAACGGCAGTTATGTGTCCGCAGCAATCAGCATTTAGGCAGTATCAAGAGTAAGAATGATGAGTCCTACTGCACAGCATTCTACAACGTTTCACAACGGGAGACCAAATGGGCTCAAAATGAAAGGCTTTTTTGTGTTAAATTTATCCAGCCGCAGGGGGGACTTCAATATGTAGCACTGCCCCATAGGGCTTTCTGTGTAATGACTTCTTGGGCCTCCTCTGATTACCTGCAGACAGTCACTAGGGGACAGTTCACTTATTTATTTTCTCACTCCCAGTTGCTCGTTACTCAATAAACAGTCCAGGGGATTTGGTTTTGGGTATTTATTGTGGAATTTGGATAGAAGGGAATAGGGGGATACTCCAACTTCAACTATTCACAACAGATAAGGACCACTCTCAACTTGTCTCACCAGGTTATTTGTGGAAGCAGACACACTGCTTTAACCATACTGCCACTTGTATGGAAGAATAAAGTCCTCTTGCTCTTTCTAGCAACAGACTTGATGCAACTGTATCTTCAGAACATTCTCTAGCATCTCATTGACTGACACTTGTCCCCTGAATCTTCTAGCAGAAGGGGTGGTCCTCTCAGAACAGGCCCCATGACACAGATCTGTACTCACAGTAGGCAGAATCAGATCCTCTCCAGTGTCTCCCTTCCTGTCAACTCTGCTGGACATCTGGGTTCAGCTCCTCTCTGACTCTCCGGCCCTAAGGTCAACCATATGAGGCTGCATGGCAGCTTCTACAGAGGAGGGGCAGCCACAGACTCCCTTTGGGACCCCGCTAACCAGCTGAAAAGACCCCGAGCACATGTGCCCTTGGCATTTATACAGTATCCCAGCATGCAAAGAGGCACTTTCCTCTGCTAATCACCAGGGCTGTACTAAATGCCTGTGCATCATTTGTCAGGTTTCCTCCCACTGTCCAAAATGCCTCCCTACTGGACCAGTGTGAAAAACTTCATACAAACTGAGCTGTACCTGAGTACTATGAGCAGATCTCACCAATAGATCCTACTCTCTGGTAGACAGAGAGCAATTTAAATTTACCTGGCAATCTCTCTGGTAAGCAGAAAGTCCCAAAATAATTTCTCTTCTAGCACCTACCTAGGAGGGTGCTACAAATACATTCCTCTTGTGGAAGGAAAAAGAATGAATCTTCAGGTTGGGGACATTGGCATCCAAGAGACTCAACACTGAACTGATTATTGAATTTGATTTATGCCTATTGCTGTGTTCTATTCCTCTTTCTCCTTCTGTGTGTGTGTGTGAATAGAAGAGGGGGGTTCACTTTTCTTCCCCTGTTTATATGTTTCTTTTTTACTCTGGTATAGTCCTAGGGTGAATATTCTATTTGCACCCTGTCATTGATTTATTTATTTATTTTTTCATTTTCGTTTTACTTTACTTTATACTGTATATTATGTATTCCTGCGCAATGGGGTTCCTTTAAGCTAATATATACTTATCTTCTAATAGTTTTAATGTAAAACCTTCAATGTATCCCTTTTAACAGTTCACCAGTCTATTTGTTGGTATGTTGGGACAGTTATATTAATTTATTATATGCAGAGGATTAGTTCTCATCTGCCATTCATTACTATTATTATGAAGTTATGGTGATAGTATTTTCATGGAATAGTGGCCCCTGCTTTAGAAATGAGATAACAATGATTGTCAGCCATTTAAGATAGACTGCTGTTGTGTTCTGAAGAAGCTCACGCAACCATGTGAGAGAAATGTGTTGCCGTCATTACGTTATCACACCCATTCTCCAGGTCGCACCCGGCAATCCACCACATTGCTCCATGCGACCACTACAGCTCGGTATCAGGAATCAACAGGTTTTGGGTGCCATGATCCCGGCACAGAATTTATGGAATTCATGGCAGCACAAGCAGAATGAGCAGGACTAACATGTATAGGAGTGGTAAAGTGGAGCTGTAAATGTACACTCCCTAGGGATGATCTGCTGGGGGATGTGTTTGTTTGCTCTGTAGAACTCTTTATAAAGGGGCTCATATTGAGCTGTCGTTTGAATGAGTGGGCTCTCTTTACCAGAGCTACTTATATTTCTGAGGTTACCAAGTAGAGACTATATGTGTGCCTGCTACTTCCTGCTATTTATTGCTGATATAGTGTCACTGCTTTTCTGAGGTAGTAGGATGCAGGGTGCTCTGAGCAACTTGACTAACCAGAAAAATGTCCATATTATAAAAAAGTTCAATTCTGTAAGTAGTGGTGAAGCAAGGTGGGTGTGGATACAACACTGGGCAGCACTTCAGGAGAGAAGCAGACTCTGGTAAAAACATGAAAGAGAGAGTGCAGTATCATAAAACAATTTATTTTGCTATTAAAAACACACTTACAGGATGAATGGAAAAAGAAGGCTCATCAAAATGGAGTAAGTCCAGCGGGAGGTAGTCCAGATGTGAGTTAGTGGGGTGTGGTAGAGATTGTGTGGTGGCCAGCAGAGAGGAATCACCAGAGGAGACACTGACAGGACAGCTGCTCTGCCAGGGCCAGTGTGGAATGTAGGACCCAAATATGAGGTCAACAGGAAGCGACCGGGGTCAGCATGGAACGCAAGCCTGGATATGACGTAAAAGAGCCGGGTCGCGTTACGGAGTGTCTGATTGGCTCTGTCTTCATGCCGTAGTAACTGAGAACCAAAGTATGTGGGCTTATTTAGAGTAGAGGGGCAGAGCTGTGGGTGGGTATGTGGGCGGGGGCGTATGCTCTATAGACACAAAATATACACGAAGAGCAATTATATAAAAATCTATAAGAAATTATAAAGAACATTATAAGAGATAATCCTAATAGGGAAGGATAAACAGCCAGAATCACATATTTAAAAGTACAAAATACAAAATAAAAATAGAAATAAAAAAAATAAAAATAATAAAATGAGGCCGTAAGACTCACAAGGTCGGCTGGAGACATGGGGCACAGAAGGCCAGCTGGACTACAGCTGTCAGCGTGAATTAATTATATAGATAGCAGAAAAATGGTAAAAAAAATTATACAAAAAACCAAGGCACATACCATGCAGGGTCCATCAGATAAGGGACGGATGTACTATACATATATATATGTAAATTGTAAAAGAATACAATAAAAAATGGGACCTTGCTGTGATAGGTAGTGGAATTATTTTACAATGGGAATAGTAGAGCCCAGACCTAAATAGTTTCCGGGGTATAATGATCCATTGTATTAATGGTCATGAGGTATCAACAGGTCATGATAATATACATCTTAGGCACACACCAAAAGAAGAACAGAAGGGGATATATGCACAACAATCTTATGCAGGAATATCAAGTAACATGTTAATTTCCAAGTCTTTGTGTAGCTTGCCAGGAGAGAGTGAACATCCAGGGAATTGATCCAGAACATCTAACTTGCAGAATTGCTCTGCAGAGAGAAGATCTCTGGGCATGGCCTCAATGACCCAAACTTTTAAACTTGAAGTTTACTTGTTGTGTTGTTCCAGAAAATGTTGGGCACACTATGTATGTCTTTGCCCTCGGTGATAAAGCGGTGGTGCTCACCAAACCGCATGCGTAAGGGCCTTATAATTCGACCAACATAGAACAGGCCGCAAGGGCAAAAAGGCAATATATTACATGGTCAGATGAGCATCATATAGTGATATATAAAATAATGGGTTCTCTAGGGGGTCCTCTCTCAGTAGAGTTTCCAAGTTGTTTTGAAGAAGAGTTGGTCCCTGAGTACCGTAGAAAAGGCATGTCTGAGTTGTAGGTACTGGAGGAGATGGAAGTTAGGGAGAGTGTACCTATTTTTTAAGTCATCAAAGGTTCTTAAAGTATCACCTACACAAATATGATCCAATGTTTTAATTCCCCTCCAAGCCCACATCACAGGATCAGAGATGGAGTGAAATTCAGCGAGGAGCGAGTTAAGCCAGATGGGATATTTGGAGACCATTTATTGGGATCATCAGGGTGATGGCACACCAACATTTGCCAGGCTCTGACTACTGAATTTATGGAGGGTGTTAAGGAAAAAGGAGCTTGGGTACCTCTATACAATATATTTCTCAACGACTCATATGACCCTATATGGGTTGCCTCTAGAACTACTGAGGCATTGTAGTCATCAGAAACCACCCAATCATGTGCGTAAATGAAAAGTGCTGCGTGGAAATACTTCTGAAGATCTAGGCAATCCAGACTGCCCTGCATCCACAGCCTTCGAAGAATTGTTTTGTTGAATTTGAGAGTGCTGGACTTCCACAAAAGAGAGTAACTATGGATTCAAATTGCTTAAAAAAAGTTTTCGGGATCCAGGTTGGTAAATGACATATAACATATAACAATACTGGAAATATTTTCATTTTTAGAAGATTTATTCTCCCAATAAGTGATAATGGTAAATGATCTCAGACCTTCAGTCTGGGTTTATTTATAGCTAACTGAGGATAAAGATTAAATTTACTAAAATCAGACACATTACTTGTAATATTGATTTCTAGATACCGTATGGAGGTGGTCCAGGCCAAGTCACTCTTTATAATATATCCATAACGTTTGAGTTGTCTTATCCTCCTAACCTTGGAGGATGGAGAAACTTGATGTCCTTCATTTAGTGGCACAATAGAGATAAACTCTCATTGTCTGAAAGGTTACAGATTAAAAAATGTCTAAAAGTCTAAACATTTTCCATATCATCAAATTATATAGACATAAAGCATAAATAATAAAACATTCAGAAGAAAGTATGATAAGATAGACCTATCCATAATACCTGTTTAAAAGTGATGGTGCGCTTTTCTTAAATGTGAAAAATCATATATTGAACAATATATAACAAAATTCGGAAAAAACCAAATCGAAATCACAGTGATAGGTGAATAGGTGTAAAATAAACAAACAAAATGGTCAAATAACACTCGATGTGACTTTTCAAATAAACATTGAAATAAAAGTCCATTGAATAATGTGATCCAAAATGTGAAAAAATGGTGAAGAAAGTCCAATTAAAAATCAAGGTGATGATGTAGTGTTCCCTCCACCGGGTGAAATGCCTCCTTACCTGGCGGAAAGAAGGTAAGTGCCTGATAATGATATTCTAATATGGAAACCGGTGCTCTATTTCCACCTGCACACGTGCACGGTCACCCAGGTGATAAATAAATACAAGCCTCTTACCAGATGTAAGAGACAATCAAGCCTCTAAATATCCTGATCATGAGGATGCTTCTTTAACACCATGGATGGATGAAATCATTCACACTTTATAGCAGACAGCTGTACAGAGAGGATCCGGGAAGCAAGAGACATTGTGCACGGGTAACCCCACATCGCAGAACATCGCGGGGAGTCCATCACCCCAAAAGGATAGGAGACACATGTTGGTATATACAGAGGGAAGAAAGTGTGAATGATTTCATCCATCCATGGTGTTAAAGAAGCATCCTCATGATCAGGATATTTAGAGGCTTGATTGTCTCTTACATCTGGTAAGAGGCTTGTATTTATTTATCACCTGGGTGACCGTGCACGTGTGCAGGTGGAAATAGAGCACCGGTTTCCATATTAGAATATCATTATCAGGCACTTACCTTCTTTCCGCCAGGTAAGGAGGCATTTCACCCGGTGGAGGGAACACTACATCATCACCTTGATTTTTAATTGGACTTTCTTCACCATTTTTTCACATTTTGGATCACATTATTCAATGGACTTTTATTTCAATGTTTATTTGAAAAGTCACATCGAGTGTTATTTGACCATTTTGTTTGTTTATTTTACACCTATTCACCTATCACTGTGATTTCGATTTGGTTTTTTCCGAATTTTGTTATATATTGTTCAATATATGATTTTTCACATTTAAGAAAAGCGCACCATCACTTTTAAACATATACACGTCCTATCATCTGGTTGCAGCCTTTCACCTAATCAGCGCACCCCTTTCTTTTCAATCTATCCATAATACCTGTAATAGATGT
Source organism: Pelophylax lessonae (assembly GCF_965119305.1). Classification (NCBI taxonomy): domain Eukaryota; kingdom Metazoa; phylum Chordata; class Amphibia; order Anura; family Ranidae; genus Pelophylax; species Pelophylax lessonae. Next base: position 96,739,907 of record NC_138771.1, on the reverse strand, counting down.
ATCCCTATGAGTGTCAGCTCCATCTAGTGGCCAAAATGCAGTATAGTTTTCTGAAATACCTCAATAGGAAAAAATACCACATTTTGGCCACTAGATGGCACTAACGATCATAGGGGGTTACTCTATCAGAGAAATCTGCCAAAATTCATGCAGCTTGCACAAATGTTTAGGACATTCATCTGACAAATGTTTTATTAGTAGGCCCCTATTTTATATAAAGACCAAACAAATGATAAACATAGCTGTAGGTATGAGCAGTTGCCTAAAATGAAAACAATACTTTGGAGTATAGTAGCAAATAAAAGGACAAAATCAAAGTGTGTTAGAATATTTCTTATAGCTGCTCTGATTTTATTAAGACACAGTTTCTAACGATATGCAGGAAATGTCTTTTGTTTTTCTGGAAATGTGAAATGTTATGCTAAACAAGAGTATTTAAATATGTTGCTTGGAAATGCCATTCATCTTTTCTACAGTTCTCTGTAGTATTTCCTGTATAATTTCCCCAATCCTTCAAGTCAATGCCTGCCAAGATACTATTCAGAAAATATTATCTTCCGCTCATGCAATAGATTTCTTGTACTTTAGAGAGTTGTACTCTCTGTAACATTAAATTCTTGAACAACAACAATACGTTTAATGACAATGAGTGATATGACCATATCAAAGAAAACAAATTATCTTCTAAAATTCACAATAAAATGGATTTTTCCCACTAATTATAAAAGTGAAGTTTGTTTAATATTTTATATCTGCCAATCTTGGGTCTGGTTTCCTTAAAGTAGAACTATAGGCAAAGATTTTTTTTCATTTTGGATAGAGTAAGGGAGGGTTATAACCCCTGTAAGGTTTATTTCTCCCCTCTTTATTGGGGAGATTTACCTTCACTTCCTGTCCTCACAGCCAAACAGGAAGTGGGAGAAAATCCCTGCAAATTAAGGGAATTCCTTGGTAACGCCCAGGTCACCAGAACTAGTGTCCCCATTTGAATATTTGCCCTCTAATGCGTTTCTGGGGAGAACAGAAAATTTGGGATCTTCTTTTACTTTCACTTTAAATGATAATAGTAAACAGGAAAAATTGAGATAGGGACTTTCCCCAACGCGGGCAAAGACAGTAATAAAACAGGTTTTCTAATCTCTCTCCCCTCTATCCAAAGCTAAAAAAAAAGTTTTGCCTTTAGTTATATTTTAATGTTCCAATATATTGAAAGCAGAAAATACCATTCACAGAAAGATTGAGGGAATAGGAAACTTGGATATGATTCTGTGTAGGATTTAGTAAAGCAGCTCAGTTGTTTAATTTTTGATAAAATAAACTAGGGGGTCCTTTTTTTTTATGTTTTCACTTTAAACACACAACTTTCACCCAAGTTTGGGAACCTCATCCTCACTGAAGATTACATCAAGTGTTGGTAATGCAAGCTAGCTCTTCTATTCAGGTATCAGATACTTTTTTAGGCAAAACTGGATTTTCTCTTTATACCCCATGTTTAGAGCCCAACCCCATCTTTTAGTGAACATTATATAGTATAATATAGTATGTTTATAGTATATAGTATGTTTGGACTAAGCTGTTCCAAATGAACTATTTCCTGCACTAACGCAACACTGTGTTCCGGCAGCATACATACCGGTACATTTTTTTTTCCTTATTCCATAGTTGCTAACATTCTCAAAAAATGTACAAGGACACTTTTCTGTCTGCAGGCTGAGTATTATTTTATTCAGGGGGCGGGGCATCCATTTGTAGGCGTGGTCTAGGTGGATTAGAAAAATGCGACACGACAAAAAATGAAAGAAAGAAAGAAAGGGATGGAGGGGGAGAGAAAAAGAAAGAAAAAGAGATAGGGAGGGAAGGAGAGAGAAGGAAAGAGAGAAGAAAAGAAAGAGGAAGGGAGGGACAGCAGGCCCAGATCCTACACCACAATAGCAATATGTGTATGCCAGAAAGTTTAACAATCAGCAGATAAAGATACTCCAAACACCATCCCCCCCAGGCAGATACCATCAAACAGATACAACAGATGGTCAGAGACTGCAGACGTGATACAAGAGATGGTCAGAGAGTGTGCGGACATGCTACAGGAGATTTCAGAGGGTGTGCGGAGATGTTACAGGAGATGGTCAGACAGTGTGCGGAAATGCTTCAGGAGATTGTCAGAGAGTGCTTGGACATGCTACAGGAGATGGTCAGAGAGTGCTTGGACATGCTATAGGAGATGGTCAGGGAGTGCTTGGACATGATACAAGAGATTGGGTCAGAGACTGCAGACATGGTACAGGAGATAGGGTATGAGACTGCGGACATGGTACAGGAGATAGGGTCAGAGACTGCGGAAATGATACAGGAGATGGTCAGAGATTGTGGACATGATACAGGAGATGGGGTCAGAGATTGTGGACATAGTACACGAGATGGGATCAGAGATTGCGGACATTATATAGGATATGGGGTCAGAAATTGTGGACATGGTACAGGAGATGGTCAGAGAATGTGCGGAAATGATACAGGAGATGGTCAGAGATTGCAGACATGATACAGGAGATGGGGTCAGAGATTGCGGACATGATTCAGGAGATGTGGTCAGAGATTGTGGACATAATACAGGAGATGGGATCAGAGATTGTGGACATTATACAGGAGATGGGGTCAGAAATTGCGGACATGGTACAGGAGATGGTCAGAGAGTGTGCGGATATTATACAGGAGGCGGTCAGAGAATGTGTGGACATGGTGCAGGAGATAGTCAGAGAGTGTGCAGACATGGTACAGGATATGGTTAGAGAGTGTTTGGACATGATACAGGAAATGGTCAGAGAGTGTGCGGATATGATACAGGAAACGGTCAGAGAGTGTGCGGACATGACTGACTGCAGACCTACTACAAGAGATGGGGGTCAGAAATTGTGGACATGATAGAGATGGTCAGAGATTAGGGACACAGCTGACAGCACAGACAGATGAGGAGGTGTACAGAGAAGATGGGGGTGATATTCATCAGTCCTCTCATGTTCCGACCCAGTCGTCCCTGCACTCCTCCGTTCACCTGTATCTCTGGGGGGGCGTGTCCACTGCATTCAGGGTGGCATCATGATGTAAGGTGCATGCGCCTGCCCGAGCTAGGCCGAGCTTGTCTGAACCGGAGCAGCACATGTGCAGTTCCACATGACCCACAGCCTGTGGCCATGATTTCACAGGCGGAAGCTGCGGCCATCCAGCGATCTGACGGGGCACCTACAGAACACTAGGACAAAGACAATATACTGTGATTTTTCCTGGGACACGGTCAGACCAGGACATGGGTCTGAATACCTTGAATATCCCAGGAAAATTGGGACTGTTGGCAACTATGTTATTCAAATATTTTATTGACAAAAAAAAGAAATGTACAGACAATAGTCTGAGAGATACATAAACATGACAAATGACAACTTAGAAAGCCGGAAAATGGAATCAATAATACAAAATCAAGAAGTATAAAGAACATTTGGTGTGGGAGGGCTATCCTACGAACAGGCATAGAAGGATAGGCAAATGCCTAAACATATTGGACAAAGTAACAAAAGGGGTAAAACATTTGGAGACAAAGAGGAATATAAATGCAAGGACAACCCAAAACAAGCTAAAAAGAAAAGTAGTAGCGGCAGTTTGGCACATCGACAGTACTGGGTGACAGTAGTTTAAAAAAGTGTGTGGGGGGGGGGGGTGGAGGCATGCCAAAAGGCAGGCCTAACAGGAGGCTTGCGTCGGGGATAGGGAGGCTACAGGTATAATTAGAGGAGGGGAGTGGGAAGGATGTTAGGCAAGGGGAATAGAAAGAGTAGGAAAATGGGAAGGGGCTAGAACAGGGAGGGATAGGGTGGGGGAAAGGCGGGCGAGGGAGGTGGAAGGAAATAGAAAAAAATAAACAGGGGGGGGAGGGTGAGAGAGGGTGGTTAAAGAATGGTGACAGACCTAACAGAAGGATAGGCATACTTGAACTTTTTATCCCATTTCCGAAAAAAAAATCAAATCGGGCTGAGTGTTGCACAGCCATTTACAGGAAGCTTTATATATTTTGAATGAATACAATCCTATGATCAGGTGGGGAGAGAGGCGGACAGATGACGTCACAATCTCCACCTCAGCCAATCAGAGGAAATCTTGTATTAATTCATAAAATGCAAAGCCTCCTGTGAATGGCTGAGCTGGACTCAACTCAATTTTACTTTGTTCTGGGAGCAGGACAGGAAGCTCACATTCCGCTGTCAGAACACAGCGCTGTATACTGTATGTAACTGATGCTACATTCAGTATATACAACGCACACCACTACTGCATGTGTTAGTAAATGAAATCATTCATTTGGATCAGTTTGGACCAAAGGAACTATTTAAAGTTCTCTAAAACCTGGAGTTAGGCTTTAATCTGATCTTAAACATTTTACCATCATCTCAACGAAGTAGCCTAACCTCTGAAGTTAGCCCTTAACATCCAACTCCTCACCCCCGTCCCAACAGTATCTAGGCTGCTAATCAACTACTCTAAATCTGAAAGTAACCCCTGCAATCACTGACCCCGTCACTAGCTTGAAGCTGAACTCCAGACATAAGATACCTAAATAAGTAGAGCTAGATAGTCATTAATAAATCAGTAAATGCATTTATGAATTCAACTAGTGTAAGTATCTGAATCTTACTTGGTATTAGCCTTTTGAACTCTACAGCAACACTCTGATTGGGAGAGGAAGGGCATGACATGGGGAAATCAGGTGTGCTGCATGCACGTGTTTTGACAAGCTATATGTTTGGCAGGAGGAGAGAGCAGAGTGAGTAGAAAGATGATAGAGGGGAACTCTTCAAATAAGAATGCCTGTTCCAGTGACAACTGAGGGGATATTCCCTCACTTTTCAGAGATTGCCTCCCACTTATTTTTGTGTCTCCTGCTGGGAACTGATCAGGCTTGTCCTGGCATGCCTCTGCTGCACAGCCATTCACTGGGAAGCTCAGTGTGCTGCTGCTTCTCCTCCCCCCAGTTCTTATGCAGCTAAGAACAGAGGGAATGTGATCACTTATAAAAGGAAACAAGGTTTTTAAAATGTTTTTTATATTTATATAAAAATGTTTTGCCTTTCATTTCTATTTTAATCTGAATGGGTTGTTTTACAAGGTGATACAATTTTGTTTACAATCACTTTAAGTATAAGATAAAAGAACCCTGCACTATTAAGACCCGGTTCACACTCATGCGAGTGCCGGGTTCGCATGTAATGTCGGAGCGCACTGCTCCGACATTACATGCGATCAGCTGTGCGGTGCGAGTTTAGCCATACAGTTTGTATGGCTAAATTCGCATCGCACCCGGTGCAAACACGCACAGGAGGCATTTTTGCAGCCGCATCAGGATCGGATCGCACAGCGGTTCACACTTGTGCGATCCCATCCTGTGCGAACTGCACGATCGCACTGCGATATGCGATCAAACTGGGGGTGTCGTTAAGATTACATTGACACCCCCAGCGTATCGCATATGGCAGTGTGAACTGCCGGGGGTGCGTGTGCGATGCGGGAAAAGGCTGCAAATTCGCAGCCTTCCCGCATCGCAATAGTGTGACCCGAGCCTAATAGTGTAACAATAAAAAACAAACAAAAAAAAAACTATTTGTCAGAGCTAAAAAACAAAAAAAAAAACTATTTGTCAGAGCAGCACAAAAAGTGCAATAATCACACTAATAAAAAACATATACCTAGAATGATAAGTAAAGCGCTTTGTAATTAAATCTCCCTAAATTATACAATCTAAATATAACGATATGTATCTTAAAAATTCAATCTGTGCAAAAAGTATGCACTATAACAAAAACATGAGAAAGCAAATAAACAATGCGAATCAGTATAATATAGCAAATATAGTCCTTGCAGCGGCAGAACTACCAGGGTCGCAAAGGTCGCACTTGCGACTGGGCCCTGGCAATCCGGCACTCTTGGGGTAGGGCTCTGAGCTGAAAGTATCTCTCTCATACAGCCCACAGCCTGTACTGACAGTTCCCCCTCCCTAGCATAGATGGAAGTGGATGGGATAATAAACAGTCCCATACATCATCCAATCTTCATGTGACAACAATGTTCAGAAAGTGCAACAAATTTCTTCCATGTGCATAAGGAATTCACACTTTATCCCCTATTGAAAGCAGCAGCGATGTGCCCACCACCAAAGCTCCTCTCTGAGTGTCCTCCCACCTGGTTTGATGGACCCCACTAACAGGAGGTCAAACCGGCTTCTTTGTATAAAGAAGTATTATACCTTGCATCCAGCAAGTAACACAAATATAATTGAAAGTCCTTGGCTCAGTCAATAATCAATCCAGTGGATGTTGTTTTTTTTGTGTTTTATTTAGAACTGGGATAGGAGAAGGGATGAGTGGGATACTCCAACTATGAACTATGCACAATCTTGAGGACAACTAGCTATAGTGTGTGGCAAGGCCGCTGCTTTACCTTGCCACAGAAGTGAAGATAGATACTGTGATCCTATTTGAGTTATTCTTCAGGGTTCTAACTTGGCACCCCCTTTCTCACTTGCTGTGTGTGCTGAGCTCCTGTCCACCGATTCTCCACTGGGCAGACCCTGGCAAGCTTCCCGGTACTCACGGACACTGTTTTTCCCAAGGCTGCTCTGCCTCAAACTCCACTTGTCAGCTTCCTGGACCTCCTGGCTCAGCACCACACTCTTAGCTCACAAGGCCAACCACCTGTGACCATCTTCCACAATAGACAGGAGGAGAAACAGCGGTCACCCTCCCCCTGGGACCTGGCTTCCAGCCCAAAGACACCCTGTCACATGTGCTCTTGGCTTTTATAACATATCCCAGGATGCACCACTGTTTGTGCCAACCCACTGGGACAGTCATAAAAGCCTGTGTGTCACTGGCTGGGTTTCCTCCACTGTCCAACATGCTCCCCTATTGGATACAGTGGGGGCACTCCCTCAGCCCAGATGAATCACACCCTGAGCACATGTAACAGGCCTAACTACTGATCAGGCTCCCCTGATCAGCAGATGGGAGCAGACTATGATTTACCTGCTACTCCCCTGTTAAGCAGGCAGAGCAAACTAATCTTCCTGCCTAGAACCTATCTAGGAGGGCGCTACACACACATATATATATATATATAATACCAAAGCATTCGCACAGCCATTATGAATAATCCCTGTATTGTATCTAATGTGTCTATTTCATTTGATCTCAGCTTCATCTAGTGCCCATTTTTTATTGTGTCTTTTCAGTAAAACACTGCCTTATGGGCACTAGATGGAAGTGACAATCATAGTAAATTTACATATTAAACACAATACAGGGATTATTTGTGACCGTGCGAATGATTAGGCATTCACATAGCAAATTATCTATAGATAGATAGACCCCTAAATGTTCCAGGATGGAGCTTCAGGGCATGGGATACTAGGAGAACTGCACATTTTTGAAAGTGCTAGGATCCTTACTCTGAAAACAAATATATTCATTTGTAATCTAAGAGTCCAACACAACACTTTTTTTTAGAAAGAGAACTTCTTACACAATTTAGGTGCCAATAACCCTTTTGTTAAAGCTGCCTCCTATGCTTCCATTAATACTGAGCTCTATCATTCCCTGCTAGCCTACAGGAAGGGCCTGGCCAAGTCTGAAAATTGAAGGTATTAGGATCATCCCTCAAAGTAGCATGAGAGGGTAATGTATCCCCAGTCACTGTGGTTGTGGCTGGTGATCTTTCATTAGTTTCTGGTTCTCTTTGGATTAAAGCGGACATAATTAAATTCTAGCTGTTCAGAAGATATTGTAACTGCTCAAAACAAAATTTCCGATTTTTGCCTCTAGCAACTTTTGAAGCCATTTAAAGAGATTTTATTTGCACTGTATCATATCCATGTAACAATGAAGGATGAACAGTAGCTTGGGATATTTTGAAAGCTTGCTTCTGCAACCAACTGATTTGCTTCTATTCTTTTTTTGGGAAGAAAGATGTGAAGAAGCATAAAATACTGTGTGCCAAATGTACCATTGCATTTGTTCAACTTATTGGTCTATGTGTGTAAAGGGGCCCAACCCCGTTTCTTCTTGGATAGGACAGCTACCCACCTGCTGCTGGAGGTACCCTCTGCCATATTGTTTCACATTCCTGGCTTTGGGCCCGCTTTTCACATTCCTGGCTTTGGGCCCGCTTATGACATTCCAAGACAAAGGCCTGACTTACCGCCAGAAGTCTTCGGCATGGAACGCCATACACAGGAGTAGATATTCTGTGGTTTTCATTTAGGCAAAGAATGCCAGCATATGAGCTTCCCTTAACACCTCATTCTCCTTGGGAGCACCATAGAGTTGGGGCCACTTCCCTCATGTTTTCTAAGCCCACAGCATTCAGCGTCCTCCACCAAGTAAGATCAAGGTGCCCTCAGTATACCTGTAGCACCCTCCTAGGTAGGTGCTAGTGAGAAAGTATAGTTTGAGCTCTGTCTGCTTACCAGAAGAGCTGCAGGTAAATATATATTGTTCTCTGCCTACCAGAGAGCAGGATTTGTTAGTAAGGTCTGCTCATTGTGCTCAGGATGCGTAAGTGAAACCTGACGAATAGGTGCAACGACTTTTGATACAGTCCTGATGGTTGACAGAGGGAAAGTCGCCTCGGTGCATGTTGGGATACTGTATAAAAGCCAGGAGCACATGTGCTCAAGGTCTTTCGGCTGGATAGTGGTGTCCCAGAGGGAGGGGGCGGCTGCCTCCTCCTCTGTAGAGGTGTCATGCGGCATCAGGGGGGTCATCCTGAGGGCCTGAAGAATAGCAGTGAGGAGTTGAACCCAAAGGTCCAGAGAAGCTGACTGAGAGGGGAGACACTGGAGGATCTGTCTCTGCAGTACAGTGAGTACAGAAACTCATGTCAAGGGGCCTGACCTGAGGGGGCCACCCCTGCTCCTAGGATAGTCAGTGGACAGGTGTCAGTTGGAAGAGGATGCTAGTGAGAGTGTCCTGAAGATAAGTTGTCATCCATCAAGTCCTCTTGTCAGGGAGAAAGAGAGCAAGAGACTTAACCCCATCTACACTTGTGGCAATGTGGATTACCAGCCTGATTGTTCCAAATTCACAAGCAAAGTTCTGAAGATAGAAGTCCTCAACCAATCTGAGTAGTTCAATTGGAGTATCCCACTATTCCCTTCTCCTATTCCAATTACCAATAAACAACAAAAAACCAACACCCCTAGACTGTTCATTCATGTGACGAGCCATCAGGAATAAGGTGGGATCCAGGGACTTATTCCAAAGGTAATTGAGTGCTGGTAACCAGGGGAGCCTATCAAGACAATACTCAGCGGTTCCTTCGGGGACAGTGCTACATACCAAACTGTCTATCAATGTGTGGGTAGGTGCAGTGTGGTGAGGCGGCAATAACGCACACTCAGTCCAGATGCAGTTGAAGGAACTTGTATTGAATTAGAGGCAAAACAGTTCACAACAAGCCTGGCGGAAGCCCAACCAGGAACACTCATGAATGAAAACAGCATGTAGCAGCACAGGTCTCAGCCGAGCTGACAGCATCTGTCTGGAGGGCGGAATGCAGCCTGGCCAGTCTGAGTCCAAGTGGGGGGGGGGGGTTTCCATGAAAATAAGAGAATCCCTACACTTTCCCTGCTCATCTGGAACCTTTCCTTGCTTCTGGGAACCTGTCCCCACACTATCCACATGCTAGGGTCTTAAATAAACTGTGCCTGACCTTAGATGGCTGCCAGAGTCACATGGGCTGTCAGCATCCAAACTAATCGCTGCCCCCAAGAAGCCATAGAGGGACCATGTTCCTCCTGACTTCTTCTGCACTGCCGCTGTGGTTGTGTGCAACCTGCAGTAGAGAAAATGGATTGCACCTACAAATGTCTCTTGCCATAGCTCTGCCCAGCCGGGCACGCTCCCAGATGTAAACTCAATCCCCCAGTAGTTACCAGTACTCGCATCAGAGGATTTCAACCTGGCCTAAAAGGCCTTTTGCACCCCACTCATGACTCACATAAGACTGTAAAAAGAGTCAGGGCAACTATAGCAGTTCCTACTGAGTTCTGTACCACCTCACTTGGGGTTAAAGCCCCTTGGGCAGTAGCCAACAACATCCAGGTAGCGCTGGGGTATATGGCTCCCATGCCCTGTCTCACAGTAGGCCCCTCCCACACTGGCATGTATATAGACACTAACTCCATCCACTAGATCATTCTAGGGAGGTTTTTTTCTCATTAATTGCCAAACACCCAATTACCACTTTCCCTATACTATATTCGGCTCAGAGCCATCTATTGGTAAGCAAGCTAACTGCACCTGCTAACCTGTTTATACATTTCACTTTGTTAAAATTAATATTAAAGGGACATGTGGTGCACAATATCACATTTATGCTTTAATTACTTACGGGTTTAAAGGTTGTAAACAAATGGCAAGTATATCTGAGGCCAACATTTATTTTAGTTTTTCCTAGAGCAGGGAATGTTTTTTCTGCCATTTTCCCATTAAGAAAAATCACTTTCAGTTCTCTTTTAATAGATAGAACAGGGGGTAAGAGGAAATCTCTACAAAGTGAAATCGTTGTCATCAGAAGAGTCTTCCCAAGAGTGGGCACATACAACAGTAAAGACCCAACAAAGATCCCTTGCACACTTCATCCAAAGCTTAAAAAAAAGTTTGGACTTCATATACAATTTAAAGTGACTGTCAGAAAAAAGGCCAAGGGTAGACCTCCCCCTAAAAGCAAGCAATTGATACAAACCTATCCCACTGCCCATGCTGCTTTGCTGAATCATCTTCTGGAGGATGTAGAGGACATAGGAGGTCACTGGACTGAGGACACCTGGAAAAAACTTTTAATGGGTACAAAGGTGCTCCAATGGGGGCAGGGGACTCCTAAACTTGGTCTTTAGTGTAAATATACAATACCTATAGCACAGAGTGGAAAACATGGATAACTTGGTTTATTGTAGGCCCTCACATTGATTCTAAAATGTAAGTTCGATGATTGCCCATGCAAAACTTCACTATTATACTAGACTACTAGACACAATAGAAATGATATCACAGCGATATATATATATATAATCTCGCAGCAGACGCACTGGAGTGCCTCAAGAGCATACTTAACAAAGGGATTGACCAGTGCATTCCAAAGGGAAATAAGTTTAAAAGAGCAAAACTAAACCCTGGGTGGCTAAACTCCAACATAAAAATGCATAATAATGCTAAAGGAAAGGCCTTCAAAAAATACAAGACTGAGGGGTCATTGGCAGCATTCAAGCATTACAAAGAGTGTAATAAGAAATGTAAAGACGAAATCAGGGAGGCTAAAATAGAACATGAGAGACATATAGCGGAAGAGAGTAAAAAGAACCCCAAAAAATTTTTTAAGTATATAAACAGTAAGAAAGCGAGGCCAGAACACATTGGCCCCATAAAAGACGATAAGGGAGTTTTGGCCACAGAGGACAGGGAAAAGGCGGTAGTGTTAAATAATTTCTTCTCTTCAGTCTTCACAAAATAATTGGGGGGGCTACACTAACCCAGCTTGTAAGGCCAAACTAAACATCACACCTCAGGAAATACCGCCATGGCTAACAGAAGATAGACTTAGAACTAAACTAGAGAAACTTAACATAAATAAATCACCGGGACCGGACGGCTTGCACCGGAGGGTTCTTAACCACTTTACCACTAGAGCATTTTGCTGTCTTACATCTGGGCCACTTTTTGCGATTCGGCGCTGTGCAACTTTAACTGACAATTGCGCGGTCATGCGACGCCGTGACCAAACGAAATTTACGTCCTTTTTTTCCCACAAACAGAGCTTTCTTTTGGTGGTATTTGATCACCTGTGCGATTTTTACTTTTTGCGCTATAAACAAAAAAAGAGCGTTTATTTTGAAAAAATAACAATATTTTTAAAATTTTTTTATATGAAATTCCCCCCAAAAAAGATGTAAAAACCAATTTTTTTTTAAATTTTTGGCCAATTTGTTTTCTGCTACCCATGTTTGGTAAAAAAATTGCGTATTTTGATTGGTTTGCGCAAAAGTTATTGCGTTTACTAACAAAGGGAAAGATTTATGTCATTTTTGGTGGTTTTTTTTAACGAGTAATGGCGGCGATCTGCGATTTTTTTTGCGGTACTGCGACATTGCGGTGGACAGATCGGACCCTTGACTGACATTTTTGACACTTTTGGGGGTACCAGTGACATTTCTACAGTAATCAGTGCTATATATATGCACTGTGTGACAGTGCAGTCAGCTGTGAGGGTGTATGTCGCCCAGGATATCTCCAATCCTGGGACCAGGTGTTAGGAATAGCCAGCACACTGATTGTGCAGGTGGATCTGGGCCTTTTAACACAGACAGGACCAGGGTTCTGGGCTCCACCCTCCCAAGGAGTCCTGGCAAGCAAGGGAGAAGTGTGCATGTCTGACAGAGCAGACGGAGGGCCAAAACCTGTGGGCCTGAGCAGCAAGGAAGCTGTAAAAGGAGAGTGTCAGGAAGGGTACAGAGTGTGTACCATACAGGGACACTGTTACAGGGTCAAGAGGACCAAGGTCAAAGCCTGAGGAGCAGTGCTGACCAGAGAGCCAGGTGGCTTGGTATTATTCGCTTATTATTTCTTTACTGCTGTGTAAAGTTGAAACCCCTGCGTGGGAAATCCTGGATGGACTGTTTTCCTTTTCTTTAATAAAAGTGGGCCAACAAGCCCTTGAAAGGCACAACTGGACTGGACTGGACTGAGCTCACTGGTAAGCTCTACATTTAAGCTAAAATAACCCCCAAATGTTACAAGTGGTGCTCGGATGCGGGAATACCTGAAGATCTTCGCATATACCAGTGAGCTTTTGCCAGACTGTCTATATTGCTATTGCTGTGTGAGCAAGAGTTGTGTGTTGTCTCAGCCTTAAGGTGACAGTACACTTAAAAAAAAATTTTCTCTAAGGAACTGTGTTTTCCTGACTGCAGAGATGGGGCGGTCAAAACAGAAAAAGAAAGCGAGGCTTGCTGAAATGAGAGACAGAACTCTGTGGCTGGAGGGGTTGTTACCGACCGAACAAGCCCCAGCAGAGTGCAAGATGCATATGGCCACACTAGAGAGGGAAAGTCTGTTTGCAAAAAGGAGAAGCTGCAGAGAAGATGTTTGTGCAAAAGTGTCGGCTGTTACCACTGGCAACAGGAAACCTGTTTGGTCTGCAGTGGATGTTGGAGAGCTTAAAAAGGCTGCAATGTCTCCCTATATCCATGTGGGGGTATCTGCAAAGTTGAACGTTGTTGCTCGTGACAACAAAGTCAAGGTCAATCGTGAGACCTATGGTGGATGGGGGAGTGATCCTGATGAGACTCGTGGCTTGTGGGCTCAAGAGGAACCATTACAGCCAGTGGGAGAATGCTGGAGAAGTGCTGTGGGGAGAGTGCGGTCTCCCATGGCAACAAAGAATGAAGTGTCATCTGGATGGTGGAGCTCCAGTGGAGAGGCAGCTGATCATTCCCAAGGAGAGGGCTATAATGTCCGAGAGTGGGTGATGCCTAGGAGAGCATCTGTTTCACCTTATGACCGCATGGGAAAATACACCAGGAAAAGGGCAGCAGAGGAATGGTTCCTGCAGCGACGCATGCAAAGTGCAAAACACACCGCTTGGACTGGTAAGACTGTTCCTGTTTCTTGTGTGAAAGAGACTGAATATTTGTCTTATCCCGGTGAAGTGGTGGCAAGTCCGGTGGGGAGATCCGCTGCCAAGAGAGACTTGCTGCTGTGTAGTACCCTGCATAATGGGGAAGCACAGGTTAAAGCTGAACCTGCAACAAGACTGAGGCCTGATAAGGACTGGTCTTTAGGCAGTGTGCTGTGTAGCAGGAAGACCAGGGATGAAAATAATTATGTGCTGTTTACTGAGAGTAAAAATGCCAAAACTAAAATATGTGAAAATACTCATGGTGATAATGGGTTAATGCAGCCTGTCATTGGAAAGGTTGATGTGTTGAATGAATGCTCCATCTGCTCACAGTGATGAGAGTGAGGTACTGAAACCTGCTATGATTAACAAAGTATTGCCACAGTGTGGTTTAAACCAAAGTGATGGGTGCAATGTGTCCAATGCTGAGCCACTCTGTCCTGTGTCTCCTTTGGTAGACGGAGCAGTGCTGCGGAGTGCTGCTGATTGGTGCACAAACAAGGCAGACTGGGATAGTATGGCTAGAAGGATATTGGCATGGTGGAAAGAAATTTCTGACGATAATAGTGAGGTGGACACTATGGCTGCTGTGACAAATGGAGAGGCTGCAGAGTCAGTGTTCACAGGTGCATTGGCTGTTGCAGAAATTAACCCTCTTATGACTGAAGGTCCGAACAAGTGTGAACGCACAGCAGAAAATTTGTCCACAATGCATACAGAGAAAAATGATGTGTATTTTGTGACAGACATGCTAAAAGAAATGCTAGTATCATGGAGTGTACAGCCGGTGTATATCTTGCCGTCCTCTCCTGCGTTTGGAGAACTTGTACCACGGGGTATGGCTGATTGGCGCTGGATATTGCAGGCTATACTGTGCAGAGATAACCAATGGTGGAATCATTTAATGCAATGTTTGGTGTTATGGAAAGTTGTCTCACAGTGTGCTGAATGGTTTCATAAAGAGGTTGTGTATGAGAGGCACTCTGGAGCACTGTTGGACAGGTCAGATGTGTTGCAAATACCAGCGGTAACCAAAGTGCTTAGAGAGACTGGTGTGGAAAAATGTTTCTTGGTAGAACAGTTGCTGATGGAGTGTTGGACAACAGGGAGCAATGTGAAACTATTGGAAGGTCCCAAAGAGTAACTGCTTTCCTGTATGCGGTCCCTCCACAGACACTATCATAACAAGCGGTGGGACAATGTTTCTTGAAGTTTTTGACAATGTGGAGGATGTGTATATTTCTGAGAATGCGGTGGCTACTGCAGGGGGTAACCCTCGTGAGAAAGGACCAGATAAGGGCAAGCAAACAGCAGAGACTTTGTCCGTTACCCACGGAAGTGTTGTTGTCACTGCTGATGATCTAGAGCAGTCCCATGATGATGAACCTGAGAACTTGGATATGAGTCCAGCACCTGGCAGCGCTCTGGAAGAGCACCAGGGTGTGGTAACCTCCAGCGGGGAGGAGATTTTGTTAAACTTCACGACTTCTCAGGTCTCAGCAAGGGAGTCTCTCTGCATTCCCAGTGTCATGGAATACCCCAGGAAGGACTTGGGTCTGGAATCAGGGGTCTGGTTCATAGCAAAAGTGTTAGAGAAGATGCTTGAACTTTGGGATGTACAGCCTATCTATACTGGGGTGTCTCCTCCACAGTCTGACAGTCTGGTACTGCGAAGTACCACTAGGTGGAGCACCGAGTGTCAGGGTGTACAGCCCAAAGAAAGACAAGACAAAAGTGGTTTTATTTCTAAATTTACTACTTTTATTAAAAGTACCCTCTGGGTATGCTGCTGGATTATTTCCTGAAGGTTTGGTATATGGGAGACGCTTTGGAGAAAAAAAAAATGCATCCAAGGTTTCACCTCCTAACAGCCAGGTGGAAAGCATTTCTGCTGCTATGGTCCGAGGTGGTGCTCGTCAGTGGGCGGTGAAGGGCACGTATACTGCACCAGTGGCCAAATCACATGAGCTGGATGGGCCAAGTGTGGACCAGGAAACGGCAGAGGTTCTGTCCCGGACTCAGACGGATGTGATTAGAGAGACTGGGGACAACAGTTCAACAAAAGGTTTATGTGACAAACCAGATAGGGTCCCTGAAACAGGGAATTGGATAAGAATTGTGGTGAAAGCTGTATATGGATCAGACGAGAGCTCGCCTGTTCAAGTTGTGGTCAGAAGAGGTCAGGTGTTAAGACAACTGCCTGCTGAGTGGGTGACACCAGGGGAGGTGGCATCTTGTGAGGTTCCCATGGGTGATAGCCACCCTCCGATGTGTGTACCCTGCGCGGACGCTGTCCTAACAAATGCTGGAAACTGGGGAGTGCAGGACATTTGCAACATTGAGAGGTGTAATGTTGGTTTGAATATGTCTGTTCTTGATAAACTGAAAAATGTGTTGGTCGTACATAATGTGGTGCCCAAAGATACATGTAAACCTGGAAACCTGAAGCGTGGAGGCAGAAGGGTTGATGGAAAGGCCAGGGGGACCCCTTTAAAATTTCAGAAGAGGAAATGCTTATGGAAGTGCACCCGGAAAAAGAGTTGGGAAGGTCTCATTAACCGGTTGCCGACCGCCGCACGACTATATACTGCGGCGGTCAGCCCCGGCCAGGCAGAGTGACGTATCGGTACGTCACTCGCCTGTCACTGACTTGCGAGCCTATCGCGGGCGGGCGCGCGCCCGCCGAGGCGCGCGCCCGCCGCGGCTCGTTCACAGGCAAGTCAGTGCGTGTGACCGGCGGACTCGATGTCCGCCGGCCACACTACGATCGCTCCTGTGAAGGGAGAAAGACAGAGCAGCTTGTGTAAACAAGCTGCCTGTCAGTTCTCCCTGTGTAAAAGTGAAGATCTGACCGTTCTACTATGTAGAACGGTTGATCTTTGCTTTTACACCAATAGCCATGTCCCTACACAGTAGAAAGCACGCCCCTAGGACACACTTAACCCCTCCCTGTCCAATAAAGTTAACCCCTTCCCTGCCAGTGTCATTTTTGCAGTAACAGTGCATATGTATAGCACTGATTACTGCAGTAATGTCACTGGTAACCCCAAAAGTGTCAAAAATGTCAGTCAAGGGTCCGATCTGTCCGCCGCAATGTCGCAGTACCGAAAAAAAAATCGCAGATCGCCGCCATTATGCGTTAAAAAAAAAAACACCAAAAATGACAAAAATCTTTCTCTTTGTTAGTAAACGCGATAACTTTTGCGCAAACCAATCAAAATACGCTTTTTGCGATTTTTTTTTTTTACCAAACATAGGTAGCATAAAACAAATTGGCCGAAAAATGTTAAAAAATTTTGATTTTTACTTTTTTTTTTGGGGAATTTCATATAAAAAAATGTGAAAAATATTGTTATTTTTGCAAAATTTACGCTCTTTTTTTGTTTATAGCGCGTGATCAAAAAATCGCACAGGTGATCAAATACCACCAAAAGAAAGCTCTGTTTGTGGGAAAAAAAGGACGTCAAATTCGTTTAGGTACAGCGTCGCACGACCGCGCAATTGTCCGTTAAAGTCACGCAGTAAAAAATCGCAAAAAAACCCCTGGTCCTTTAGCAGCCAAATCCTCCGGGGCTTAAGTGGTTAAAGCCCATAGCAGTGACAGTGGGGCATAGTGAGAAACGCCAAAGAAGGCATTGGGTAGAGTTACCCTTTAGGAAAAGTGTGGTCAGACAGGTGTGGACTCCTGTAAATGATAGCTGGTACAGAGGTGCCAATTGGAAGAAGGTAGGCTGGTGTGTTACGCCCCCTCCGGGGTCGAAACAGGGGGGGAGGATGTGTGACAGTGCAGTCAGCTGTGAGGGTGTATGTCGCCCAGATATCTCCAATCCTGGGACCAGTTGTTAGGAATAGCCAGCACACTGATTGTGCAGGTGGATCTGGGCCTTTTAACACAGACAGGACCAGGGTTCTGGGCTCCACCCTCCCAAGGAGTCCTGGCAAGCAAGGGAGAAGTGTGCATGTCTGCACAGTGCAGTCTGACAGAGCAGACGGAGGGCCAAAACCTGTGGGCCTGAGCAGCAAGGAAGCTGTAAAAGGAGAGTGTCAGGAAGGGTACAGAGTGTGTACCATACAGGGACACTGTTACAGGGTCAAGAGGACCGGGGTCAAAGCCTGAGGAGCAGTGCTGACCAGAGAGCCAGGTGGCTTGGTATTATTCGCTTATTATTTCTTTACTGCTGTGTAAAGTTGAAACCCCTGCGTGGGAAATCCTGGATGGACTGTTTTCCTTTTCTTTAATAAAAGTGGGCCAACAAGCCCTTGAAAGGCATAACTGGACTGGACTGAGCTCACTGGTAAGCTCTACATTTAAGCTAAAATAACCCCCAAATGTTACAACTGTTACTGTAAAAATGACACTGGCAGGGAAGGGGTTAATTTTATTGGAGAGGGAGGGGTTAATGTATGCCTGGTGCTTACTGACGTGTGGAGGGGGAGGTGACTGTGTGAGACAGGGACAGATCGGATGTCCAGCTATGCTGAACACTCCGATCTGTCACTCCCTGTCACTGAGGAGATCCGCCCGCTCTGTTTACACAGGCAGGCGGATCTCCAAACTGGATTCCCCGACGATCGGGGCAGAGCAGCGGCGATCGCCGCTGCTCCTCCCCTGGCCCGACTCCCGCTGTGAATGAAAACAGCGGGAGCACGCCTCCGGCGGCGCGCGAGCGCCGCCTACAGGGGGAGGAGTCTGGCGACGTAGGTCTACGTCGTCAGACGGGATCGTGCCACTTTGCCGCAGTAGTACTACGGTACTCAGCGGTAAAGTGGTTAAAGAGCTCAGCCAGGTGATTGCCAGACCATTATTCTTAATCTTTAAGGATAGTTTACAGATGGGTATGGTGCCAGCTGATTGGAAAAAAGCCAACGTGGTACCAATATTTAAAAAAGGGGCCGAGATATATCCCGGTCAGCCTAACATCAGTAGTCTGCAAGATTTTTGAGGGGATGTTAAGGGACCACATACAAGACTTTAGTAATGAAAATGGTATTATTAGTAGTAATCAGCATGGATTCATGAAAAATCGTTCTTGCCAAACCAATCTATTAACCTTCTATGATGAAGTGAGCTGCCACCTAGATAAAGGTAAGCCTGTGGATGTGGTGTACCTGGACTTTGCAAAGGCCTTTGACACCGTTCCCCACAAACCCTTACTGTACAAACTAAGGAAGGTAGGTATGGACCATAAGGTGAGTACCTGGATAGAGAACTGGCTCCAGGGGAGGTTGCAAAGGGTGGTGATTAATGGGGAGTACTCAAATTGGGCGGGTGTGGAAATCGGGGTCCCCCAGGGTTCTGTCCTGGGGCCAATCCTGTTTAATTTATTCATAAATGATCTAGAGGAGGGGATATCGAGTAACATCTCAGTATTTGCGGATGATACCAAACTAAGCATGCCAATACCTTATAGGCAGGATGTGGAAACCTTACAAGCGGACCTGAACAAAATAATGGGGTGGGCAACTACATGGCAGATGAGGTTTAATGTTGAAAAATGTAAAGTAATGCACTTGGGTGCCAGAAACCAGAAAGCAAGCTACTCATTGGGGGGGGGGGGGACCTCTGGGTTAGTCTAGGATGGAAAAGGACCTGGGGGTACTGGTAGACAACAGGCTTGGCAGTGGCATGCAATGCCAAGCTGCTGCAAGCAAAGCCAACAGAATACTGGGATGTATAAAAAAGGGGATTCACTCCAGAAATAAAGAGATTATTCTCCCACTCTACAAGACTCTGGTCCGGCCACATCTGGAGTATGCTGTCCAGTTCTGGGCACCGGTCCTCAGGAAGGATGTGCTGGAACTGGAGAAAGTCCAGAGAAGGGCAACAAATATAATTAGGGGAATGGAGGACATCAGCTATGAGGAAAGACTACAAGCACTGAACCTATTCTCTCTGGAGAAGAGACGATTGAGGGGGGATATGACATCAATGTACAAATACTGTACTGGCAACCCTAGCATATGGAAAAACCTATTCAGAGAAAGGGAATACAATAAGACACATGGCCACTCACTAAAACTAGAGGAAAAGCGGTTTAACCTTAAAATACGCATGGGGTTCTTCACTGTAAGAGCGGTAAGGATGTGAAATTCCCTTCCGCAAACAGTCGTATCAGCAGGGAGCATTGATAGTTTCAAAAAACGATTAGATGGGCACCTGAAAGACCACAACATACAGGGATATACAATGTACGGTTAACAGCAAACACACACACACATCATAGGTTGAACTGGATGGACTGATGTCTTTTTTCAACCTCACTAACTATGTAACTATGTACCTATGTCCTGCCTCAATTTTCCTTTGTATTTTTTACAGAGACCCAGAGCCGACTCGACCTTATTTCCTATCCCACCTTGATGACAGCTAACGTTGGGCTAAAAGACCACCTTCACAATGCTAACGCTGCACATAAATCGGTCACTGTCACCCAACACGATGAAGGCCTATTGCACTGCCTGGAACGCCTACGGCGAATTCCTAGCCACATGCCCCAGGACGGGCACAGGTCACATCAAGCACGTCCTTGCCTTCGTGTCTTACTGCCACACTCATCTGAGCCTGTCCCACAACACTGTCAGACTGTACCTAGCTTGCATCCAGCATATCCTCTCCTTACAAGCCCCTGGGAAACCCTTGTTGTTTGCGATCCATGCAATCAACGCATTACTGTGTGGCATCCAGAAACATCAGCCCATAGCCAGTAGCAAATGCTGGCCCATATCAAGTTCCACATTCTGGAACATGTCAGCCATCCTGTCACCGTCCCCTTTTTGGCTGCTCCCCAGCCTGTTCATCCAAGCAGCTATATACCTGGCCTTCTATGGCTTACTGCGACCCGGTGAGTTCACTTACAGTGGCCCCAGTTGCCAGGTGCCATGCAGGTGCCATCTGGCCCACCTTCAAGACCATTTTGTTCTACATCTGGCAGTGTCCAAAACTCAACAGTCTGGACATGGGGGTTGACATCATAGTCTTCAAGACCCACAATAAATGGTGTCCAGTAGCGGTTCTGGACCAGTTGTTATCATACCTGCCGAGCCAGTCAAGCTTAAGCCCATTGTTGCCTTTTCCTTCCAGCCCACTAACAGCTAGCCAGTTCATCAGACATGTTCGCATCTTCCTGGCTAATCTAGGCCTCAACCCTAACCAGTTTTCTGAGCACTCCTTCAGGATCAGAGTGGCCTCGGCCACCTCCCGGCACAGTGTGCTGGGTCATGTCATCAGAAGATTAGGTAGATGGAAATCCGCCTGCTTCACCCGGTATATTCTGAATCCCCAGGTTGAGCTGTTGCAAGCCTTTACCAAGTTTGCCCAATAAATGTCATGTATATCAATAAAACAGCTTTCCCTATCCTTTTATTCCCCCCCCCCTTTTTTGGTGTACCAACCAGCTGACCAGGGCACACCTCAAGTCTATGTTATGTTGTGAGTCTTGTGGCATCTTTATGTGGTTTCAGGTCTATCTCGGTTGGAGGACTCTGACCATAAATTTGAAGGCCATTATGGTGGCCTGAATTTATGGGAGGAGTCCATAGGGGAGGGGGGGGGGTTTGCATTTAAGCAGCCCACACACCTGTGTTCCTTGTCGGTTCCAGTGCATGATACCCTCCCTCCCATCCCCTTTACAGGGCACTTCCTTCACATCCCTCTTCCACAATCAACCATTACTTCTCTTGCGTATGCCCCCTTTTTGGTGTACTGACCAGCTGGCCAAAGCACACCTCAGGCCTACGTTATGTTGTGAGTCTTGTGGCATCTTTATGTTTCACACCTATATATTAGGGATCGACCGATTATATCGAGGGGCGATATGCACTTTTCCCGATATATCGGAATTGGCCCCGGAGGTTACCGATATTGCCGATATTTTGGGAAAGTGCATGTACTGGAGTGATGCCTGCAGCTAGAGGCATCACCCCGGTACCGGAGTCCATAGCCAACAATTGGCTGTCTTGTAACGACAACCAATGTGGCTGAGAAGCTGCTAGGCTGTCATTACAAGGAACGGGAGGGGACATCCCCCCCCCTCCCGCTGCCTTCCGCGGCTCTCCCATCCCACCGTGAGACCCGGGCAACCAGCCTGCACGGCTGCCGAAGACCCGATCAAAGCCACATTCGGCTCTGATCGGGTCTCCATGCGAAAACCAAGAAGTGATGTCATGAGTGACATCACTTCTGGGTACTGTCTGGTGCCAGATTAAAAATAATGACAGCATTCAAAACAGCCAAACTTGGCGTTTTAAATGCAGAGGAGGGGTTTGGGGTCTTTTAGATCCCCAGATCCCTCCACAAAAGTACCTGTCAAAAAAAAATTTTTTTCTAAATGTACAAAAATATCGGCCAATACCGATATGCATTGGCCAAAATATTGGTATTGGCAATGAAAAACTGATATTGGTCGATCACTAATATATATATATCTATACACGCCCATAGGTGAGTTTATAGAGGCATCCTAAGAAAGGTATAAATAAATTATAACTACATTTTAGGTGTTTTCAATGACACCCGTGAGCAATAGGGACTTTGCGCTAGAGCGCAGATAAAAGTTTTCCTTTTGGAATAGTGTATCTGGATTTAGCCTTTTCAGAAAATGGTGTCATACCTGTGCGAATCCTGTAGATGGCAGTGGTTAGTTTTTAATGCAAGCATACAATCCCAGCCCGGAGAGGAGTACTGATTTCATTGAATGTCCTTCACATTATAATGTAACAGACACATTTAAAATTGATGACATAATTTGAATGACATTGCTAAGTGTGTATTGAAGAGATTCTGTATGTTAAAGTTAGATGTATTGCTATTAATTAACACATTGTGAAATATTAAATAATGGGAAAATTGTTGCCCTTAATGAGTAGAGCTTATTTGGAAAAGAACATAGATTTATATAGCAGAGAAAATTAAAAGGTTATTTTGTCCCTTGCTGTCATAGTCTTCAATCTTTACCTTACTCTAATCTATATACTACTATAGGGTTCCTATTATTATTATTATTATTATCCTTTATCTAGAATGTGCCAACATGTGACCCACCAATGTACTTTAGATAATAAAAGGGGCGCAAATTGCATACTTTAAACAAAAGCAAGTACAGAGACCTTATACAGGAGCAGAGAATCCTGTTTGTACAACCAACTATCCCATTTTCAACTATCTATTATCTGTATAAAATATATACAGAAAATAAATCACTTTCAGTGGAATGCCTAGGAGGGTATAGCATGCACCAAGTATCACCATTTATGGCGTGCCCACAAGACCTGAATTTAAATTTTATGTCTGTAAACAATGTGTCACTGAGCAACACACGGCGGTGCAGGAGCAATCTGCATAAAATAATCTTGGGCTTGTTGGTAGGCAGGCAGTAGCAGGAGCAGCAGAGTAATCTGATGTCTCTCTCCTCATGATTAAAGTGGAGTTCCGGGCAAAAAAAACTATTTAAGCTAAAAATACCCCCGGGACAGTCAGGGCTAGTGCATTTAAGCAACGATAGCCTCTGGACTGTCCCCTGTTTCACTTACCTGTAAGAAGAAATACTTACCTTAAAAATGTTTTGTCCAGTGCTGCCATCTCAGGTGTGGGCAGCTGAAGCCGGAGCGTCCTCTTCGTGTCCTCTTTGGTGACCTCGGAGTCCCAGAATGCCCTGCTCTTAACTTCCCGGGCAGGCAAGTCATCCCTGAACAGCTTCTGCAGATGCCCAAGTCATCCCTGAACAGCTTCTGCACCTTTTTCAGGTGTTTTTAAGCTAGTGGATGGGGCAAACTTCATTTTTAGGGTGGAACTCCACTTTAAAGTGATTCTAAGACCCGGTTCACACTAGCGCGACTTGTCAGGTGACTTGTCAGCCTGACAAGTCGCGCTCCCTCGCAGTCCATTGACTGCTACAGGACCCATTCTAATAGGAGCGACACAAGTCGCTCCGACTTAGAAAAAGGGTCCTGTACTACTTCGGGGCAACCTCGGAGCGACTTCCATAGAATTCCATTATATGAAGTCCGTGCAAGTCGCGCCAAAGCACGGGACTGACAAGTCGCCTCCCGAAGTAGTACAGAGTCGTGTCGCCTCAGTGTGAACCGACTCAAGGTTCTTTTTTTTTTTAAATAACAAACATGTTATACTTACCTGCTCTGTGCAAGGATTTTGCACAGAGCAGCCCAGATTCCTGGGGTGCTTCAGGCAGCACTCCTTCTCTTTATTGGGTGCCCCCCACGAGAGCCGATTTTCATGGGGACACCCATGCGGGCAGGCTCATGAGTCCTGCTGCTGCGTACATTGATGAAGACAGCAGGACTTGGCCCCGCCCCCCGCTCCTGTGTAACTGCATTTGATTGACAGCAGCGGGAGTCAATGGCTCCAGCTGCTATCAATCTATCCAATGAGGACCCGAGACAGGGGCTGAAGCCACTGGGCTCATGCTCATCACTGGAATGATCAGGTTCAGGTAAGAAAAAGGGGGGGGGGGCAGCTAAAGCACAAAAGGTTTTCCACCTTAATGCATAGAAAGGATTAGGGTGAAAAACCGTGAGACTTTACAACTCCTTTAAAGTGGAACTAAAGGCAAAGATACTTACTTTAGTTCCAACAGTTCGACGCCTACAAGGTCTCTCACTGACATCTTCTCCCCGTCTTCTGCTGGGTGCCAATTCTCAGCCATCTTGATTTGCTGATGCGAAAAGCCATGTTGTTCACGGTAGCACTGAAACTTCTTCAGCAGTAGCCTCAGGGAACCCAGGGACAGGAGCTTCATGGTGCCAGACTGCCCATTGCCTTCATTGACACACCATTGTACTGTATGACCACACCACATCATTTTGTCTAGTGCCCACCAGAGCCAGATGTCAAGTGCCCCTCCAAAAAGCACCTGTCAGCATATAGGCAGGTTTTAACATGTCTGCCTTAGTAAGTTAGCAGCTACCCAGGCTGGGAATGAGTTAAACCTGTCTCTGCAGTTCTTGTTCTTTTTGAGCTCAGCCCTCTCCCCTATGTGGTAAATAAAAGAGGGAAGGGCTCTGCACACAGAGAGTTGCTTGCATGGGAAAAACAGAGAGGTTAAGCCACAACATGTAATCTCCATCTACTTCACAAAGCTTCTGTTCCCACATCCTTGGTTAGTTCTGTATCTGCAGTTGGTTCATGGTATCGGGACTGCAGTCATAGTTACATAGTTAGTGAGGTTGAAAAAAGACATCAGTCTATCCAGTTCAACCTATGATGTGTGTGTATGTTTGCTGTTAACCGTACATTGTATACCCCTGTATGTTGTGGTCTTTAAGGTGCCCATCTAATAGTTTTTTGAAACTATCGATGCTCCTTGCTGATACGACTGTTTGCGGAAGAGAATTCCACATCCTTGCTGCTCTGACAGTGAAGAACCACCTACAGTCTGCTGGAGGCACCGGATTATTGGAAGACATCCAAGTCATGGAAAGTACCAAGATGGACTATCAGAGAGGTATGCCTGTGTAGCCACACTACTGTGGTTAGGGTTAAGAAATTTGCGATTGAGGGGTGCTAAAACCTTTTAGTTGAGCCAAATTTTTTTCTGCTGCTCAACTGCTCTCCCTGTTGCTGCTGAGACAGCGGCCAGGATGTACACATTCCGTGGGATTGATGCTTTGCATCATTGTCACTGAAACCAGGAGGTTTAACGTCACATTCACATGTAACCCAAAGTGGTGGTTTATACTGTGTAATTGTCATTTTTTATCTATTGTGAATATATTTTTAAATAAAGCACTTTTGGTTTCATCATCTTACTACACTATGGGGATTCTTTATTCTGCATATTGAATTGGAGAGGAAAAGATGGTGAATTATTGATTGCAAAACACTTTGAGGGAACCCATTAACAACAAAGAGGGATTTGTTGACAGGCTCTGATTGGGCCACTGTTATATATATTTATGGTAAGCCTTTGTCCACTGAGAGCATGGGTGATCTTGTCTCTTAAAGGGACAGTATACAGAAATTGTCCAGCAAGGTCTTTCACTGGGGATTGGTATTCTTAAAGAGAATGGATTGTTGTGTAAGTGTAAATAGTGAATGCATTAGGGAATTGGGTTTAAACATGCTACACAATAATCTTTTCTTTTGTTTTTGGGTTCTAATACCAGTCCCGAGTGAAAGGGAGGGGTGAGACCAATCATGGATGCATATCCATGACAGAGGAATAAAGTAGAAATCTTGATCATTTGAAATCTGTATGGAAATGTGGTTTTGACCTAAGTAAATTTAGTGGCTCATGTCTTTCTGGTGAGCATCCTATCTGCTTGTTCATCTAATTGAACAGTTAATATACAGTTTATGAATTTATGCTGGAGTGTGTATGAAATGCGTTTTTGGACCTCTGCATGATTAGTGGGTCACATCTTCCTGGTGAGCGTTCCACTTGTTCGGTTATGGAATTGGGAGAATTATAAATGAATAATGCTTGTAAGTAATTTTTATCATAACTTGAATCTATTACATTTGACACACTTCACTATGCAATCTTCTTTTCTCTTATAAAAACACCATATTGCAGTGAAGTGGATCTCCTCTTATAAAAATATCATGTTGCAATAGAGCGGAGCAAAAGAAGGAGACAACGGTTGAATTAGTTATCCAAATAAATTCTGAAATTTTGCCACAGTTTAGGACCATATTGGAAAAAGCATTGTATGACTCAGCTAATTCTAAGGATTGAATAAGTTCTGGTAAGCCTCTTTTAACAATCCGAGGGATATTAGCACATGGTGGAGGACTACATGAGTGAATTGGATTGTAGAAAATTTCTGGGAATATGTGATGATAAGACTTTCACAGAGGATATTTCGGACTTGAACTGGAATGCTATTTGGTTTGATTTAGTTGTCACATATCACACAGTTTTTGGTTAACTGAGAGATGTATGGAGTCCTTTATGCACTAGCAGTGCCATTTTAAGAGCATTACAGCCCTCCCCCCCCCCCCCACCGGGCAATGCAGCGCACTGGGGCCTTGCCTACACAATCACCCACGAAAATAAAAATGCAAATTATTGATAAGGCTATATTTATTGGTACCTCCAACAAAATCAATGTTTAAACATTAACACAGCATTTGGAAAATATAACACGAGCTTTAACCACTTGCCGACCGCCGCACGACTATCTACGTCGGCGGTCAACCCCTCACAGGCAAACTAACGTAGGTCTACGTCGCTTGCTTGTGAGGGTCTAGGGAGCGAGCGCGCGCCGCCGGAGGCGCGCTCCCGCTCCCGCGTGGTCACGGACCCCCCCGCGCGTTTGACCAGTGGACCCGATGTCCGCCGGTCACTCGGCGATCGGCGGGGGAGAGGGAGAATGTCAGGCAGCTTGTGTAAACAAGCCACCTGTCATTCTCCTCGCTGTAAAGACACTGATCACATGGATCTACTATATAGATCCGTTGATCAGTGTCCTTACAGCTGAAGCCACAGCCAATCACAGTAGAAAGCACGCCCCTAGGGACACACACAGCCCCTCCCTCCCAAATAAAGTTAACCCCTTCACTAACAGTGTATTTTTACAGTAACAGTGCATATGTATACCACTGATTACTGTAGAAATGTCACTGGGACCCCCAAAAGTGTCACAAATGTCAGTCAAGGGTCCGATCTGTCCGCCCCAATGTCGCAGTACCGCAAAAAAAAATCGCAGATCGCCGCCATTACGCGTTAAAAAAAAAAACGACAAAAATGACAAAAATCTTTCCCTTTGTTAGTAAACGCGATAACTTTTGCGCAAACCAATCAAAATACGCTTTTTGCGATTTTTTTTTTACCAAACATAGCATAAAACAAATTGGCCGAAAATGTTAAAAAATTTTGATTTTTACATTTTTTTTGGGGGAATTTCATATAAAAAAATGTGAAAAATATTGCTATTTTTGCAAAATTGACGCTCTTTTTTTGTTTATAGCGCGTGATCAAAAAATCGCACAGGTGATCAAATACCACCAAAAGAAAGCTCTGTTTGTGGGAAAAAAAGGACGCCAAATTCGTTTAGGTACAGCGTCACACGACCGCGCAATTGTCCGTTAAAGTCACGCAGTGCCGAATCGCAAAATACCCCCTGGTCAGGAAGGGGGTAAAATCTTCCGGGGCTTAAGTGGTTAAAAACAAGAAATGCTTGGCTGGGGTTTGATCGCTGGGCAGATGGGACCCCCAGGCAACTGACCAATGTGCCCATGTGGTAAGACGGCCCTGTGCACTAGTATATAACATGTATGTTGCCACGCTAAAGCAGGGATAATGTTTATTAAATAAACCAAAGTCCCATTAGAAAATGAAGAAAATGTAAGAATTTGTGAAGACTTTAGAGTCCAAAGTGTGTGCCTTGGCAACAAACACCATGCATGGAATTGAAAGACAGTCGTGCTAATCCGTTGCTGTAATCACCACGTGAACAAAATGCAATCTTACCAGATTGGAATGACTCCACTATAGAGTCCAAATAGCCTGTTGTAAACACTGGGGGAAATCCAGTTTGCATTACTTGGTTGCAGTATATCAGACTGACTCACGCTCCAAGCTGTATGAACTTAGTAAGGACCATATATTGCAGACATCCACATGGAATCAAAGTGAAGGAAACCACATAGTGTAAATCCACTAAAAGCTTTAGGTAGGTATGAACAGAGGTAGGTGGAACTCTGCAGAGGTAGTTGAGTTTCTTGTGAGAACAGATGTTGGCGTTATTCAGTGCAGAGACTCTCTATCTGAAGGTTTTGGCACCAGGAAATTGAAACTTAAAAGCGGAGCTGGTGACACAGGACGCCTTCTGTAGAAGATGGGGTGGAAGGAAACGCTTACTTCATGCACTATAGCTCTGTTTTTTTTTTTTTAGGATTTTGCAAAATTTGCAAACACCAGAGGGTGTTAGATTACCAGCTCCTGGGGAATTTTTGAGATTGTGGCTCTGTGCAGGGAGTAGGTGCTTTATTGAAACTGACAGCTGGCGTGTGAACGGGCAAAAAAAAAACAGTATTTAATAGCCATTTATTTTTTTCACTAGCTTTTTTGTGCATTTTTAAATGGCATGATAATATTATCTATACAATTATTTACAATAATCAATACATACAGGCAGACATGGGAGTAAGTCACACGTGCAAGTTACAAGCAAGTCTCAAATCTTAACCTTCAAGTCTCAAGCAAGTCCCAAGTTACTGTGGCGAAAAGCAAGCAAGTCAAGTCGAGTCCCTGCTAGACATGGGAGTAAGTCACACGTACAAGTTACAAGCAAGTCTCAAGTCTTAACCTTCAAGTCTCAAGCAAGTCCCAAGTTACTGTGGCGAAAAGCAAACAAGTCAAGTCGAGTCCCTGCTAGAAGTCAAGCAAGTCAAGTCAAGTCATTTATTTTGGTCAAGTCACAAATCAAGTCAAAATACTAATCTACCCCAATTTTCACCTTTAAATCAGTTAAAAGTCAGTGGTCAGGAAAGGTTTTGTTTTATGTTCAACATTAACAAAACTTAGTGCTTTTTTCTTGGCATATTAAAGAAACACTTTGAATTCCCAAAGAGCTCAAAATCCTTCGTCCGGTCATGTTTCAACACCACAGTCACTAATAATATGTTAAGTATTTCCATTTTTAAACAGCCAGTGTCCTTAAAATCAGAACACACTGAGGTGTTTTAAGTGACTGTGGTGTCAGAAACATAACAAGCACATTCATTTTGCTTTAACACATCTTGTGAAAATGCAAATATTTAATAACTTAAAAAAGTAAAGTCATTTCGAGTCATATGTCTCAAGTCAAAGTCAAGTCTCAAGTCATGAATACCAAGTCAAAGTCAAGTCGAGTATTTTATTCATTTTAGTCAAGCAAGTCTCAAGTCCTCAAACTGGTGACTTAGTCTGACTTAAGTCAAGTCCTGTGACTCAAGTCCCCCACCTCTGCATACAGGTATATTTGAATGTTTTGGGGGTATGGAATAAATGATCAGCTCTGGGTACGACATAGTTTAGGAAAGCAAGGTAAGAAATTTTCCAATACCTTCCCAAAAAATATTTACAAAGCTATTGTAGACCCCGTGCCACTGTGTAAAATGGGGGTTTAGCCAGGTTTTCTGGGTAGCAAGCACATTATTGGTGCTGCAATCATTTTAGAGCCAGGGTTAGAGTTTAGGGCCCCACCCTCCTGAGAAGGTCAGTGTGTGAAGGGAGCCGTGAGAGGTGCTGGTGTGCACCAAGGTGTCCAGATCGGGAAAGAGCAAGACCAGAGCCTAAAAAAGAGTTAATGAGGGCCAGAACAGCTAGGATGACACAAGGTGCAGCGTCTGTGCATAAACACTTGGACATGTTTCATGGTCAAGAGGACCAGAAAGGTACTAAGAGTCAGAAGGACCTTGAAGAGGTACTTGGAGCAGTAAAGCTGCAAAAGAGAGCCAGGAGGCTGAATGCTATGTTTTTGATTATGGTGAGAACCCCCTGCATAGGAAGACATACCTGTGTGAAGTTTTGATGTTCGCTTAAATAAAAATGTGCAGGAAAGCCCTGAAAACGAATCTGGTGTGGAGGAAACTCACTGTTTTGGCACTACCATTGAGCTAAGAAACCCCAACGTGCCACTCTTTTTATACAGTGGAGCATGATGCAGACATACTTAAATAGATTTATGGGTTACACTTTGAATGAAAAATTCTACCTAACTACTGCAGGCACCTTTAGCAGATCAGGGTAATTGTACTGCTCAGCACCAAAAATACCATGAATCCTGGGCACTCTGGTAGACAGTTATTTCCCAACTTACCTGAGAGTCTGGCTATGCCTTCACCCTCCTCCAATCTTTATTATTAGTCCATCACTGTTATGGGTTACTGCATTGGCCCAGTGTTGTCAGGCTAGGGTGCTGCAATACATGCTGACGTGCCAATGCATAGTGTGCCAGCATATTCAGGTTTACAGGCAGATTTCTGTTTCTCCTCTTTGATGCAGCCATGGCATCAGGGCCCCTCAGAATAGCTGACACCAACATGCTGGTGAGACCATTTGAAACAGAAAAAGTGAGCAAAAAAAAAAATAATTTTAATAGGCCTATACTTATTCAAATTGCAAGCACCCCTTGCAATTAAAGTTTCTTTTTTAGTAGGTTACTCACTTAAGCTGTTCCTTGCCTAAAGGAATGCAGACGCCACAGTTTTCCTTATTACAGCACTGAAACTATTCAACTGGTGATAATGAAGGCTGAACCTCCCATTTACAAATCAGTTTCAGAAAGAAGTTACTACAGAACAGAGAAAGGTACAAATCTTTGATGTTCCTTCATCCGGATTCTATAATCTATATCTGTAACTATAGTTATCCTGTACTCATATACTATGATTTCTTAAACTACTTTCCTACAAACAGGTGCCTGAGTTTTCAGTGTGTTTAAGCTAAAAGTTGGAGTCAAAGGAATGAAAGTATGCAGCGTTTGAATAAAAACATAATTAATGGTAATAAAAAGCGCTATATGCGTCAAGGTGTTGTGGGCCCAATACATCCTGACACATATCAGTAAATATATAAGAACTATTGTTCTGTTTCAAGCACACTGAATGCATTAAAGTGCCTGATCCACTGTGCAGAAAACAAAAAACAATAATCAACAATAAACAGTAAATGCTTGTGTGTGGGTCTGCGGCTATATACCTATATGTGTTCCCACATATACTTAGCTAAGAGCATAAATGAGAGTGGTAAAGCGATACCCCTGTACCTAATATGCAAAGCAAAAAACATACCACACAGCTGTGTATACTACCAGTGAGTAATATTAATCCAAATCAATAAACAAAAAAATGTGGTCAAATCAAATGAGAATTGTGATCAGACTGGGGCTACTTTCCCAATAATCATAATGTGACTGCCATGTAAGCGTATATATACCAATCAGTGATAACGCTCCTTAAAGTAATAAATCTATAATAAATATGAAAAAGAAAAAAAGTCCAATATATAAATGCAATCTTCCGTGAAGTCAATGTGGATTTACATAAATCACCTCCAGCTTAGACCTGTCATAGGTCATTCTGCGCCTTCCCTTTAAGGGGTATATATCCACCAATAGGTCACAGAAATCCTGTTCCCGATGTGCTCATTCCAATATAAGATGGTCTGTGCAGCAGTACTCAAAATGGTAGCAAGGCTAACAGTATTGAATCATATAAAAAACGTTAATAAAAATATAAAATGTAAATCTCACATTTCTCTGTGTACTTCGACTAGCGCACCTAGGTAACAAAGTTTACACTTTGGGGGTGTGCAGCCCCTTTAAAAATCACTAGGATGTGGTAAGCCTTGGATCCAAACAGTCAGGGCATAAACCTCCTGTATGTACGTGATGACGTCACTAGGCACATCGATGATGTGTTTCGTCACGGGTCATGTGACTTCCTCAAGGAATCTAGTACACTAGTAGTATACACTGCTGTGTGGTATGTTTTCTTGCTTTGCATATTAAGTACAGGGGTAGCGCTTTACCATTCTCATTTACATGGTGTATGCATTGCCATAACTCCATTGAATCTTGGTCTGTCCAATATGATCACCTGTGGAAAAAGCACCCTCCATAGACAGCTCAACTCTCCAATAAGACTTGGCAGTTTAATCCAACTTGTAAATATGCAGTACTGTTTTGCTTTTCATCTTTAAAGTTTAAGTTGTAGTGTACACTAAATAAGAAATTAAAACTCTGTAGTGTATTAATGTGCCTTTACTAAACAAAAATGCTGTACATACAAACTATTACAATTATTAGGAAAATAATACAAGACTGACAGATATACCTATACCAAGCAAATTTCTATCTACTTCCTAGCGAATAAGCAGAATCCATAGTGTGTATAAAATATAAATAAAAAAGTAATTTAGCTCAGGTTATAGCGGCTTCTTGATTTCAGTAGGCAATGAGGACGTCAGGCTTACTCTACAAGTGGTTGCAGGAAATTGGGCGAAAGCATCTTTAGGTGAAGTTACTTCTGGCAAGTCATTAACCACTTCAATACTGGGCACTTAAACCCCCTTCCTTCCCAGACCAATTTTCAGCTTTTAACGCTGTTGCATTTTGAATGACAATTGCGCGGTCATGCAACACTGTACCTAAACCAAATTTATGTAATTTTTTCCCCACAAATAGAGCTTTCTTTTGGTGGTATTTGATCACCGCCAGGTTTTTTCTTTTTTGGTGCACAAATAAAAAAAGACCGAAAAGTTTGAAAAAAAAAAAATTTTTTTGTTTAGGTTATAAAATTTTGTAAATAGATACGTTTTTTCCTGCACTGATGAGCACTGATGACGCCGCACTGACAGGCACTGATGAGGTGGCACTGATGGGGTGGCACTGATGGGGTGGCACTGATATGCAGCACTGATGGGCACTGATAGGTAGCACTGATATGCAGCACTGATGGGCACTGATATGTGGCAGTGATAGATAGCACTGATATGCATCATTGGTGGGCACTGATAGGCAGCGCTGATGGGCACTGATAGGCAGCACTGATGGGCACTGATTGGCGGCACTGATGGGCACTGATGGGCAGTGATAGGCGGCACTGATGGGCACTGATGGGTGGCACTGATGGGCGGCACTGATCGGCACTGATGGGGGGCACTGATGGGCACTGATAGGCAGCACTGGTGGGCAATAATGGGCACTGGTGGGCGGCACTGATAGATGGCAATAACGGGCACTGGTGGGCAGCACTGATAGATGGCATTGGTGGGCAGCACTGATAGGGGGGCACCACTGGCAGGCTCTCTGAGCCCTGTTTGCCATCCCTGGGGGCCATGGTGGGCATCCCTGGTGGTCATGGGTTGGCATCCCTGGTGGCTCTAGTGGCATCCCCTCCCCCCAGGGCTGCACTGGTAATCAATCATCTTATTACCAGCACAGACCCCCCCTGTGATCAGTGAGTAATTAGAAATACTCACTGATCACCTCGGCTGCAGAATCGATCCTCTCCTTCTCCTCACACTGACAGGATCTGTCAGGAGGAGAAGAGATCGAAGCTGTTACAACGGCTGTATTGACATTACATGACGGCTGTGATTGGTCACAGCCGTCATGTGATCAGGAGGGCCAATCACAGGGCCCTCCTGCCGAGTCTTGTTGCTCTGTGTCCTAGGGACACAGGCACATCGAGATCGCGCCGCTGCGCGTGCCCGCGGCGGCGCGATCTCTACCCTTCTGAAGGACGTTCCGGAACGTCCATTCAGAAGGACGAGACTCCCACCCGGCCGTATATGTACTATGGCCCGGGTGGGAGGTGGTTAAAGAGGCCTCTTGTCAGCTTATGTGTTTGGTCTTTTATTTAGAAAGTTTTACCATCCCCACATGGGTGTGGCCCCTCTATCAATAGTGTGTTTCAATGGGAGAAACATTTCCCAATTCAACCGCTGGATGGCACTGTTGTACCATTCATGCCATAAGTCATATATCTCAAAAGGCCAAGCGATGGTTGACCGAGGTTACAGAATTGATGCCTTTGGTTACAGAGTACAATAGAAGGATCTGTCAACTGAAAGTGATATAATAATAGTATCTATGTTAGCATTGTTTTAGAAGATGGCTTGTGTAAATGTTTTTTTAACAGCATTTGTTTGAGAAGTATCCACCCAAACACTCAAAAAAACCTGCTTTCTGTTTCTAAGAGAAATAAACAAAAAGATGATTCTATGTAATTGTAGCACCCTCCTAGGTAGGTGCTAGGTAAAGCATAGTTATGGCCCTGTTCTGCTTACCAGGGGGGTCTGATCTATTAGTTGACCCTGTCACATGTTTCCAAGTGTGATTCAGTGGGTCTGCGGGAGTGTCTCCATTGCAGCCAACGATGGAGCTCATTGGACAGTGGAGGAAACCTAGCCAAGGACACACTCTGTTTTATGTCAGTTCCAGTGGGAGGGCATTCCTGCAATGCATTCTGGGATTGCACATAAATAGGAGGGGAGCATGTGACAGGGTGTCTTTGGATGGGAAGCCGGGTCCTAGTAGGAGAGTGACGGCTGTCTCTCTTCCTGTTGCAGAGGAAGGTGGTCCAGGCAGTCGGCCTAGGGACCAGGGGATGAGCTGTGCTGTGGAGGATCCAGTGTGTGCTGACAAAGGAGCTGTGGGGCAGGATTCTTCTGGAAAACTAGTGTTGTGAGTAATCAAGATCTGCCCAAGATAGGGCACCACTCCAGAGAGGTCAAGGGGATCAGAGAGCCAGCTAACCCGGGATGTTGCAGTAAAGGGGGTGCCAAGTTGTGATAGTCTGAAGAATAGGGAATAGAGAGGGTGCCAGGAAGGGCCCTGAAGTGTCTCAGCAGTACAGTCTGCACTACAAGTCAGCTACCTCAGGAAAGAGTACCTTAGGAAGCTCAGGAAGGACATTTCACAGTCAAAGGTGAAGTTAAAGTAAGCGGCATAGCTGTGACCAGCGTTAGTCAGTGCTAACCAGCGTCAATCAGCAATTCTGCATAGTCCCTTCCTATTTTGTGCATAGTTCAGTTGTTGGAGTATGCCACTCATCCCTTCTCCTATCCACGTTCTCAATAAATCCTAAAAACCAAAGAAACTGGACTGGTTCTTGTCTGAGGTAATCACAATTGGAAACATGCTTAAATGTCCTATTGTTGCTAATGGTAACCCAGGGGAACCCACACTCAGCAGCTCCCATGGGAGTACTGCTACATAATTCTGAGAAAAAAAAAAATCAGAAAACACACCATTCTACATCTTGTGCCCACTATGAAGGCTGGATAACAACTAAGGGAACAAGAAGAAGAAGAAGAGAGGGGTCTAGCTAAGGACTAAAAAAACGAATCTAGTTATGCAGGTAAACTGGATTATACCAGTTTACAGACATTACATTACAAGTTGTAGTTGCAGTAAACTGTCACTAGATGTCAGCACAAATTACTATACATTACCCAATGATCCACTGTGATGGATACACAATAAGACCCTGTTTACACGTGAGCGATTTTATGCTTGAAGCTTGTAGCTCAACAAGCCAAATCCTATTCATTTCAATGGTCCCTTTTCACATCTGAGGATTCTGTCACCTGAAACAAAATGTCTGAAGCTCAAAAAAAGTACATGAGCTTCTTTTTGGTGGATTGGAGGCAGGTTGGGCCCCATAGATGTCAATGGTAATGCCTGAAAATTTGAGAAATTCGCATTTTACTAGCATTTTGTCGCACTTTCTGCTCAAACAGCAGCTCTCCACCCCTAATCTCCTCCCCCCTAGTGCTTTGTATTGGCTAAACAAAAATGCCTGAAGTTAAAAAACGCTTGTAATACGCTTCTAAAACACTTGTAATACGCTTCTAAAACACTTGTAATACGCTTCTAAAAATGCTCAAAAACTCTCAAATAAAAATGCCTGCAAGTCACTCTGCTCAGGTGTGAATGCAGCCTAAAGTTGTAAGCGTAAGTATACACACATACCATGTTTGTCATTTTATATGTTCTGATGGGCCTTATATGGTGTTTTTTTATTGCCATTTTATGCTTTTTTTTTATATATTACACCTCTTCTAGGTGTTTTTTTTTTTTAATAAAAGTTAACTGCAATTACCAGTATTTTCATGATTTCTATTGTAGTTGTATCTTAAAAATCCCATTGAATTGATGTAGTATTTTTGGTCTTTAGTATATAAGAGATGAGGTACCCCTGTTAAAGGGAGTTGGTTGTAATAATCAATGGCCTTTTTTACTTGTTTACATTTAATATAAGATAGATAGGATATGTAAATATAATATAATATAAATATAAAATATAAAATATAACATATAAATGATTGCTATACAAGCTAGTTTGTAATTGTATGTTATTAAAATAGAACTTTCTCTTTCCACTTGGAGTCATTGTGCTTTTCCAAAACGTTACATTTCTGTTCCTTGCACTTGGAAAGTCCTGTACATAATAGGTGTCAAATAGTAGATTATCCCTTCTTATTTCTTGTGGGCCTCCTTTTAAATACAGTTTCTTTTTGGACCTGCCAATATCAGCCTCTGGTTAAACTTTCTGTCCTAGGGTGACACTGCTGCATTACATGAGACTATGGAGTTTCAAAGTGTTGTCATGCTAGGACACTGCAAAATAAGCTGATGCAAAGTGCACAAGCATGTTCAGCCTAATTGACAGATTTACATCTGTTCTAAAATCATAAAGAAAAAAGGAACATAGCAATGGGCGTTTAGCTGGTGAACCCTCGGTATTTAAATCAACTTCACATCAATGCCAAACAGTATCCAAAAATACAAAGATAATTTATTAATACAAACACATCGATTGACAAAGGGCAAACAAAAAGAGGCCCACATGCATATCGTTTATAAAATCAGCGTTACATAGAAGGTAATCAAAGGCGTTCATGTATTCATGTATAAATTGTAAGCAAAGGGAGGCTCTACTGAAATCACAAGAACATCACAACAATGCTGTTAAGCCTTCCGATAAGGGGGGCAACATTGTTGCTATAACACAAGAATTCTATGTAAGGATGTGTGAGAATATTGTATCCAATCCATTGTGGTATAGAAGAATTTCTCCTCCAACCACTACCCAATTTCAGGAGATGTTCTGTAGAATAATTGACAGAGCCTTTAAACGAAATATCATTTCAAAAGAGACCAGGAATTTTTTGATTATCATGCATTCAGTTTTGCCCACATTTTATGAGCTTCAGAAAATGCACAAAAGCTTGCAGAATCCCTGGGTAGCCCTATTATCTCAGGTATCAATAGCTTGATATCCAGGGCCAGTATACTGGTTGATGACTATTTACTCCCCCATGTGGAAAGTCTACCCATATATTTGAAGCATTCAATCCATTTACTAACCACCATTCTAGATGGTTTACATGTAGAGACCAACACACTACTGGCATCAATAGATGTGGAAGCTCTATACTCTAGTATACCCCACCAACTAGGCCTCACCACAACTGCCAGATTTCTGGATGAAAGAAGTAACGTATGCCAGGACTATAATGTGTTTGTACTGGAATTACTAGAATTCATACTCACGCATAATGCTTTTGTGTTTGACCGGTTCTACTACCTTCAGGTACAGGGGTGGCTATAGGTACTACCTGTGCCCCATCTTATGCCAACTTATACCTGGGGGGGTGGGAGTGGTCAATTTTTGGATCTGAGGAGTTGTCGATCTACCTTCCCCATGTTTCTTTGTGGCGAAGGTATATCAACGATATCCTGATCCTTTGGATGGGATCGAAAGATTTGCTAATCGAGTTTTTGAAGAGAGTAAACACTAATGAATTTAACTTGCGATTCACCCTCAATTTCGATGCCAAATCACTACCCTTTTAGGATTTGACAATTATCCAACATTCTGATGGTTCTATTGCAACACATTTATATAGGTAGCCCACAGGAGGAAATTTCCTGCTGCACACAGAGAGCGCTCATTCTAGACACCTAACTAAAGGGATACCTGTGGGACAGTACCTATGTATCTGGAGAAATTGTACTAGTATTAAGGACTTTAAAATACAGGCAGATGCATTGAAAGATTGATTCCTAAAGAGAGGATACAGCCAAAAGGCACTCAAACAGGCATATAAAAAAGCACTAGAAAGCCCACGTGAACTTTTATTATTCCAGGGGGAATATCCACCTGAGGATATTAAAATTAGACCAATTATGAAATTTAACAAACAGAGTGAGGATATCAGGCAATCCTGCAGAGGCACTGGCTTCTGCTTGCTCAGGATACCACTATCAAACACTTTGTTGATCCTAGCCCACGGATCACTTTTGTTAAGAGCCGTTCACTTAGGGACAGTCTCACATCCAGTCATTTTGACAGGCATCAGGGATTTGATCCATGCAGGGCACGCCCTAAAGGCACATTTTAATGTGGACACTGCGACTATTGTTGCTTTATATTTCATTCTAGGGACCCCTTGAGAATAGGAACTACTGCTATTAAATCAAAACATTTCATTAATTGTCAAACTAAAGGCATTGTCTACCTACTAAAGGGGGATGTGATGCCTTTTATGTGGGTAAAACCAAATGCATGTTCTGGCAAACACCACTAGGAACATACCGTCGACATTCAGGATGTCTTAAAAACCTATTGCTAGACATGTCAGGGATTGCCATATGTGCTATCGATAAGATACATCCTAATCCTTGGGGTAGGAATTTCGATAACCTTATTCTACGCTTGGAATCAAAATGGATTTTTACATCAATGGCCAACTATCCCCCGGGCCTAAATGGGTTTGTTAGCTATGCCCCCTTCCTAGAGACCTGATACTTATCCAACAGAGTTAAATTTCTGAGTGGGTGGGGGGGACAGTTTGAGGTTACTACTACCAGATACTGCATGATGACATGTATACAGATTGTACGTTCTCGAAGATGGGGAGGGGGGAGGAGAAGGGAAAGAGGGAGGGGTAAAGGGATATTTAGAAGGGAATATCTATATGTCGTTTATTTTATTTTTTTTCTCTTCTTCCTCGGATATGTTCTTGCTAGGTCTTTTTTTGGCCTTATTTGCACAATTCCTAACCCCTACTGCTAAATGGGCTATGATTGGCTGATTTGTGTTTTTTGCATTTGTAGGATTTTGAGAGCATGATTGTGGGCAATTGGAATGGACACTTTGCTGTTGTGCATGCTCGTATTGGTGGGCATTTATGTGTGACTGGTCCTGATTGCCCTTTAGATATATTGGATTTCTCTGCCCTGACTGGGCTTATCCATATGTCGACATCTGTGGGCGGAACTGGAGGTCTCTGCATTTCTGGCTTGCGTGTCATTGTGGAGCGCATTTCCGGGCTGCCTTATAGCAACACTTCCGGTCTGGCGGCCACTTTGGATAATGAGGTTACGCGTCATATCGGCCCTTCTGCAGCGAGATACATGCCCAAACGTCACTTTCGCCCCGTCGTTTCTGCCCTTAGTTGGAATCCAACAGGTGGATATTTCTGTGATCTATAGCATGACATTAGTACAACCCCACATTTAGAAGCACCCTTCTACATTCCCCTTTATATTCTACCTTTCTACCTTGCCACTCGAGAGAGGATCTGCCCAGCTCCCCTGGGGCTGCCCTTACCTGATACTTAAGGGCTCGCCCATGGAGGGTTAATTTGCTGGGGTAATGGATCCTAGGGAGACCCAGACATACCTGTCGCTGTAATCCTCTT
The DNA here is from genome assembly GCF_965119305.1 of Pelophylax lessonae. NCBI lineage: Eukaryota > Metazoa > Chordata > Amphibia > Anura > Ranidae > Pelophylax > Pelophylax lessonae. Next base: position 96,700,038 of record NC_138771.1, on the reverse strand, counting down.
ACACTTTGCGTTATATACTTGTTGAAAATTGGAAATAACCTGTCTAGAGTTTAATACTTAGGTAAGATAAAAAGCCCCTCTTCTTCCTATTTAGGCTATATATCACCTGACTTTTCCTCTTACTATAATGTGATGTTCCCCTCTTCTCTTTTTTTCCTAATTTTTTTCTTTGACGTTTGACGCAGTGCTTATGATCTGTTTCTTCTGACCCAAACATAACCTCTACCAGAAACTCCTTTGACCACCTGGACTTATGGCTAGGATTGTTACCTATTGTGGACATGTAGGGACCTACCCAATTCAGGTTAGTCTGAGTCTGATCTGTATGTATAGGGTCGGGTATGGCAACTACACCTGTGCCTAATTACAGATCATTAAATATATAGATAATTTCCAGGCTTTTGAATGTCTTGATTTGTTTGCTCTGTGTTTTTGACCTATGGAGTCTGATTTTGATCTTATAATTGAATTCCGGTTTGTTCCACATGCATGTTTGAGGCCAGCTTGAAAGCTTGTTGTCTGAAGTCTCCCCTTAGCTTTAACACACCTGATGTTTTTCAATAGCGGTATTTTACAATCTACCCCCTCCCCTTTTTTTCTCTCTCTCTCTTCTCCTCCATCTCACGGGATAGGGCAATGTTTGTTCATGATATTCTTATTATATGAATGTATATTTTATTTTTTGGATTTGTTCGAATTGTCTTTTTATTCATTTGCATATATTAGACTTGTAGAATGAGACACAGAGAAGGAAGCCCTAAAGAAGTGGTTTGTAAAAAACAAAGTACAGAAAAAGTAGGGGTTTTATGGCCAGTTGGGAGAAGGAAGACCAGAAAAACAACCACTTAAAATTGAACAATTTATTAAAGTGTATAAAAGAATATAGTGTATAAATGAGGGATACGTAGACAAGAAAACAATCCCTCATGTATTCACCGACATGTTTAAAAACAGCAGCACAGAAATATATCCCTAGTGCGGGAACAATACATGCTTCAAGCTGATGTTGATGCAAGAAGTCTTTGTTGATATTCGGTTTGGGGGTCCCAATGAGCCAACGCGTTTCGCATCAGGCTTCGTCAGGGCCAGAGAGACAGAGCAATACCGATATTTCTTACTGCGTGTGGAAGTTTTGATGGCAGGCAGGAAGATCAAGTCCCTATGGTAGAGTGTATATTTGTGGTAACGATTGAGGGTATAGACCAGTATCCATATTATTTCCTCAAATGATATAGAGCCCCCGTGTTGTAGTAACGGTCCCTAGAGTATATATCTCTGTAGAGGTTTCTCCCCCTTTCCCGACTCAGGAAAGCCGAAGGAACACCGTAATATGGCTCCTTGAATTTATCGTCCATTTTCCGCCCTAGGACGTAATCATCCAACCCATATTTGGGGTCCACCTTATTGGGGGGTAGAGGACAAGCCACACGGTGCAGGGATATACTTCAGTATAGTCCGAAAGGAGGTATGGAGACAGGATAATGAATGGTTTAGGTTTAACACCATTCCAAGCCATGATATCCGTTCATGACCGTAGGGGTAACCTTCAGGGTTAATGGTTCTCCGTATGTCCTTTGTACCGCAAAACATGTTGGCAAGCTCCACGTGATACACCTACACCCTATTTTTGATTTCCTTCAATGTAACGCCGATTTTATATAAAATATGTATGTGGGCCTCATATTGTTTCCCTTTGTCAATCAATGTGTTTGTATTAATAAATTATCTTTGTATTTTTGGATACTGTTTTGCATTGATGTGGAGTTGATTTAAACACTGAGGGTTCAACAGCTAAACGCCCATTGCTATGTTCCTTTTTTCTTTATGATTTTTGAATTATTGGGTTGGTGTCCCCCTGGTAATCGGCTGTTTATAGCTCTTCTACATGACCCCTACTATATACCATATCACCTAAAACTCCCTTGGTTTACATCTGTTCTATTTAACCACTTCAGCTTCAGAAGGTTTTATTCCCTTAGCGACCAGGCCATGTTTTGGGATACGGCACTGCGCTACTTTAACTGACAATTGCGTGGTCATGCAATGCTGTACCCAAATAAAATTGATGTCCTTTTTTTCCTACAAAAAGAGCTTTCTTTTGGTAGTATTTGATTAAGCTATAAACAAAAACAGCCCAGCAACTTAAAAAAAAAAAAAACAATATTTTTACTTTCTGTTATAAAACACATCCAATAAAAAAAATGTAAAAAAATTAAATTTCTTCATCAATTTAGGCCAATTTGTAATCTGCTACATATTTTTGGTGAGAAAAAAATCCCAAAAAGAGCATATATTGAATGGTTTGCGCAAAAGTGTCTACAAACTATGGGATTGATTTAGGGAATTTTTATTGTTTTTACTAGTAATGGCGCGATCAGTGATTTTTAGCGGGACGGCGACATTGTGGCGGACAAATCTGACACAAAGGAACACTTTTTGGGGAGCAGTGACACCAATACAGTGATCAGTGCTAAAAAAAAAATGCACTGTCACTGTATAAATTACACTGGCAAAGAAGGGGTTAACATCACGGGCAATCAAAGGGTTTACTGTATTCCCTGGGTGTGTTGGGGATGGACTGACTGGAGGAAGAGAGACATCTGAGTAGTAGGAACATAAGAACTCTCCTTCCCTCTTTGACAGAAGGGCAGTCTGCCTTGTTCCTCCTACAAACCATTGTAACAGCTGATTGGCTCCCGATGTGGTCAATCACAGCTAGAGCGCAGCTCCGGTGGCACGCACGTGTACCCCAGAGCCAAGGATGAGATTCACGTACAGGTACATGATTTTACACTTAAGTGCCGCCCTGCCGCAGTAAATGTAAGTGGGGTGGTCTGTAGTTAATGGATCCAAGGCATCATGCCTGCTCAATGTTGCTGACATGTACTGGCCAAATCATCAGGCACTGACTACAGAAGATAACGCAGGTGCACATACCAGATGGCCAATCTAATTTTTGTAGGCTTCAAACATACTTTAGTTTAATCTTTTTCCATCAGTCTACCCTTACCTAGATTACAGGCCCCATGGCAATCAGAATTTCTTTTTTAGGATACGACAGTAGGATATTCTCTAAAGCTAGGAGAAGGTAATCATGAATTGCTTCAGAACAGACAAAGATATATATCTTTGGTTTGATGGCTTTCTCTCATCCTAGTTCTGTAATCTGAACCGAAATGTACGGCAGAAAATGTGTCCATGTTACACGAGAAGTGTCTGTGAAATACGCGGATGATAAACAACTTGTGTGCCTTTTATGAATCTAGCACATGCCCAGTATTAAATTTATGTTGTAAAAAATGAACTGATCGCGACACCATCTTAATGAATTTCACTGAAGCCATTGCCCAAGATCTGATATCATCTCAATTCATCTTGTTGCTGATCTGAGTTATTTAGGAATCTTTCATTTTGCTATTACACTCTGTAGATTACAACTTCTGTATACTGCCATTGCTATACCTGCTTTTGCTGTAATGTGTCAATTTATCTTTCTATATGGCTCTAACACACAACTGCAATCAGTATTTTCTCCTTTTTTCAGATCCTCCTAATGCCCAGCTTTCCATCCTTCAATCCACCCAACAGTCTTTTAAAGGATAATAACAAAAATGACCCTCTCGATCATTGTATGGGTTAGAAATCATCTTTCAAGTTCATTGTTGTCTGCATTGAGCCAGGCTATGAAATGCAAAACAATTCGAATGACAACTTTTCTATCCGCTGTCTATAAAATCAATGATTTTGATACAGTATCTCACAAAAGTGAGTACACCCTTCACATTTTTCTAAATATTTTATTATATCTTTTCATGTGACAACACTGAAGAAATGACACTTTGCTACAATGTAAGGTAGTGAGTGTACAGCTTGTATAACAGTGTAAGTTTGCTATCTCAAAATAACTCAACACACAGCCATTAATGTCTAAACTGCTGGCAACAAAAGTGAGTACACCCCTAAGTGAAAATGTCCAAATTGGGCCCAAAGGGTCATTATTTTGTGTGGCCACCATTATTTTCCAGCACTGCCTTAACCCTCTTGGGCATAGTGTTCACCAGAGCGTCACAGGTTGCCATTGGAGTCCTCCTTTACTCCTCCATGACATAATCAGGGAGTTGGTGGATGTTAGAGACCTTGCGCTCCTCCATCTTCCATTTGAGGATGCCCCACAGATGCTCAATAGGAAATAGTACTGGAGACATGCTTGCCCAGTCCATCAAATTTACCCTCAGCTTCTTTAGCAAGGTGGTGGTCATCTTGGAGGTGTGTTTGGGGTTGTTATGTTGGAATACTGCTCTGTGGCCCAGTCTCTAAAGGGATCATGCTCTGCTTCAGTATGTCACAGTACATGTTGGCATTCATGGTTCCCTTAATGAACTGTAGCTCCCCAGTGCTGGCAGAACTCATGCAGCCCCAGACCATGACACTCCCATCACCATGCTTGACTGTAGGCAAGACACACTTGTCTTTGTACTCCTCACCTGGTTGCCGCCACACATGTTTGACACCATCTGAACCAAATAAGTATATCTTGGTCACATCAGATTACAGGACATGGTTCCAGTAATCCATTTCCTTAGTCTGCTTGTCTTCAGTAACCTGTTTGCGAGCTTTCTTATGAATAATCTTTAGAAGAGGCTTCCTTCTGGGACGACAGCCATGCAGACCAATTTGATGCAGTGTGCAGCGTATGGTCTGAGCACTGACAGACTGACCCCCCACCCCTTCACCCTCTGCAGCAATGCTGGAAGCACTCATACGTCTATTTCCCGAAGACAATCTCTGGATATGACGCTGAGCATGTGCACTAAACTTCTTTGATCGACCATGGAAAGGCCTTTTCTGAGTGGAACCTGTCCTGGTAGACTGCTGTATGGTCTTGGCCACTGTGCTGAAGCTCAGTTTCAGGGTCTTGGCAATCTTTTTATAGCCTAGGCCATCTTTATGTAGAGCAACAACTCTTTTTTTCAGATCCTCAGAGAGTTCTTTGCCATGAGGTGCCATGTTGAACTTCCAGTGACCAGTATGAGAGAGTGAGAGTGATAACACCAAATTTAACACACCTGCTCCCTATTCACACCTGAGACTTTGTATTACTAATCAGTCACATGACACCGGGGGAGGGGAAAATGGCTAATTGGGCCCAATTTTGACATTTTCACTTAAGGATGTACTCACTTTTGTTGCCAGTGGTTTAGACATTAATGGCTGTGCGTTGATTTTTTTAAGGGGACAGCAAATTTACACTGTTATACAAGCTGTTCACTCACTACTTTACATTGTAGCAAAGTGTCATTTCTTCAGTGTTGTCACATGAAAAGATATAATAAAATATTCACAAAAATATGAGGGGTGTACTCACTTTTGGTGGATACTGTATATCTTCTCATCTAAAATGAATGAACAAATCAAAATTAGTTTGCCCTCTAATTTGTGTAAATTGAACACAAATTGGGAGATTTACCAAAACTGGTGCACAAAGAATCTGGTGCAGCTGCGTATAACAACCCATGAGCTTCCAGGTTTAAGCCCCGTTCACACTGACGTGACTTGCCATGCGATTTGACAGTTCCAAATTGCATGACAAGTGGCACCCATATGTCGGCAATGGAACTGTTCAAATCGGTGCGACTACGGCTTTGCGGTGCTGTGTCGAATAGAAAAAAGGTTCCTGCGCTATTGTTTGTGATTTCAGGTGCAACTTGCATAGACATCTGTGCATGAAGTTACAAAGATGTCAGGCAAGTTGCACTTGAAATTGCACTGACCTGCTGCTTTGAAATTGCGCTACTTCAAGTGAAGTAGCAAGATTTCAATGGGACATTAGGGCCCCTTTTACACTTGTGCAACTTGTCATGCAACTTTGGACATCAGAGTTGCATGACATGCCGTTCCCCATGTTTTCCAATGATACCCATTCATATATGCGCAACTTAAAGTTGCAGCAAATTCAAAGTAGTTCATACACTACTTGGTCCGACTTGAGGGCCATAGACTTTAGTGTTAACCCTTAGAAGTTGCATGAAAGTCATACCTGAATGTTATATATCCCAACTTGTGTGCAACAGTTGTCCATTAAAACTGGTCAAGCCAAAGTCTTTTCAAGTTGCACCCATCCAAGTTGCATCAAAGTTGCACCAAAGTTGCATTCCAAAGTCGGTGCAACATTGGAGTCATACAAGTGTGAAAGGGGTCTAAGCCCTCGTTCACATAGAACACGGCTTTGAAATCGTGCAACTTCACCTGAACACGATTTAAAGCTGCATTTCAGTCTGACTTCGGGGGCAACTTAAAAGACATCTGTGCGGGTTCATGCACAGATGTCTATTGAAGTCGCCCTAAATTCGCCAAAAGTTGTGCAGGAACTCCTTTTGGAAATGGGTGCGTCACCGCAAAGTCAGTGTTGCACCGATTGGGACAGTGCCATTGCCAGTAATAGGCGGTGATTTGACATGCGTTATGACCTGTCAATTCACACCGATATGAACAGGGCTTAGTGTGAATGGGGGCTTATTGTCAAATCCTAATTGAACAAGCTGAATTTAGAAGTTGATTGGGTATTATGCACAGCTACACCAGATTCTGTGTTCTACAGGTTTGGTAATCCCCCCTCCCCCCAAAGCTTACTTTGGTAAAGCTAATTTGCAACACAAATCGCAGATTTAACAAAAAATAGTTTTTATAAGGTTTCAAAGTGTATGTAAACTCCAACAATGATTATTACTCCCATTTGGTCAGTTAAAGTAGACCTATAGTGTTGTTTAACCACCTCAGCTCTGGAAGGTTTTACACCCTTAATGACGAGGACATTTTTTTGCTATTTATCACTGTGCTACTTTAACTGACAATTGCGCGGTCATACATATACCCAAATTAAATGTAAATCATTTTTTTTGTTATATAAATGAAAAAAGACTGAACATTTTGAAAAAAAAAACAAACAAACAAACAAACAAAATATTCTTCTTTCTGCTATGAAACATTAAAAAAAAAATCAAATTTCTGCACTGATTTAGTCCAAAATGTATTCTGCTACATGTCTTGGGTAAAAAAAACAACCCAATAAGTGTATATTGATTAGTTTGTGTGAAAATTGAAGCGTCTACAAACTATGGTATACAGTACATATTGGCATTTTTATTGATTTATTTTTTAAATATTACTAATGGTGGGGATCAGCGACTTATAGCGGGACTGTGATAGTGCAGTTGGCAATCTGACACTAAATTACATTGGGTGGCAACTGACTAACTGCCACTGACATCACCAGTGGCACTATAACAGTGATAATACTTTACACTGTAACTGGACTAATGACATTGGCTGGGAAGGGGTTAACATCTAGGGTGATCAAAGGGTTAACTGTGTGCCTAACAACTGTTATATGTAAAATATGTGCTGTTTTTTTTTACTAAAGATCACTTCGTTTGTTATCCCTCCGTCTATGCATTGTCAACACAGGGCTCTGGGCTGTGATTGTGATTGGACACAGCGGATCAGCAGGTCCCAGCCTGGCAAATCATTGGTCAGGACCTGCTGACAGAGTACTGCTGTGTACAATCAAAACGGGAGTCGTGGGGGGGTGGTTATGCTTTCACCCCTAAACCCAGAAACAGGCAGCGACCTGCTAGTACGTCACTTTGCCTGTATGGGCCGGCCCATCCACAATACATAGTGGCCAGACAGTCCACAAGTAGGTTAAAAAAATGCTAGCAGATAGAGACTCTGTTTATCTAGGCATCAAACAAATACAGTTCTAATGCAGGAGGAATTTGTGTAGCAAGTCCAAATATCTGCTTGTTTAAGCCACTAACCAAACCAAAGGTGAGTTCCTGGTTACCAGGGTGTCCCCCTAATGTTTCTCAAAACAAACAGGCAGAATTTTTTTGTGATTTTAGTGTTTTGTCAGCACTCGCCTTTTCACAGCCTACTCACCCAGCAGGTCCCACAACAGAGAAAGCGCCCTGAGCATCAGTCAACTCACATATATAAAGTCCTGTGAACAGCTGAGACCAATAATGATGTTTGTGTAGCACTGCCCCCTTGAGGACTGCTTGATTTCACACTTACGGGTCCCCCTATGTTACCAATAGTAACTTTGACATTCACAGTTTATCACTTTACTTTTTGACTCAGTCAATAATCCGTCCAGGGGTATGTACTTGTTTTGTATTTTATTTGATAAATTAGCGATGGGAGAAGGGAATAGTGGGACACTCCAGATTAACTATTTACAAAGTGGAGGACTTTGCCACTTAGGTGGGTTCAGGGTTAAGTCTCTTTCCAGATGACTTTATGAACTAAATTATCTTCAGGACACTCTCCTAGTACCCTCTTTCTTGACTACCGATACCCGTCCGCTGACTATCCTACTCTTGGGGTGACCCCCCTCAGGTCAGGCCCATTGAAACGATTCTCTGTACTCACGATACAGTTTTTCTAGGGTCTCCCCCTCTGTCAGTTCTCCTGGACCTCTGGGTTCAGCTCCGTTCCTCTGGCCCTCAGGGCATCCCCCCTGAGGCCACGTGTCACTGCTACAGAGGAGGAGCCAGCCGCCACCCTCCCTCCGGGACTCTGCTCACCAGCCAAAGACTCCGCAGCACATGTGCTCCTGGCTTTTATACAGTATCCCACAATGCACAGAGGCAGCCTATCTCTGCAAATCACCAGGACTGTATCAAAGCCTATGTATCTATTGGTCAGGTTTCCTCACCATTGTCTAATATGCCTCCCTATTGGACCAGAGTGAAACACTCTCTAGACAGAATGAATCACACACTGAGCAGACCTAACTAACTGATCCTGCTCTCTGGTAGTCAAAAAGCAATATAGATTTGCCTGCTGCTCCTCTGATAGGCAGACAGAGCAAAAAAAAAAAAAACCAATACTCTCTCAGTAGCACATATCTAGGAGGGTGCTACATCTGGTTACCAGGTAAGATTAATTCCTAGGATTTAAGGCTTTATGCAACCCAAAGCTTCAAAAAGTCACCGAGCTCCAGGATCCAGAATAGAACTTATTAAGGTTTGAGAAAACAGAAAGTTTGTTTTCCCCTCATTAGCCATAAACTCTGGAGTGCATCACAGTGTATAGGAGTGAAACCTAGGTGACGCATACAAACCATCCAAAACCCTGCCAGCCAGTGCCAATATATAAATAAATATTAGACATGTGCAGAATGAAAAAACCTACCGTTAGTTAACCGGTAATGGTCTTTCTACGAGCCTTCCAGGATGGCCCAACATGAGAGATAATAGGCTCCTCCCTACAGGAAACACAATCAATTTACAAGTTGTTAAAAGGCCCCACCCTTCCCCTTGCCCCTCAGTTGTAAAAGAGTATCTTCCACAACCAATTCCAAGGGAAGTGTTCATACAGTTCTATAGGTACTTACCACCTATGTTATACATTCTTACCACACCCTTTTAACAGGGCGGAAAGTAGGCCGTCCGTCCTGGAAGGCTTGTAGAAAGACCGTTACCGGTTAACTAACAGTAGGTTTTCTCACTTCACCTTCCAGGACGGCCCAACTTGAGAGTATAATAGATTACCCATAGGCCTACCTTAGGGTGGGACCACTGCCTGTAAGACCTTTCGGCCAAAGGCTAGGTCTTGTTGAGACAGTACTTCTACACGGTAGTGCTTAAGGAACGTGTCGTGACTGGACCAGGTGGCTGCACTGCGGATTTGTTCCTATGATGCTCCAGCTTTCTCAGCCCAGGATGTAGCCAGGGCTCTTGTCGAGTGTGCTTTAAGTTTACTTGGAGCGGGAACACCTGAGACCTCATAGGAGGTGGTAATTGCTTGTCTAATCCACCTAGAGACTGAGGTCTTTGAGGCCTGCAATCCTTTTCTGGACCCAGAATAGAGGAATAAAAGATGGTTTGATCTCCTAAAATCTTTGGTCCTCTCTAAATAAGTGAGAAGACATCTTCTCACGTCTAGGCCGTGAAATTTATTTTCCTTTTCATTTTTGGGGTGATCACAAAAAGATGGTAGATTTATTTCCAGAGCTCTGTGGAAGGAAGATGCTACCTTAGGCAAATACAAGGGATCTGGTTAAGGACAATCCTGTCTGGAAAAATCAACATAAAGGGTTCTTTTATGGAAAGAGCTTGAAGGTCCCCTACTCTTCTGGCTGTTGTGATGGCTAGTAGGAACGCCAATTTTTGTGACAAAAGCCTAAGGGCGATTTCTTTCATGGGTTCAAAGGGGTCACTAGATAACGCCTCTAGGACCCTGGTCAGGTCCCAAGGAGGGAACCTGTTTTTAATAATAGGGGTAGCCCTTTGTCTGGCCAACAAAAATCTTTTGATCAACGGCTCTTATCTGCTCCATTTTGCAAAAATTCTAAGATCGTCAGAACAGAGGTGGAGACAAAATTTTCTTGCCTATACCAGGTACAAAAATTTTTCCACATTTTTTGATAAATATTTCTTGTAACTGGTTTTCTGCTCAGTAAGAGTGTGTCTACTACTCTTTCTGAGCAACCTTTCAAAATTAGGAGCTGGCGCTCAGTAACCAGGCTGTCAGCTGAAAAAACTCTGGGTTCGGACACAGAACCGGTCCCTGAGACAGCAGGTCTGGGGAGTTTGGAAGTTGCCATGGGGGAGTTATTGCCATGGCTTTCAGAGTTGCAAACTGTAACGAGACCCTTGCTCGCTCGCTTCCGCTCTCCCGACACTCCTCTGCTACTAGTGAGTTAGCTGGCAGATCGCAACGTCTGATGGTTTGCTCATCCAAGGCTCCGGGATCCGAACTACAGCTATGTGCCATTCTGAATCCATTAGAACAAACACCAGGCAGGCTGTATGTAAGTTAAAACAGGAAGACATTTATTGGAAGTACACAACACACTTTTATACAGAATTTGGAACATCCCGCCCCCAACAACCGCTTTCCTATTGGTCAATTGTAAAGTACATGTTGTCCTCCTTCAGGTCCTCCTTAGCCATGCAAATGAGGACTTGAAAATGAGTCAGCAGGGATTGGTCTGATAGCTTGATTAGAAGGACTGTTATGTGTAATGAGACAGAAGCCCCAGGGGGCAGTCAATGTACACAATAGCCAGGCACAGAACAATGGAGCTGTCTGGAGCCTTAAGACAGAGCAGAAGACCCCCCCCCCCACTGTGTAACAGATTTCAAGGAGGAAAACCTCCGCATTCCAAGGTCCATGACACAAACCAAGCTCTCTTTGGCCACCAAGGGGTAATTCATTTTGTGTTTCCTGTAGGGAGGAGCCTATTATGTCTCATGTTGGGCCTTCCTGAAAGGTGAAGTGAGAAAATTTGTTTTGTTTTGATTCGTTATTTGCAAAAAAATAATTTAGTTAAATTCGTTTAATTTGTATAATTCAGTTTCGGAATTAGTTTTGTGTATGCAAATTCTAATTGATTCTAATTTTCCGAATTAGACCGAATTCAGAAAATTTTAACAGATTCCAATTGCATTCAAATTAAAATCAAATTCTATTCATATTGCATTCAAAATCAAATTGGTTCTATTCCAAATTAAAATTTTGGAAGATGGTTATATTCTTTCTTTTCAATTTTATTCTATTCTATTTGAATTCTATTTGCATTTTGGGAAATTGTTATATTCTTTCTATTCTATTTTTTGCAATTATATTCTCTTCTATTCTACTGTTTTTTTTAATTATATTCTATTATTTTATTTTCTATTCTATTCTTTTCTATTCTATTCCGTTATTTTCTATTCTATTCCGTTATTTTCTATTCTTTAGAATTTTTGAAGAAGGATATATTCTTTCTATTTTATTTTATTCTATTCTGTTCTATTAATTTCTAGTCCATTGTTTTTTCTATTTTATTATTTTCTATTGTATTTGAATTTAAATGTATTCTATTTAAAATTTGAATTTCAGAAGATGGTTATATTCTATTTTATTTTATTCTATTCCTTTTTTTATTCTATTTTATTCTTTTATTTTTTTTCTCTATTTTATTTTGTTCTGTTTTACTCTATTTATTTTTATTTTCTGGTCTATTCCTTTATTTTATATTCAATTTTTTTCTATTCTTTTATTTTGTATTCTGTTCTGTTTTACTCTATTATAGTCTATTCTTCTATTTTCTATTCTATTCTTTTCTATTCTACTATATTGTTTTCTAGTCCATTCTTTTATTTTCTATTCTATTTTCTTCTCTTCGGAAATGTAAATTTAATTTGAAAACTATTTAAATTTCGGGAGCCGCTCGATAGTTACCCTGGCGAGCGGGAGGGGACGTCCCCCCTCCCGCCGCCTTCTGCGGCTGTGCCCTGGTCTCCTGTCCCACCGGGAGACCCGAGCAACCAGCCGGCGCATCCACCAGCTGGATGGAATCCCGATCTAATGCGGCTTCGATCGGGTCTCCGATGACGTAACCTGGAGGCGGCGTCCATGACGTCCCATCTGGGTTACTCGGCTGCTAAAGGCGGCAGATTTCATAAAGTGACTGTATTCAAAAATGCCGTTTTCGGTGTTTTGAATACATGGAAGTGCAAAGAAAACGTATATGGAAGTCGCGGCGCACATTAAATCGCTGGTCAAACCACACATGTGAGGTTTCCCCGCCATTGCCACAGCATAAGCAATCATTTAAAAAAAAAGAGCTACACTCTAACTCTAAACTTTTCACCGTTAAAAATGTTTAAAGCGTCACCAATGGAGAATTTTTTTGACCGTAGTTTGTCGCCATTCCACGGGTGTGCACAATTTTAAACTGTAACATGTTGGGTATCTATTTACTCGGCGTGACATCATCTTTCACAATATACAACAAAATGGGCTAACTTTACTGTTTAGTATTTTTAAATGCAGTGAAATGTAATTTTTCTTAATTTTTCCAAAAAAATGGTGTTTGAAAGACTGCTGCGCAAATACTGCGTGACAAAAAAATATTGCAATGACTGCCATTTTATTCTCCAGAGTCTTTGCTAAACAAAGATATATAATGTTTGGGGTTCTAAGTCGTTTTCTAGCAAAAAATACTGATTTTAACTTGTAAACAAAAAGTGTCAAAAATAGGCTCAGTCTTGAAGTGGTTAATTAATATTGTAATGCGGTAATTCATATACATCCGAAGTTCCATATAATGAAAAATTTGTCCCAATTTCAATTCGAAACAAAATGAACCACACATGTCTAATAAATATATAAATATTATTAAAAACAGGCAGAAAAATCTCCAGGAGATCTAGGGTTAGTGCTGGGAAGCAGCTCTGGAGAGCAGGATATTGTAGTAAAGTAAGCGGTTACATATAAAACCTGCTTGCAGTTCAGTTTGGGCTCTCTGTAGCTACACTTTAATTGGTGCTGGACTTTACAAAGGTTCTGCTTAACAGCAGCGATGGCTCTAACCTTCTCTTCTTCCTTCCTGCAAAGCATGAAAAGGCCGCCTGCTGCTTTGCACTGAGGCTTTTATATAGGGCTGTACCTGTTCATTTCACTCCTGCTGACTGGCTGATGTAGATGGTAAGAAAGCTGTCACCTGTGTCAGAGGGGAAGATAGTTTAACCCCTTATCCTCTCTATCGGTTTAGCCTGCACTTCTTTCTTCGGTGACAGAATTACCATGATACAACTACTGTATGTGTACTGTACCATGAGCACAATTATCCAAATCCAGTGGTGATCACATTAGAATACATTCACATAGTAAAGAATGCATAACACATTCTGGGGGTAAGGATTAGTTTATCATAATAGCTACCAATCAAATAGAAGCAAGTAAACTGCTAGTGTTTAACAAATTAGCGTGCACAGCCTGTAAGATGTGAGCCTAAACTGTTATTAGGTCCTAGCAATATCAAATTTTACTATATAGTGTCTGACCACCTGCGTTAGGGGTAAACGTGACATGTAGGATCTCTTAAAACTTGAGTGGTCAAATGTTTAACCACTTCAGACCCAGAAGGATTACCCCCCTTCATGATCAGGCCATTTGTTGCGATACGGCACTGCGTTACTTTAACTGACAAATGCGCGGTTGTGCGATGCTGTACCCAAATAAAGTTGATGCCTTTTTTTCCCACAAATAAAGCTTTCTTTTGGTGGTATTTGATCACCTCTGCAGTTTTAATTTTTGTGTTACGTGATTTAGTTCAGAAGGGCCGCCCTGCCGCAGTATATCTGTGTGGGGCGGTCCATAACAGGTTAATATTATACTGACCAGTGTGAGGGTTTTGAGAGATTGAAGGACCATTTACCTTACAGTACCACCCCTTTAGTTAGGACTTCCATAGACTCAGGCTTTAGGTGCAAAGACAATTAAAGAGGTCCTCCTATTGTTTTTGATGTTATACAAAATTGTTACCTGCCATTGATTATTGCTATTGTCATCCTGGCGGTGGCAAAACCAACACCCTCCCCCGCGGGACGGGCCAGGCAGGCCAGGCAATCTGCTCTACCGCCCCCTCCCACCTTCCTCCCTCCTTCCTCCCCCTCCTGAGACAGATGGCTGGCTGCCCAGATGGACAGCCAGCATCCTTACCTGCTCCTTCCTCAATCGCCGCTATGAGTTTCCTCGGCCGTATGTTCCCTCCCTCTTCCTGGCCAATGGCCAGTAAAATCACGTCTCTTTTTAGTTAATCAGGAAAGGTGTCTCACAACCCACTTCCTGATTGGCTGGGGGGAGAGTCAGTGTGATAATAGCGAATATTAATTCGCTATTGTCATACAACTGGGTGGGCTCGGAGCGCAGTGCTCTGCGCCCCGAGCCCAACCTTTTCTGAAGCCTATTAAAGCCTCTGGCTCTAATCACATGCTCCAAAAAATATTAAAAAATCCCCCATTGGAATCCATGCATTCAGCACCCTGCATGTAGATTAAGGGGCCGGACGCATGGATAGGGGGGGCGGCGCCCCTGCGCCCCCAATGGACGGGACGCCCTCTTCTGCATGTTGCTTTGTGGTGAGTATTTCTAAATAAAACCTTTCTACTTTAGCTTCAGTGTGTCAGAGGGTGTGGCACTGCCAGAAGGGTAAATGTCATCTGGAATTAGGGGACCCATTCATCAGCTTCTCCTGGGATAAGCACTACACTAAATAATGCATTTATTTTAATGTGCTTTATTGAAAACCATAAGTTTTTGGGGTCCCTGAAAAATGGCACAGAGACATTTAGGGGTCTCATATTATGAAAGTTGAGTGTTGTTGGATCAGCAATGGGATTGATGTCAATGGTAGACATGGACTCCTTGACACTATCAGAGGCGGGACCACATTTAAAAAAAAATAAATTTCAAAGTAAGGGCACATCTGGTGATGGAAAGACTTGAATGTCCTTGAACAATGACAATGACTTATTTAATCTTTCACAAATTAATCTGGAGCTTCCTCAAGATGCTAACCTAGTGAAATGCATTGAGGCTGCGTGCCTGCCACTGTCACTTCCTGCTGGGTCTCCTGTGGGCATTTCCAGGTGGTGGAAAGCAAGCTGACTCTCTGACGAGCATTGATTGAGAACCTTGAGGCTGTGTATGTTGGTGCCGACGGTAGCACCAAAAAATATGAGTTTTATTCTGTTTTTTAACTCTAATTATGAGTAAATAAATGTATTGCACTTTTATGGCTGTTATCCATTTTAGGTACTTGGTTAAACTACGGAGGAGGATATCAGAAAAATTATCTGTTGACTGTTACCAGGGGTTGCTGGAAGTGATCTATGAGAAATACTCGTTCTAACCGCAGTGTCCAAAGGCTTGCTAAAGTTTAACTTTTGGTGAGTGTACACAGCTGTTACTGTGGTGGAGCACTTACTAGCTAGTATTGGAGCACTATTCTAGGGGCAGCTGTTCAATTTTTGTTTCACCATATTATGTTTTATTGTTGGTGCCTTATTTATCATGTTAACTGGATGGAATAGTACCCCAAGGGCCATATAAAGGCAAGCAGAGGACCACATCGGGCCCCCCGGCTGCAGCTTGGAGACCGCTGACCTAGCCAATACTACTTTTGGAGAGAGATTTGCCACCTTGTTTCGTAATATAAATATTATTGGGTTGTACAAAAAAAATTTTTTTTATACAGTTACAGCTTTGTCTACAACTATGAACTGTGAAACATCTACCTAACTTCCTTAACATTACAGAACAGTTGAATGTGATTGACTACTTCTAGATATAGCATGACCTGTACAAATGAGAACTTGCAGAGACAATTTCTAATAGTTTGCGTTTAATCTGTTGCAGCCCACATACAACATATGTGAAGGGGCATA
The DNA here is from genome assembly GCF_965119305.1 of Pelophylax lessonae. Taxonomy (NCBI): domain Eukaryota; kingdom Metazoa; phylum Chordata; class Amphibia; order Anura; family Ranidae; genus Pelophylax; species Pelophylax lessonae. Next base: position 96,683,815 of record NC_138771.1, on the reverse strand, counting down.
AGGGGCACCCACCGCACATAGGCATCACTGGGCGTTAATGTTTGATGCACACTCACTGCACATTCCCAGCGAGCAGGACTGGTTCCTGATAATGTGACAGCTGTATATGACTGTGCTTCCCATCTCCCGGGCCTACAAACCTTATTAAAGAGATTCCAGGGCTGAGTGGGAAGGGGGTTAAAAAAAATACAATAAAAAGTAAATTCTTCACATGTAGCCTTAATGAGATTCACTGACAGCTTTATTATCATAAGTGATAAAAGTCATACATTTCCCACCAACAGCCATTTTCAGAAAGAAATATAACACTAATAAAACACCTACTCATCAAGAATGGTGCACTGCAATTATCCACATATAATATTTCACATATTCGTTTGCAGATATATTCTTCCTCTTACATTTAGAATAAATATCTTCAGCTTCTATCATTCTGTTGTTTCTATAATATTATGGCAATTAACCACTAGTGGCCAAATTTTTTGTTCTTTAAAGATGATATTTATTATGTTTGTAAAAAAACAATACATTTACAGTAAACACCTTTCAACCTTAACAGGCCAACTTTCTAACTATAGAGGTTCTCAGATGAGGCCACACATAATACTCGATGTATGTAATGCTACAGGAGAATGCCTAGACCAGTGGTCTCCAAACTGCAGACCGGGGGCTGGATGTGGCCCTTTGCTTGCCTTTATCTGGCACAATTCCACCAACTGACACTAATGATATAGCACCATTCCCCCTACTGACACTGCTAATGAGGCACTATTCTTCTCTTTGATATCAACTATGGGGCACTATTCCTCCTGTTAAAACCAATGATGGGGCACTAATGCTGGAGCAATTTCTACTTACACTGACCACAGTTCAGCCCCCCTAAAGCCTGAAGGACAGTAAACTGGCCCTTTGGTTAGAAAGTCTGTAGACCCCTGGTCTAGACTGTCAGGTTGTGGACATATTACAGGAGATAGTCAGAGACTGCAGACATCATAATGGTGTGCTTAGAACATGCTGCAAGAGATAATCTTAGACTAGGCACTGCTACTGTAGCACTTTTGCAAACCACTGCATCCTTATTTGCTCTCCTATCATCTTCCTTAAAAACTGCTGGCACCACATTGGATATCCCCCACATCAAGATCCATTCTTGAAGATCTAATGGAAAAAAACAACAACAAAAAAAGGAATTAATGCATTTTTTTTCTAGGTCATGTATTGATCAGGTCTGAGTAAGCATCTAGTAAGGCTGCTGGGGTCCAGGGGCTGCAAAAAAAGTGCCAGACAGCTACATGAACCACTATTTATAAAAGTAAAATGTTGATACTTTGAATGCACAAAATTACTCTTCAATAGATCCTGATAAGTATAAGGTGCAGCTACCTAGAGGTACACATATACTGAACAAAATTATAAATGCAACACTTTTCTTTTTGCTCCCATTTTTCATGAGCTGAACTCAAAGATCTAAGACTTTTTCTATGTACACAAAAGGCCTATTTCTCTCAAATATTGTTCACAAATCTGTCTAAATCTGTGAGCACTTCTCCTTTACCGAGATAATCCATCCACCTCACAGGTGTGACATATTAAGATGCTGATTAGACAGCATGATTATTGCACAGGTGTGCCTTAGGCTGGCCGCAATAAAAGGCCACTCTAAAATGTGCAGTTTTATCACACAGCACAATGCCACAGATGTCGCAAGTTTTGAGGGAGCGTGCAATTGGCATGATGACTGCAGGAATGTCCACCAGAGCTGTTGCTCGTAAATTGAATGTTCATTTCTTTACCATAAGCCGTCTCCAAAGGCGTTTTAGAGAATCTGACAGTACATCCAACCGGCCTCACAACCGCAGACCATGTGTAACCACACTAGCCCAGGACCTCCACAGTGGCGTAGCGTGGGTTGTTAGCACCCGGGGCAAGGCAAGTAATTTGCGCCCCCTAACCCACAGGATTTTAGCACTCGAGTCTCTTCCACTAGATTAGTTAAAGAAACCCTTACCCCCTAAGCACATGTATTGTTTGTTATGAAAATACTGATGTAATTAAAGTAAAATGCATCTAAATACAAGTTTGAATGACCAGCGTGCCCCCTTTCAATGCAGAGAGACCAGCGTGCCCCCTTTCAATGCAGAATGACCAGCGTGCCCCCTTTCAATGCAGAGAGACCAGCGTGCCCCCTTTCAATGCAGAAAGACCAGCGTGCCCCCTTTCAATGCAGAATGACCAGCGTGCCCCCTTTCAATGCAGAGTGTCCAGCGTGCCCCCTTTCAATGCAGAATGACCAGCATGCCCCCTTTCAATGCAGAATGACCAGCGTGCCCCCCTTCAATGCAGAATGGCCAACGTGCCCCCTTTCAATGCAGAGAGACCAGCGTGCCCCCTTTCAATGCAGAATAACCAGCATGCCCCCTTTCAATGCAGAATGACCAGCGTGCCCCCTTTCAATGCAGAGAGACCAGCGTGCCCCCTTTCAATGCAGAATGACCAGCATGCCCCCTTTCAATGCAGAGAGACCAGCGTGCCCTCTTTCAATGCAGAGTGACCAGCGTGCCCCCTTTCAATGCAGAGTGACCAGCGTGCCCCCTTTCAATGCAGAGTGACCAGCGTGCCCCCTTTCAATGCAGAGTGACCAGCGTGCCACCTTTCAATGCAGAGAGACCAGAGTGCCCCCTTTCAATGCAGAATGACCAGCATGCCCCCTTTCAATGCATAATGACCAGCATGCCCCCTTTCAATGCACAATGACCAGCGTGCCCCCATTCAATACAGAATGACCAGCATGCCCCCCTTCAATGCAGAGAGATCATCGTGCCCCCATTCAATGCAGAGTGACCAGCCTGCCCCCTTTCAATGCAGAATGACCAGTGTGCCCCCTTTCAATGCAGAATGACCAGCGTGCCCCCTTTCAATGCAGTGTCCAGCATGCCTCCTTTCAATGCAGAGTGTCCAGCGTGCCCCCTTCAATGCAGAGAGACTTACCTGCAGCGGCGGCTTCTCCTCAGTTCCCCGTGTCTCCTTGAGTCCTCCCGCCTCCTCCTCGGCCAATGGCATGCATTCGCCTTTCGGCCAATCAGGGAGCGGGTCTCGGACCCGCTTCCTGATTGGCCAGGAGGAGGATCCGTGTGACAATAGCGAATTTTCATTCGCTATTGTCACACAATGGGAGGGCTTGGGGCGCACTGCTCTGCACCCCGGGTCCACCCTTTTTTGAAGCCTATTAGATCCTCTAGCTCTAATCAGGTGATTAAAAAAAACACTCTGTGGCAGCGCCAGGCTGCTGACACTCTCTGCTAAACTGACTGAGCAGTGAGGAGAGGCGGCATAGGCGGGGCTTGGCTTGCAACGCCACCCCACCTTACACCAATGGACAGGTGAGGCACAGTCCAGCCCCGCCCCGCCCCGCCCTGCCATATTCAGCCATAGGGCGGCTGCGCTGGACATCTCCCAGCGTAAAGATGGAGGCAGCCGCAGACAGTGTGTGAACTGTGTATGTAAGAGTCAGACAGACAGAGTGACACTGCGGATGCGCCCTCCCACAGATGTTGCGCCCGGTGCGGCAGGCCCCCCCTGCACCCCCACGCTACGCCACTGCCTCCACATCCAGCATCTTCACCTCCAAGATCGTCTGAGACCAGCCACACGGACAGCTGCTGCAACAATCGGTTTGCATAACCAAAGAATTTCTGCACAAACTGTCAGACACCATCTCAGGGAAGCTCATCTGCATGCTTTTTGTCTTCATCGGGGTCTCGATCCTGACTGCAGTTCATCGTCGTAACCGACTTGAGTGGGCAAATGCTCACATTAGATGGCGTCTGGCACTTTGGAAAGGTGTTCTCTTCATGGATGAATCCAGGTTTTCTTAGATCTTTGAGTTCAGCTCATGAAAAAGGGGGAAAAAAACAAGTGTTGCATTTATGATTTTGTTCAGTATATATGGGCGGGGCTGACGCTGACATTTAAAGCAAAGTTGGCGTTAAGGCAGCATTTCAACTTAAAAGTGATACATCTACAAAAGAACACGAGGGTATGAGGATGAGGATGGTATTGACACAGCACCAAATGATCCACAATGGCTCAAAAGTGATATGGATTATATAAGAAAATGACCAGCGCTATGGACTGTTGAACGTGTGAGATGTGAAGTGAAAAAGGTGTAAGCTGCCACCAATCAACCCTCGGGGTTCAAGGGTGAATGTGAGAAAATAAATTAGTGACGATTGGTACCGGCGCTACCTTATAAGTGATTAGACGTGAATTCAAATAATATACCACCGTGACCCAAACGCTTGTGAGTGTGAACTCAGTGAGAAAATAATAAATGGCTAAATAGAAAAAAATTTTTTATTAAAAAACTATGCAAATTAGACCAAACTCAAAATCAATGATATGTGATGGTGAGTGAAAAAACAGAGTCAATAATTAAATAAATGGGGGATGGCACCTGTCCCCACTGGAGAGGGGAATGTTAAGTGATTGCAGCCAGTACAAAAATGCCTGGGTGTACTGTATGTGCCAAAAAGAATCTCAGTGTGGTTATCCAATCATAGTGAGCATCATACAGTGAAGGTGAAGAAAATAACTGTGCTTATCCAAAAACACCACTTGGTGGCGTGTTGGTAATACGACCTTTAGGTTGCTCACACTGGCTGTGTGGTTATGGGGATCTTCCTCCGTTTCCAGGGGAGCAGTGAGCCGATGTTCTTGCTCTAAATGCTCCAACAGAGTGAAAACCCCATAATGAATACAAAGTAAATGCAGTAATGTAGAAAGCCGATGTGCACTCACTCGTTCTATTGATCAGGATCAGATAAAAGACTCGCGCCGGGATGCTTCCACGTTCCACGGCCCCGTAACCGGAAGTGACGTTGTGACGTACAGACTCCGCCCTACGCGTTTCGTCAGAGGGACGTCTACTGGAGTGGCGTCAACTAGGCGTACTCCCGGTCCATTTGTAGCCGCCCGTATCCAAGCAACGGAGGGACAGTTTATCACCGCCATCTTTGTACACCCTCATCGAAGCCATATTGCTCCTCCATCGGCTTCGGCTCGGATGTGTAAGGGAACAGCTACCATCATCATATCCGATCAATTTGTATAGACGAGTGTTGCGAGATCCTTTCTTTATGAGGTTTAAAAACAGGACCATATCTTTATTAATGGGGTGAACTTAAAAAGACAAAAAGTAAAAGAAGATATAAATGGTAAAATATTCCCGGATTTCCATGATAAAAAATGTGTGGTGAGCCATGGTAAAAAAATTCCCGGATTAATGACCATTGATAAAAATCATTATTATTAACATTGATAAAAAAACTATTAATAAAAATTAAAAGGTGGAAACATTATTCAAAACTTGGAAAAAATAAAAAAAAAAAATTTTTTTTTTTTTTTTTCCAAGTTTTCAATAATGTTTCCACCTTTTAATTTTTATTAATAGTTTTTTATCAATGTTAATAATAATGATTTTTATCAATGGTCAGTAATCCAGGAATTTTTTTTAGTGATGCACCGAAATGAAATTCTTGGCCGAAGCCGAATAATAATGAAATGCTTGGCCGAAGGCCGAAGGCCGAATACCGAACGCGGTGTTTCGCATTTTTTCCATTTATTTTGCCAATTTTTTCACCATTACAATAATTAAATGGTAAAAATGTGCTTACAAGAACACACATAAATGTGCATAAAGGCAACAAACCTCTTGCCTACAACAATTGAGTCTTAGGAAATATACCTTAAAAAAAAAAAAAACACACATGTATAAAAATGCATAGAAGTGCCCATAGCAATACACATAAATGTGCGGAAATGTAATGAAATGCAGGTGCATTTGTGTTGTCCTCTGTTAATGTAATGGGCCCTGAGCCTAGATTAACATTGATGCAGTCTGGGATTTGCAGTGATTTCTGTGCACTTAGTATTAGTAGTTCCCCACACTGCTTTACAATCACACTCCAGTCAGTGACTGTCTATGCTGCCTGGCAGAGGTACACAAACTGCACAAATCCCAAAAATGGCTGGGCATAATGGCAAATTATTTGGCAGATAAGACATAACAGGAAAATGAATAATAGGTGTCATCATAGTATGAACCGCTATCGAGTCATCATAAACTAACTCACCGGCGGTCCGGTGTCACTGTGTCTTGCTGTGGTGCTGTCACGTGGTGCCTGAAGCTGCTCCGCCGAGTCCGACTCCACCGCTCTCGTGCGCTGGCTCCGCCTCCGCCCCACAAGCCCGCCCACCCACACTGCTCCAAACCAACTGGCAGCCGCTCGCCTCGGCTCGGCCAGTAGCAGACAGTGTGGGTGACCGTGACAGACAGCAGGAGGAGCCGATTAGACACAGATACGGCGGCCCAGACCAGTCAGAATACACCGTGCACCCACCACGACGATATCGGGCCATGTTAATAACCGCGATACCGCGATAGCGGCAATAAATTTGTTCGGCAAAATTTATTCGGCCTATTTACTTATTCGGCCGAACACCGAAAGTGCTTTTTTTGGCTATTTTCGGCTGAATAATTTCGGCCGCCGAACATTCGGTGCATCCCTAATTTTTTTACCATGGCTCACCACACATTTTTTATAATGGAAATCCAGGAATATTTTACCATTTTTATCTTCTTTTACTTTTTGTCTTTTTAAGTTTACCCCATTAATAAAGATATGGTCTTGTTTTTAAACCTCATAAAGAAAGGATCTCGCAACACTCGCCTATACAAATTGATCGGATATGATGATGGTAGCCGTTCCCTTACACATCCGAGCCGAAGCCGATGGAGGAGCAATATGGCTTCCGATGAGGGTGTACAAAGATGGCGGTGATAAACTGTCCCTCCGTTGCTTGGATATGGGCGGCTACAAATGGACCGGGAGTACGCCTAGTTGACTCCGCTCCAGTAGACGTCCATCTGACGAAACCCGCAGGGCGGAGTCTGTACGTCACAACGTCACTTCCGGTTACGGGGCCGTGGAGTCTTTTATCTGATCCTGATCAATAGAACGAGTGAGTGCACATCAGCTTTCTACATTACTGCATTTACTTTGTATTCATTATGGGGTTTTCTCTCTGTTGGAGCATTTAGAGCAAGAACATCGGCTCACTGCTCCCCTGGAAACGGAGGAAGATCCCCATAACCACACAGCCAGTGTGAGCAACCTAAAGGTCGTATTACCAACACGCCACCTAGTGGTGTTTTTGGATAAGCACAGTTATTTTCTTCACCTTCACTGTATGATGCTCACTATGATTGGATAACCACACTGAGATTCTTTTTGGCACATACAGTACATCCAGGCATTTTTGTACTGGCTGCAATCACTTAACATTCCCCTCTCCAGTGGGGACAGGTGCCATCCCCCATTTATTTAATTATTGACTCTGTTTTTTCACTCACCATCACATATCTTTGATTTTGAGTTTGGTCTAATTTGTATAGTTTTTTAATAAATTTTTTTTTCTATTTAGCCATTTGTTATTTTCTCACTGAGTTCACACCCACAAGCGTTTGGGTCACGGTGGTATATTATTTGAATTCACGTCTAATCACTTATAAGGTAGCGCCGGTACCAATCGTCACTAATTTATTTTCTCAAAAGTGATATGGTCCAGAAATATTTAGACAGAATAAGGGTGAATAAAGCGCCTGGACCAGATAGCATCCACCCACGCATCCTCAAAGAATTGAGCGCTGTAATTTTAAAGCCTTTGTTTCTTATTTTTAGGGACTCGTTAAGGACTGGAATAGTAACACTGGATTGGCATAGGGCCAGTGTGGTGCCTATATTTAAAAAGGGATCAAAGTTTTTGCCAAGTAACTTTAGACCTGTTAGTTTAACTTCTATATTCAGTATGGTTATATCTAGACCACTGTTCCTGATCTTTGCTGACAGTATTAGGACAGGAGATGTACCAGGGGATTGGAGGAAAGCTAACGTGATTCCGATATTCAAAAAGGGCCAGAGGCATATCCCGGGAAATTATAGGCCTGTCAGTTTGACATCAATAATATGTAAACTTCTGGAGGACTATATCGTAGAGTATGCTAAAGACAACAACATCATCAGCAGTAATCAGCACGTGTTTACAAATGGGCATTCTTGTCAAACCAATCTCTTAGCATTCTACGAGGAGGTGAGCTGTGAGCTAGATAGGGGCAGACCAGTGGATGTGGTGTACCTGGATTTCGCTAAGGCGTTTGATACAGTTCCCCACAAGCGCTTAATTTATAAAATAAGGTCTGCAAATATCGACAGCAGGGTTTGCTCTTGGATACGAAACTGGCTAAAAGGCCGTGTCCAAAGGGTGGTAATAAACAGCGCATACTCAGACTGGTCTGAGGTAGTAAGCGAGGTGCCCCAGGGCTCAGTCCTGGGACCAACCTTGTTCAATTTATTCATAAACAGCATTGAGGACGGGATCAGTAGTTCGTTATCAGTTTTTGCAGATGACACAGAATTGGCCAGGGCAATAACTACACAGCATGAAGCAGATATCCTACAGAATGACCTGGACAAAATAACGGAGTGGGCAACGACATGGCAAATGAGGTTTAACGTGGAGAAGTGTAAGGTTTTGCACTTGGGGACTAAAAACATAAAAACACAATACACGTTAGGAGGGGAACCCTTGGGGGAATCAAACATGGAGAAAGATCTGGGAGTCTTGGTTGATGATAGATTAGGCAACAGCATGCAATGTCAAGTGGCAGCTGCCAAAGCCAGCAGATTATTAGCATGCATAAAGAAAGGGATGTATTCCAGAGATAAAACTATAATCCTTCCACTTTATAAAACTCTGGTCCGACCGCATCTGGAGTATTCTGTCCAGTTCTGGTCGCCAGTCCTCAGGAGGGATGTGTTGGAGCTGGAAAGAGTCCAGAGAAGGGCAACTAAACTGATTAGGGGGTTGGAGGACCTTGACTATGAAGAGCGTCTACAATCGCTCGATTTATTCTCCCTGGAGAAGAGATGTCTGAGGGGGGACATGATAGCAATTTATAAATATCTTAATGGGGATCTCAACTTAGAAAAAAAACTGTTCATTCGAAGGAATTGCATGAGGACTCGAGGATGTACAATGTGATTAGAGGAGAAGCGTTTTAACCTCAGGCAACAAGGAGGGTTCTTTACTGTTAGGGCTACGAGATTGTGGAATTGTCTACCACAAGAGGTGGTTTCTGCGGGTAGTATGGTGGCTTTCAAAAGTCTCTTAGACTTACATCTCAAGGATCAGGACATTAAGGGGTATGTGAGATGATTACAGCCACACACACCTACACAGGTTGAACTGGATGGACTATTGTCTTTATTCAACCTCACCTACTATGTAACTATGTAACTATGTAAGATACTGGAGAGTTTAATAAAAGACCACATAGATGAGTTCTTACTGGAAAAAAATATTTTAAGCAACAGACAGCATGGATTCATAAAAAAGACAGAAGTTGTCAAACAAACCTGATTTCTTTTTGCAGCTCTACTCCCATGGGAGCTGCTGGTTATGGGTTCCCATGGGTTACCATTAGCAACAGCATGACAATTAGGTATTGTGGCTCAGTCAGGAAACAGTCCAGTAGCTTTGGTTTTTATGTTTTTTTTGGAACTTGGATAGGGGAAGGGAATGATTGGGATACTCCAACTTTATACACTATGCACAATAGGCTGGGATGACTTGAAAATGCTGAGTAACGCTGAGTAACGCTAGTCATGGCTAGGCCGCTGCTTCAGTCTGTCACAAGCTGTGATGCAGGACTGAATGAACTTTCTGAGGTAAACTGTATCCTGAGGTAAATTGTAATGTACTGCAGAACAACTTCAGGGCCCTTCCTGGCACCCCCTTTGTTCCTAATCTTCAGGGTCAACTACACAGCACTCCCTTTCACTGATACTCTCCCTGTGTGAGCTAGCTCCTTGATCTCCTGACTTCTCTTGGGTGGCCCCTCTCCTAGGCAGACCCTTAGGCAGATCTCCTGGTACTCACTATACTGTTTTTCCCAAGATGATTCTGCCAGCAGCTCCACTTGTCAGCACTCTGGATCCTCTGCAGCTCAGCTCCACACCTGGTTCAATAGGCCGACTGCCTGAACCACCTTCCTCATACCTGCAGGAGGAGAGACAAGCCGCCTGCCTCCTCCTGGGACTCTGTTTCCTGCCAAAGACACCCTGTCATATGCTCCCTCCGGATTTATTACCAATCCCAGGATGCATTGCAGCAATGCCCACCCACTGGGACGGCCATAAACCCTGGTGTGCTATTGGTCAGGTTTCCTCCACTGTCCAACAAGCTCCCTTATTGGATACAGTGGGGAGACTCCCTTAGACCCAATAAATCACACCTGGCAACATATGACAGGATAAACTAACAGATCTTGCTCTCCTGCTAAGCAGAACAGAGCCACCAAAATGTGTTTTCCTAGCACCTACCTAGGAGGGTGCTCCATTTTTATTTCAATAATTTTTTGGCATTGATATTTACATAGCAGGCACTTTATTAGCACTTGACACCTTTTAGCACTTATTCACTTTAGCGCTGTACCCCCATTTGTTAGTATAATATTGCACTGTTCAGTTGTTTTTCCCCTGCTGAGGTGGTACTCTTTGGGAGGTAAAGGTTAAAGTAGAACTATAGGCAAAACATTTTTTACATTTTGGATAGCACAAGAGAGGTTTACAACTCCTGTCAGATTTTTGTTCCCCCGTCAGATTGAAGTTCATATATGGATTATTTTTGTGGATTTTCTATTTGATATATTATTTTATTACTGTCAAAATATTTTCAAGCACTTTTTTAAGCACCTGCCACTTAATTTCAATAATTTTTTGTCATTGATATTTACATAGCAGGCACTTTATTAGCACTTGACACCTTTTAGCACTTATTCACTTTAGCGCTGTACCCCCATTTGTTAGTATTAATACCTACTTTTTAGTGAAAAAGTTTTGGTATAGCAGCTTAGTGACTTCTTATTCCAATCATCGATTGCGCTTATTTCTCACTTTGCACAGTGCAATATTATAACAAATAAATCTAACCATAGACATCATTTAAAAAAACAGAACATTTTTAAAAAGACATAAACATTTGACATCCACCCGCTTACACATGTATGCGTTAGCGTTCAATATGCCTACGGTGCCCAAATGCTAGGTGATTCTAATTGGGCAAAGGTTTGACACCTCCAAAACCTCATACTTTCTTGTTAGCCTATCACTATGAAAGGCGTGTCTCAGGGGACAATAAGAATAAGGGAAAGGTAGCATACAAAGACTATTAAGCAGAGGGGGGTCATTGAAAACCACTGCATATACGTGGATACTTCTAAGTTATTGCTCTTCATACTCGTCAGCAACTTGTCTTTGATTGTTAAAATAAAAATCACTTCTGCCAGACCCAATGACTGCAGTTTTAAATGCAAAACCAGATATTCTCACACGCACACAGTTTAAACTCCTTATAGAACTCTTAACAGCCGTAAAACAGACAATTGCCAAATCATGGAAATCCCCTTCCCTAAATTCTTGTGAAACTAAACAACAAATTAACATTTCTATGAAACATGCCAAGATGTCAGCCTTGGATAATGGCACCTTGGGTAAATTTGACATTCTTTGGAAACCTTGGATTTCCAAGATGCTTCCCTCAGACTTCATTGAAGCTGTCTTACTTTCTTGGTAACATTCCCACATGTCCTAGTGTATTGTTTCCTACAGCTGGTGCCTTATTCTCGAAAATTGCTCTCGCTTCTTTTCTCTATTTTCTATTCGTTTTCCTTTCTGGCTTTCTTGCCTTCTGTTTTCTTCTCTTTCCTTCTACTTTTTTTTATATTTCTTTAATATTATTTGGTTTCTAGTGATTTTTTGATACAACTATATATAGGGCCACTGATAGGGGGGGACCACCAGCCCTCTTGTAGGGGGCCCGAGCACACAGTGGGGCCCACACAGAGAGGGGGATTAGTGATGGACAACAAATACAGAAATATTCCTCCAGCACCTGAATCTGATCTGTCCCTCTCCCTGCTATCAGCTTTTATCTGTTGAGAAAGAGACAGTTGTCCCTCACTAATCCCTCTCCCTGTGTACCCCCCCTCCCAGCACTTATCTCTGCTCAGGAGTTTATTTGTAACTTTGTTTCTCTCTCTCTGTCTCTCTGATCACTGAGCTTCAACTGCCCAGCCTGTATATTTTTCTCATCTCATCATCTTTTTTAGATTAAGAGCCGGTTCACACTAAGGCGACACAACTCCTTACTACTTCGGAGGCGACTTGTGCATTACATTGCACCACGACTTCAGAGCGACTTGCAGGGACTTCACATAATGGAAGTCTATGCAAGTCGCTCCGAGGTCGCCCCGAAGAAGTACAGGACCCTTTTTCTAAGTCAGAGCGACTTGTGTCACTCCTATTAGAACGGGTCCTGTAGCGGTCAATGGACCGCGAGGGAGCGCGACTTGTCAGGCTGACAAGTCGCCTGACAAGTCGCGCTAGTGTGAACCGACTCTTAGCAGGAATAATGCGAGTTATGTTATATTTGTGTCTGATAATAGTGATTTTGTTGTAATTTTAGCTAAATATATCTTTAATATTTTCTTGGGGGGGGGCCCTGCCAGGTAGTCTGTACGGGGCCCCGCGATTTCTAACAGCAGCCCTGACTATATACTTTCTGTACTAGATTCAAGTCCCTGTTTACTTTAAATGACTAGATGACTATATGCTATACTATTTTATGCTGTTCTCCATATGTTATATGAGATATTTTTTATTAGTTGAGATATATAATTCTTTCGGAGATCCTTTTATTAGTGCATTGTTCTCCTTGCCTGTTCTCCTTCTGGGTCACAGCTGGCCCCCATTAGGGGTGACCTAGAGGGAGGACACGGATATACTTTTTCTATTGTATTTACTTCATTGACTTCCACTTCTATATTATTTATTATACTTATTAATTTTTCATTATAGCCCAATGACTCTCTTCGTATCTTTTATACCATAGGGCCACTCTATATTTGGGTTCAGTCTTCTTTGCATTTTTTGTTGTATCCTTTTTACATGTCTGATGTATCTATTGTACGTGCATAACATTAATAAAATACTTTTAACGCGAAAATAAAAATCACTTATAGGCAGAACATCGAGCAAACTGCCAAATACATAGCTGAAATACGTATACATCAATTATTTAACTGCGAGAAACTTGGTTCCGCCAGTCTGGGGATTCATAGCCACTTCCCATACTCTATAGTCAGTCAAGTGACATCCCTGTTTCCTGATCCAGAGGTTAATAGAAGAAACTTAGAAACATCAAAGAATAACTGCAGAAATAGACCAAGAAGTCTGTTGAGTCTTTCCTTTGTTCCTTTATTTTAAAACCATTTTTTCTTAATATGGATCTATGTTTACCCCAAACATGTTTTAATTCACCAACTGTTGACAGTCTCAGTACTTTTCCAAGCATCAAAAATATTCTTTCAGTAAAATATTACTTCTAAGGTTTTTTCCTCCTGCAAGTTTGAGGTCATGTCCCTGTGTTTGTGATCTTAAGTTAATATTGAAAACACTATCCTTCTGAAATGTATTCACACCCTTAGGCCGTTTTCACACAGTTCGAATCACAGCTGGTTCAACAGGAACTGGCCGAGATTTAAACGGTTAATGGGCAGGCTAATGGTACCAAAATGATCGATCGTTCAATTTGGGTACAACTAGCCTGCCGGATTCCTTTGTGATTATTGGTAGCAGCTGCTACAGACGCTAGCGATAATCACTGTCTTCTCCCGAAAGGGACGGCCTCCCCTGCCCCTTTGCTCCCCCGCTGGGTGAAGACAATGCCCCTTCGGGAGGGATTGCTCCATTACCACTGTCTGTGTTAATGGGGGAGGGGGGGGGGCAGATTTCTTCCCTGCAACCTGTATTTAAAGGTTTTGTTTATGTCCTCCTTTCTCTTTTTCCTCCAAACTGTACATATTAGGGTTCTGCAGTCTTTTCTGATTTGTTTTATCCCTCAGACTTTTCACTATTTTTGTTGCCCTTCTCTGGATTCGTTCTAATTTATCAATATGTTTTTGCAATTGAGGTCTCTAGAGTTGGACACAGTATTCAGAATGAGGTCCAACTTTACATCTATATGAGAAAACCAAAACCTCCTTCCTCCTGCTGGTGATATCTCTAGTGATGCACCCTAGAGTTCTATTTGCTTTCTCCACTACCCAGACAACACTATTTGCACACTTTGCAATCATCCAAAATAAGCACCCCAAAAACGTTTTGCCCTATATTTCTGGCCAAAATTGTACCCCAATATTGTACTTTATATTGTATAACCTTAGTGGTATCCGCAAAAATAAATTCATAAAATTTCCAGGTATATGACGCCAATTATATCACTTACAATCAGATTAAATATAACAGAGCCTTGTAATACACCACTAGTGGTTGGTCTCTGATCCGAATGAACCACATTTACAATCACACTCTGATACCTATCCTTTAGCCAGCAATGTATCCACTGAACCATCCAAGGTTTAAAGTTGTAGTAAACTTAAAAAAAAAAAAAAAGTGCATACTAGCACAATATGAAAGACTTATTTTGAACCTAAGCCCTCAAGCGGAACGTTGTCACCACTGACAGGGCTTCCATCTTCACCTGGTCTTCCTTCTGGGTTTGCAGGCTCCAGCTGTATGAGTGGCTGGAGCCACAATGATGTCACTCCTGCACATGCGTGAGGGAGTCTCGGCTGTGGCACAGAGCTCTGAAGTAACAGCACGAGTATGCCGTTACTTCAAAGCGCATGCGCCAGTGACATCACCATCTACAGAGACACTGAGTATCACCTAAATGGTGCACGTTAGATATTCCTTATGCCTACAGGTAACCTTTATTATAAGCTTACCTGTCGGTACAAGTGTCTAAGCAGAGTTTACTACCACTTCAAGTCCTAGCTTGTACAATTTTCTTTATGCGACCAAATCAAATGCTTTGCCAACATCAAGATCGATAGCACCACCGTGTCCAAAACATTTGTGATATATTCAGAAAACCTTATTTTAGAATAGTCTGACACGATCTGCCCTCAGTAGAGCCATACAGTTTTGAGTACAGCAAGTTGTATGTTTTTAATGGTCATTAATCCTTCTTTTTAGGAGTAATTCTATTAATTTTTCTACTACCGATGTTAAACTCACTGGCCTGTAGTTGACCACTTCTTTGTTACTTTCTTACTAACCTTTCTTGTGGATTGATACAATATTAGCTGACTGCTAGTCATAGTAAACTTCTCCTGTTAGAAAAGATTGATTATCAGTTAATAATCCAACAACTATACCTCAAAGTTCCCATATAACTCTGGCATAAATACCATCAGGAGCCATTGCATTATAAAGCTTTACGTTAGCCAGTTCATCTACTTCTTCCTCTAGAAACCCTTATAATGAACATTTGATTCTTATATAGAACCAATATGATCCTCCAACGTATTTTTGCAAGTGCCATTTACTTCTGAGAAGATGGAACAGAAGTAATTGTTTAAATGGTTTGCTACATACAGGTCTTCCTCAACAATTTTGTTACCCCATAGTGTCTTTACTACCTGTCACTAATATACCTAAAGGTATCTTAAAGGTATCTTCTATGTTCACCTTCCTACTTCCAGACTGCTCACTGGCTAATAAATCAGATTAATCCGCTTTATTCAATGAGCATGTAGGTGACATAGGAAGATAAAAAAACTGTAATATAAAAAATATTACTAGCAGCGCAATACCTTACCTATGTTGCTCCTGAGGCCAAGAATTACTTCTGAGACCAAAAATACTGGGATATTAGGTGATAACATATAATACAGGTGAACCTCAAATGTATACTGCACTCGTGGTAACCTTGATAAAAAAAACATGTGTACTGCATATGCCCAAGAACAAATTATAATACTTAGATTGCAAATAACAATAAAGTGCAGAAGTGCAGTGCAGACATAGGAAGATGTAAGTATGGGAATCACAAGAGTGGCCAAAATAAATGACAAAACATTTGGTATGTAGAAAAAATGACAACTATTTCAGTTATGTATGTAGTTTGCCTTGAGTCCTACAAAGAGAACAAGGAGCAGTGTGCAGAGTCAAAAGTCCAGTAATGCATAGCATTTCATTAGAATTAAATTTATTGTACTCAGATTAGTACAGAATGTAGGATGAAATGGAAAATTCTTCCACATCCTTGTTGTGCTAAGGATTACAGGAGACTGATGTCAAGGCATACTTGGGTTCTCATGCTAATTCTATGTAATTGTTAATGATTTTTGATAAATACGTAGCCAAATTAAATGTATTTTTATATCAGCCTGGAACTTAACTTTAACCACTCCAATCAGCTAACACAACATTATCCATATTCTCTATAAAATACTTGGCAGTAATCTCAAGACATAAGTGTTACCTCAAGTCACAATGTTAACTACTTTGCACAAAGGGCATTCTGAAGAATGAGTGGCATCTTGGTGGATTTAGCAATTCTTCACTTGAAAAAGCAATGCCCCTGGAGTACATTTTTGTTATTTATACAGACATAATCTGATCTGGTAACATGTAAATGTAGTTTTCAGATGACATGATAAATTGGTTTCCACTTCAGTGGTTACTGTTGGCCAAATTTGTTCTAACAATTAGTTGCTGTATACTTAAAACCAGGCTACATGATTGCATTTCCAAATGAAGAAATTATTGTGCAGTTTTAAATGACTCTTGTTGCTAGATTTGCTCAAATAGTATTTATTTAGTACGCATACACACAGTCAAAAAGAATGTACCTATGACTTTTACACTGTAAACTACATTGGCTGTTTATCATGTTACATGGCAATTATGTAGGAAGAAATTAACTATTTAAGATTTCAAGCCAAATCTTTGCTTTTGATTGAATTAAAAAAAGAATCAAACCCCTGTCAAGCTTTTATTGCTACCTGAGTCAACATTTGGAAAATGTCTCTTCACTTGATGGTTTTAAAGAGAGAACAGAGAGTGAAAGGAAATCTCCTAATTTCATCTCTATTAAAAAGGAGCCAGACAGAAATCCTTCCCAAAAGGGACACAGACAGAAGTTTAACATTTTCTATGAGCATGGGGAAGACTTAGAACCTCTGTCACGATTGTTTTGCTCCCGGTCACACATATAGCAATAAAAACAGGTATTCTAACCCTTATCCGAAATCTCCAAAAAATTCTTAGAGCTTTGACTTTAATAAATAGTGCATACTGGTGAATTTTGTATAAACAGGGGTAGCATGAGCAGCAGCTGTTGTGAGGTTAATGGCCTTGGGTTCTACCGGTAGTTAGGGCATCCGGTTCTGTGCCAACTTCTACAATGATTGTTTCCTTCTCTCTCATAGCACCAATAGACAGTATCATTATTAGGACTCTGACACATTAGCTCCAAAAAAAAAAAAAGAATTGGGTACAGCTGGAGTGGGCCTTGATGACTATTCATAAAGCTTTTTTAACTTTTCCATGAATTGAAAGGTAAAACTTATTGGCAACAGCTCCAGTTCTGTGCTACTTTCTTTTTTTGAGTTTTATCAGATTGTTGGGGCTTTTATATTCATAAGCATTTAAGAAAATGTGCTACATGATTGTGGTTGGGTACCTATAGAATTTGATCCCAGAGCTTTAAATAATTTATTATTTAAATTTATTTTAAAAAAGAAAACAGGATAATCTGTTGTTGTTTGTCCAGTGTTTATAAGCAGTTGGTTAGAATCACATGCTGTATATACTGTATATGCTTGCAAAAAGTTTATACAATACAGGAATTGTGTCGATGAGTAAACGGTATTCCTGAAAATGCACCCCTTCAATGCAGAAACATGCTTTCGCTGAGAAGCTGTTAAAACATACTTGAAAGCGGTAAGAGATAGAAGAGAGCAAGATGTTGTGGCTTGGTTTTTTGAGCAGTTAAGATAATTTCCACCCATCCTTGGTGTTGTTTTTTTTAGCCCTACTCTCCTGGATCCCATGGGCTTTAGAAACATGGCTTGTCTATCAGGTTTCTCTGAACCTTTGAAAGCTTACATTCGCTGAATAAGTAATACTGTCTCTCCACCTTCATCTCTGTTGTCCCCTTGTCCTGCCGTCCCTTTATGTAGACACATATTTGAGCTTTAGTTTTAGTATCAGTCATTTTGGTGGGTAATATGAATTGATTATAACCATTTCATAATATTGTTTCCAAATTTTGCGTTAACTTCTTACTGGCAGATGTTAATAAGGGAGAAAATAACTGGTAGATCATATCAGAAGGAAATGGTAACTGAGAGTTATTTTTTTGCAAATTAACTGGATGCACATATATGATATTTATATGGTGAATCTTATTAACACCAATAATTATTGTTGCTTTGTTCTGCTCATAGACTCCTTGCACTCCTAGACTAAAGCAATGTATGAGTTTGTAACATCCCTTACAAGCATTGAATTTACTAAATTAATCCCATTTAACTCTTCCAGGTGTTTTCTTCTTTTGCTGTTACCATTTTCTGTCTTTCTATGGTCTTACTGCCATGAGATTGCATGGAAGTTGTTCAGATTTCATAACACTTTATTTGTTAATAGCTTTCCAAAAGAAAAACTCCAGAAGGAAACAAATTGACTAAACCATGTATCCCTGTATGTCAAATATTTTTTTTTTTAAATGCTTTAAAGTTTATTTGAACCCTTACCTTGTAAAACAACCCATTCCGTTTAAAATAGAAATGAAAGGCAAAACATTTTGTGTATACATTAAACACATTATCAATACCTTTTTTTTCCTTTTTTTTAAGTAATCCTTTCCTTTTTTATAAGTGATCACATACCTTCTGTTCTCAGCTGCATAATGAGCTCGAGATCTGGGGGAGGGGGAACAGCAGAACACTGGTCTTCCCAGTGAAAGTCTGTGCAGCCGGGGCATGACTAGTCTGATCACTGGAGGAGAGCAGGCTGAGTTCCCAGCACAGCCAGAAAACTGATCATGCTGTACTCTCATACCTAGTGTGGTCCGTTTTTAACAGGAAAGCATAGGGATTTGCAGGAACACCAGATATTTCACCCCAAGGAAGCAATAAAAAAAAGAATAGAGGGGGGCGTGGCCGCCGCGTAGCCGTATGGACGTGTGAGTTCGCCGCTCCGCCGACACAGGGACAATATCCAGCAACATCGGCGTCCTATCTTCACCGATCGCCTTGTCAAGACCCTCATACGATTCACTAAAGCCTCCTGCATCCATCGCTATGGCCAGGAAGAAGAAGGACGGCGGGCAACCCCGTCAACTCCAGCACTTCTTCATGCCACAAAGCCAGCAACGGAGGCAAGATGGCGCCGGCAGCAGCTCCCCGGCCTCCTCCAGCGGGACCTCTCCGGCACATCCCAGCCCTACACCTCCACAGGGCCAGAAGGCAGGCCAGCCCCGATCTCCAACGGTCTCAACACCGCTCACCGGGAGCCCGGCAAAGAGCAGGCCTCGGCTGATAGAGGATTCACCATCTGGGGAGGTAAGCCATGAGGAGGTTTCCTCTCTGAACTCTACCAGGGAGCTTGCTTCCAATATAGACTCTTTCCCTGTCAGTGACCGGCCGGTCTCGGAGGTGAAACTGAGAGACATGATGATGTCTCTCAGGGCCTCTATGCACGCTGATTTAATGGACTGTGTTAAATCGTTTAAAGGAGAGGTCAGGGCCTTGGGAGGCCGCATAGACAAAGTGGAGGGCAAAATGGGGGAGTTTGCGGCATCCCATAACGAACTAATTGATTCCCACTACAGCCATGAGGAAGAAATAGACAAGTTGAAGAACAAAATTGCAGATATGGAGGACAGGTCACGGCGTAACAACGTCAAGATCCGGGGGATCCCCGGATCTGTGCAGCCCAACGATCTAGAGCGATATGCCAGGGATCTGATCCATGCAGTTCTACCATCTGCACCTTCTTCCGAGCTGGTGATTGATCGCATACATCGCCTCCATAAACCTTCCCACATCTCTGAAGACATTCCAAGGGATGTTATCATGAGGATTAATTTTTACCATATAAAAGACCGTTTGATGTCAGAATTCCGCAAGATGGCTCCTGTTCCGGAGAAATATGCCAGGATTCAGCTGTTCGCTGACTTATCCCAACATACTCTCCAAAAACGGAGAAACCTCCAACCGCTTACTAAGGCATTGAGGAACCATGCAATTATCTACAAGTGGGGGTTTCCGGTCAAACTGACTGTCACATACAACAACAAAGCCCACACCATCACATCTCTACAAGCTGGCCTGGATCTGCTTCAATCATGGGGTATTCTCCCTGCTCCTGGTGCTGATCTCTCTACACCGTCAAATAGGGTGTCCCCTCTCCCGGAAGAGTGGCAGAAGGTCACATATGGGAAGAAGGGGAAGAAATCCTCCAAGGGAACGCCGCCTCACGGTACCAACACCTGAATGTCCCTGGGCATACGGCTGCTCACACCACTAGTACTTTCTCCCCCTCACAATGTTATGCAGCAAGACTGCATTGGAGATCATTCTCATTTTTTTACTGACTTTTTCTTTGTTTATTCCTTCTGTTTTCTCCCCCTATAAGTGCTTCCCTACCCTCCACCAATGTGGTCAGCTCATCACAAGGAAACCTGGAATGTCTCTACATCTGGAACCACTCGACAGCCGTCGCCCTGATGTGTATTCCAGCACCACCGTTGATCTCCACTCTGAAGCTCATCTGATGCACCTAGCTACAGGTACTCTAACCCCTCTAATATTGACAGTATATGCCCATTAAAATAACAACCTTTAATGTTCGGGGCCTGAACCATCCAGCCAAGAGTTCATCTCTGTGGTCTGAGGCGCTGAAGCTTCAGAGCGATGTTCTGTGTATACAGGAAACCCACCTACAGCAAACCTCTGCCCCCACCATAGCTCACAAGAACTTTCCGCACATCTTCCAGGCATCTGCTTCCCACAAGAGAAAAGGAGTACTGATTGCGGTTAAAGACTCCGTGGCATTCTCATTAGTGGACCTTAAAGCTGATCCCAATGGGAGGTATGTTATAGTTATCTGTGAGGTGAACAACATGCCACTAACATTGATCAATGCATACTCCCCCAATACACATCAACTCCGTTTCTGGAGGAAGATTTTGCGTATGGCCACTACCCTGAAACGAGGCTCCGTTGTGATCTGTGGGGACTTTAACATCACATCTGATCCGCAAATTGACACCACCTCATCTCCCCGACGTGCTCCTCCAGCCTTACAGCCTTTATTACATTCTATGGGTATGTACGACTCATGGAGATGTCTGCACCCGGGTGAAAGGGACTATTCTTACCACTCCCAATGTCATAATTCTTACTCTCGAATAGACATGATTTTAGTTGATAAACGCTTGCTTCAGATGACGGTGTCTGCAGAGATACACGCCATTAGCTGGTCGGACCACGCCCCGGTCTCCGTAGTATTACGTGAGTCCGGGGCGCCTGGCCCTGCGTATCTATGGAGAGCCAACAGTCAAGTTCTGGAATCTCCGCACCATGCCAAATATATTGCTAAATGTTTGAATGAGTATTTTTGTAATAATGCTGGCTCTGTGGCGGAACATGCGACTGTATGGTGCGCTCACAAAGCCTTCATAAGAGGTATTCTTATACAGCTTTGCTCTAGGCTTAAGAGACAGAGGAGTCGGCAACTTGACCACATTCTGGACGAGATCAAAAAATTAGAACCTTTGAATAAGGCTTCCCCCTCACAACCGTTAGCCCAAAAGCTCTCCCGACTAAGGCTAGAACTCCGACAATTACTAATTGATAATCAGGATAGACTCTTCAGAGCTTTAAAACTTTCCCACTATTCACATGGTAACAAGGCGGGCAAGGTACTGGCCAACCGCCTTAAAGCGAAACAGGTCAAACACAGAATCGCACACTTGCTTGACCCCGCCACCAAGGCAAAGATCATGGATCCTTGTAAGGTTCTGGCACTCTCAGTGCCTCCTATCACATTTATTCCGGGTGATTTCCATCTACCTAGACAGAAGAAACACATATAGGTGTGTTTCCCTTTAAGGCTGAAGCTGTCATCACCCAGCGCCGGACTAGATGGCTATTTAGGGCGTCGGTTCTCACTCACATGTGTTCGTTCAAACACCAGTACCTGGATACTAATCTTGCTTGAAGCTTCCATGCTTGCAAGCTCTCCTTGCTGACGAACCTCGCTGCGCTGATCCCTGCATCCTGCTACTGGATCATCCGCATCTCCTGAGCGATCCTTCGGCTATCGCTATTAGTGCTAAGTACCCCACAGGGGAAATCTCTATAGACTTGTACTAGGCTTACACTATTTAGCTCTGCATAGCAAGGACTGTCTTTTACATCTGCATAACTAGATTGCTAGCTCTTGAGGCTACTGCTACTATTTCCTGCACTGGGTTGATCTCTCCTGTATGCACCTGCTACTCTGTCATCTGTTATCATACATGATCGCTAACCCTTCCTGCATCCATCTGCACTGTCTCACCTCAAGTGTCTGTCACCTACCACTTCCACTCAAACCTATCCCTAAGACCTTTATCATTGTCTTACCACATGTATATAAAGTCACACTAGGAACCAGCTTAATTACTGTGTGTATTTACTTGCTGAAATAAGACCTTCCATACATGATGAGTCATTGAGGTTGGGATTGCTATCTCAGCATATCTCCTACATGACTACTGACGTGGAACTACTTCTGCAGCTGAAAATCCACACCTTATAAGAAACGCAAGGAGCGTTACAGATTGAACGAACCCAAAAAATGGATTCAGCAGAAGTAGCCACTCAGGTGACACAATTAAAACAGCAGGTATCTGCGTTAATACACGCACTTGCTGAATTGAAAAACGACAATCAGGCTCTGTCGCAGCAGGTAATTAGACTGACACAACTTACCTCTGCACAGTCTCCTGAACCCAAGATAAATCCCCCTTTGGTATTTACAGGCGATCGCAAAAAATTTCGCGAATTTAAAAACGCATGTGAGTTACTTTTTTTGCTAAAACCTCGTACCTACCTTACTGATCACATTAAGGTTTGTACTATTATTTCTTACCTATCAGGCGATCCTCGAGCCTGGGCAGATTCTCTTTTTGAAAAAAACGACCAGCTTCTCAACTCCTATGCCTTGTTCCTGGCAGAGCTCACTAGCCTATATGATGACCCCAATAGGCAGAGCACTGCCGATCTTCAGTTAAGATCCTTGAAACAAGGAAAAAGGCCTGTAGAAGACTTTGTCGCAGAATTCAAGAGATGGACCCTTGATTCAGGATGGAATGATGCATCTCTGAAAACCCAATTTAGGCTTGGCCTATCAGAAGCCGTCAAGGACGAGCTCGCCCGAGCAGAGATGCCAAAAACCCTGGATACATTGATACAACTCAGTATCACCATAGATAGAAGACTACGAGAAAGGAAGTCTGAAAAAATGGAAATGCCATTATCCAGTTCTTCTCAGAATTCAGCTATTGACCCCACTCCTAAACCCGCTCCAGGTAACCACAGACCCCGGCTACCTAAGGAAAAAAGGAGACCTAGTAGATATGGTGATCCTGCCTGGTCATGGTCCGAGCCTGCCTCAAACAGTCGACCTTGTCACTCTGACACATCCCATTTGGACCCTGATCCTACAGAGATGGATGAGGAGCCTATGGAGATTGGTGCCATACATGCTAGGTTGTCCTCACAAGAAAAAAGAGATCACAGGAGAATCTGTGGCCTTTGTTTTTATTGTGGTGAAGGGGGACATTTCATTACATTCTGCCCAACCAGACCCCATAGGCCTAAGGCTCTCCCAATGGAGGCCAGGCGAATCCGAAGGGTCTTCCCTGAAAAACAGCCTGGAAATTATCAAGGCTGTTGCCAGCCCTGTCCCCGTTCTATATCAGTGAAGGACACCCAGAAATTAACAAATATTGGAATAGATATTCCTTCAACTCCAGTGAACTTTATACCACGTTCAAAAAACCCTCCTGTACCACCTCCTGAGGATACTCCTATTTTTGCAAGCACATTTCTGGCTTCCGATGAAAATACAGAGATTCTTGCACCTGACTGCGTACGTGCTTCTAATGGCACGGTGGTATGTAGGAAGGATCTGAGGATGTTTGAAGAAGCATTGGTTGCTAGGTCTACTAGGATTACTTCGGATGGTTATGCGTCCGATTCTAGTGAGGGGTCCATGTAGCAGACACCCTAACAACAAGTGATCCGATTCTCATCGGTTACCAACCTGATCCGATTTTTATATCGGCAACAAGGGATCCGATTCTCATCGGCTACCAACCTGATCCGATTTGCGTATCGGCAACCAGTATTATCCGATTCTCATATCGGCAACCAATTTTTTTTTTTCCTTCCCGATTTTCATATCGGCAACCAGTCTTATCCGATTCTCGCATCGGAGACCAGTCTCATTCCGATTCTCATATAGGCAACAAAAAAAAAAAGAGAAATTTTTTTTTTCCTTCCGATTTTCACATCGGCAACCAGTCTCATGTGATTCTTATATCAACAACCAGCCTTAGAGGCCTTCCGGAGCCAGCCTTACGGGGGGGGGGGGGGGGTAATGTAAGGTTCCGGCACTCTCAGTGCCTCCTATCACATTTATTCCGGGTGATTTCCATCTACCTAGACAGAAGAAACACATATAGGTGTGTTTCCCTTTAAGGCTGAAGCTGTCATCACCCAGCGCCGGACTAGATGGCTATTTAGGGCGTCGGTTCTCACTCACATGTGTTCGTTCAAACACCAGTACCTTGATACTAATCTTGCTTGAAGCTTCCATGCTTGCAAGCTCTCCTCGCTGACGAACCTCGCTGCGCTGATCCCTGCATCCTGCTACTGGATCATCCGCATCTCCTGAGCGATCCTTCGGCTATCGCTATTAGTGCTAAGTACCCCACAGGGGAAATCTCTATAGACTTGTACTAGGCTTACACTATTTAGCTCTGCATAGCAAGGACTGTCTTTTACATCTGCATAACTAGATTGCTAGCTCTTGAGGCTACTGCTACTATTTCCTGCACTGGGTTGATCTCTCCTGTATGCACCTGCTACTCTGTCATCTGTTATCATACATGATCGCTAACCCTTCCTGCATCCATCTGCACTGTCTCACCTCAAGTGTCTGTCACCTACCACTTCCACTCAAACCTATCCCTAAGACCTTTATCATTGTCTTACCACATGTATATAAAGTCACACTAGGAACCAGCTTAATTACTGTGTGTATTTACTTGCTGAAATAAGACCTTCCATACATGATGAGTCATTGAGGTTGGGATTGCTATCTCAGCATATCTCCTACATGACTACTGACGTGGAACTACTTCTGCAGCTGAAAATCCACACCTTATAAGAAACGCAAGGAGCGTTACAATCCTCAGGCAATTGCTGATTCTTTCGCAAGCTATTACAGCTCTTTATATAACTTCAAAGATGATCCTTCCACCCCGCAACCTACAGATCAATCCATTTCGGACTTTCTGTCCTCCATAAATCTGCCCCGCCTCTCTCCTGAACAACTTCAGGCTCTAAATGCCCCGATTTCACCCCTTGAAATAGCAAAGGCTATCCGCACGTTGCCGAGTGGGAAATCGCCTGGCCCTGATGGATTGCCTAACCTCTATTATAAGATGTTTAGTGATGTGCTCAGTCCACACCTGTCTCTGGTGTTCGAGAATGCTGTCTCCTCTGCCTCACTACCACAAGAAATGTTGCAGGCTTACATTGTGACATTGCCTAAACCGGGGAAAGACCCTACGTCCCCCCCGAATTTCAGGCCGATTTCCTTACTGAACACCGATGTGAAACTGTACGCAAAGGTTGTTGCGCTGAGGCTGCACCCTGTCTTGCCTGACCTGGTCCAAGCGGACCAGGCTGGGTTTGTGCGGGGTCGCCAGACCTCGGACGCAACGAGAAGAGTGATTGGCCTTATTGAAAGAGCGAACTCTGGTCGGATGCCTTCTCTGCTGCTGTCCTTGGATGCGGAGAAGGCATTCGACCGAGTACATTGGGCATACATGTCTCAGGTCTTGCTGAAGTTCGGCTTTCAGGGTCCCATCATTTCAGCAATTCTTGCACTGTATTCGAACCCATCTGCCAGGGTCTATACCTCCAATATGCTTTCTCAACCTTTTTCCATTACGAATGGTACCAGACAGGGTTGTCCGCTGTCCCCATCAATTTTTAATCTGCTAATTGAGCCACTGGCGGAAGCAGTCAGGTCCTCGGCTGACATCAACGGCATACGTATAGGATTCAGACATCATGTGGTGAACTTATTCGCAGATGACGTCATCATATTCCTAACGGATCCTGTTCGATCCCTGGCTGCAACCCACGCCATATTGCAAAGATTTAGTCTGGTGTCATATTATAAGGTGAATTTCACGAAATCGCTGATTTTACCGATAGCTATACCCCCGAAGCAGTGTTGTTACTTGACCGCACAATACCCTTACACGTGGAAAACACATAGCATTCCCTACTTGGGTATCCAACTAACCCCGAAACCTTCTCAACTAGTTGAGGCCAACCTACCGCCTTTAATAACTAAAATAGCTGCCGAGTGTGCTCGAATTTCCAAAACAGAACTTACTTGGTCAGGACGTCTTGCATCATTCAAGATGCTCCTCCTGCCGCAAATCCTTTATATCTTTAGAACATTAGTAGTCCCCATCCCATGTAAATTTCTTACACAACTGCAGGCTGCCCTGAGGGGGCTGGTGTGGAGGGGGAAACGTCCTAGGAGTAAGCATACTCTCTTGGTTAAGCATTGGTCGGCGGGGGGAATGGGCATGGTAGATGTTAAGGACTATTTATTGGCATCACATCTAGCCCAACTACGTGCATGGGTTTCATCCGAGCATGGGACTACATGGAGCGCTATGGAAACTGAGTTCTGTGCCTCTTCGTCCCTGCGATCGGTGCTCCTGGCCGATAGGTGGCGCCCTATGTCACTGAAGGACAAGCCGTTATCGATTCAAGCTTCTCTCCTGGCCTGGAGAGAGTTTGCTTCGTCCACACCAGACCCCTCTCTACTTGTGAAAGTACCCATACCTATACATGTTTTGGAACTAATCATGCCCCACTTATCTCTTAAACATTGGGTGGCGAGGGGTATCTCCACGGTTGACAACTTGCTGAACGGAGTCACCTGCGATCGGTGCTCCTGGCCGATAGGTGGCGCCCTATGTCACTGAAGGACAAGCCGTTATCGATTCAAGCTTCTCTCCTGGCCTGGAGAGAGTTTGCTTCGTCCACACCAGACCCCTCTCTACTTGTGAAAGTACCCATACCTATACATGTTTTGGAACTAATCATGCCCCACTTATCTCTTAAACATTGGGTGGCGAGGGGTATCTCCACGGTTGACAACTTGCTGAACGGAGTCACCTTAAAACCGTTTTCCCAACTGCAGACCACATATGGCCTCATTCCTACTGACTTTCTCACATACATGAGCATATCCCACTTGCTCCGCTCTCTACCGTCCCCACATTTATATCTCCCGTCTGCGGGCTGGATGTTTTTGTTGGGCACCTCCCGGGCGGCTAAAGGAACGTCCCTATTTTATAACTGTTTACAACGGAAAACAGTGTTTCGTAAGACGACACCCTTGATCAAATGGGAGGAGGATCTGGGAGAGGTTTTCACTGGAGAACAATGGAGAAACGCACTCCGCTCCGTCAGATCCGCTTCTTCTTGTGTAAATCATTGGGAACTTTCTCAAAAAATTAATTTGCATTGGTACCTCACACCCTACCGACTTTCCAAGTTCATACCAGATCACTCTCCTCTTTGCTGGAGGGAATGTGGAGAAGTAGCCCATCTTAAACATGTATTTTGGTCCTGCAAGAACCTAACCAGCTTCTGGAACAAGCTATTTTCCATTATCTCAGATATCACAGGTGTCCTCACTCGACCCTCCCCAGCACTAGCTATTCTAAACGTGGGCATAGACAAATTTCCCAAGGATTGTAGATGTGTAGTGTCACATATCCTCTTAGCTGCTAGAGGTTTAATCGCTCGTAAATGGAAAGAGGTTGAGACGCCTAGCGTATCTGCAGTCTTAGACTTGGTCAAGACCAACCAAATGTATGAAAGTATGCTTGCACGAAAGGCGGGCAAAGGGACTGAATATGACGCAAACTGGAGGTTGTGGTATTCTTGGATCTCTACAAATTGAAATGTTTATCTAAACTCCTTCTGAGCTGACCACCCCCCCCCCTCCCCCAACTACCCACCTATTCTAGTTCATAACTGTACGCCCTTGTAGTACTAAGTTTGTTATGCAGATGCAGACTTGATGATAGCTAAAGAGTGAAATATGTTAATTGAAGATACTTGAACAGTATAGCTACTAGCCCCCTTCCCCCCCCCCCTTCCTCCCCTCCTTACCTTCCATCCGCCCTTCCATTCCTGGCCCTTCCTTCCTCCCTCTCTGCCTTCCTCTCCCCCCCCCTTCCCCCCCCTTCCCCCCCCCCTTCTGCTCTCCCACTCTCTCCCCCTCCTACCCCGTCCACCTAGTCCATAGTCCCTCTCTTCTCTCTCTTCTCTCTCTTCTCCCTTCCCTCATCCATCTTCAATCCTTATACCCTCCTCCCCCCCCCCCACTTCCATCTTCCCCCCCCCTCACCTCTCTCTCTTCCCCTCCCCCTTCTTGAAATAGACCAGATTAGGCAATGAATACAAGAGGTGATGTTCTATTGCTTGTTTATTTACGGATGTATCGATTATATTAGGACGTTGAACTTTTCACTCGATGCTAATGTCGTCTCTATGCTTTGCACTGTTCTGCATTGTTCTTTGTATAACCCTGTTCTTGAAAAAAAAAAACTTCAATAAAAAACCTAATGTTAAAAAAAAAAAAAAAAAGAATAGAATCATTTTTCATACAAGTACATGGTACAGCAGGCACATAATGAGAATATGAAATGTTGGGTTAACATATTCTTTTAAAACCCTTTTGTTAAAATTGTGGTCATGGGACTATAATGATCATATTATTTTCTCTACTGTTTCTCTACTCAATAGGAGCAGACAGCAGCTATACTCAACTTACGTGCATCATCAAGGTCTGCACCACTAGTGCCATCTGGATCATCGTCAAAAGGTTGCCACTTTTGCCTAGTGAACTACGGGTGGGTGGGGGGCTGTAAACGGCTGTGTGAAGTTGCCTGTCACACAGGTAGAACTTTAATTACTAGACAGAGAGGATTTCTCAGCCCAATATGCTTGAGCTATAATATGCAGAAATGAAAAGAAGATCAAGGTAGGAGTCCCCTAACCATCTGCTAGACCAGCTGGTTGAAATAGTAAAAACTGGAGTTCCACTTCAACTCTAGAGCACTTTTAGGGTCATCAGGTTTGAAGGTAACTGCAGATAGCTAGGTTGGAAGAAAAAGTTTATTTACCCCTGTGTCAACTTGAGTGTCATTGCGTATACATGTCCCACTCACAGGTATACATTTATCGTACAGACATAAGCCAAAATTAAAGGCAGGTCTGATGGCATCTGGATAGCCTCCTTGCATTCATCCAAAATCCATGGCCATCTTTTGTCCTGTGAAAGAAACAGTGATAGCTCTTCAAAGGCCATTATTTAGTCATCATCTAAGCTTTATTCTTCAAATGCCCATATATGAATATCCTTTATGTAAAATATATCTTTATAATGCTAAATTCGTTGTAATTTTAATTACTATTTTTTTGTACGCTTGCAGAATCTTAATAAACCAAAGGTAAAATTGAATGTGCCAGATTACAAGAAGTGCATATTAAGTTTTTTTTGTTGCTTTAATGATCTTTGTTGCCCTTCTGTGAACAGTTTTATTATGCATTTGCAAAACATCAAGTAATGTTAGTTCTAAATATTGAAATTAATATAAAAAATGTGCACAGTTTGCAGTCTTCTTCATATAATCATTTTCACTGTTCACCTTAGAATACAATCCAATTCTTCCCCTAGGAGCAACAAATACCTATTCCTCTACTTGTTTACTGGTGCACTGTCTCCTCTGTGCTCCTAATGACATCTTTAGCCTCTTGAATCTGACACCGTGTCTGGGTAATTGGTACTTGCCACCTTTAAACTGCAGCTACTGCAGTCACACAAAAACTCTTTAGAAGCTCACATCCCACGATGAAAAAGAGTCCTCCCGCACAGCAAATTGCACGAAACGTTTGCAGAAACAATTAGAAAACAAAAACATCTATTAATTATATGATTTCCTAAGCATATTTTTTTTTCTGCTGATAGCTATACAATGCATACCTCTATTACTACGGAATAACATGTGAATGTCTTAAAGTGCACCTGAGCTCAAAAAGTGAAGATTTGCTATGGTACTCAACTTGAGATGTTAAATGTGCCTAAGCAGTAAACATTAAAAATGTACATTTTGTATATCTTGAATTAATTCATCCAGAAAAACAGCAGTGACCTTCCTGGTATGTGAGTGTGCCTAGAGCCTTATAGCTGTATATTTGCAATATAAATGTTAGGAATGTACCTGTAGAGAATGGCGACCAGTGGCTGAAGACTTCAAACTGGGCAAATTTCTTAGTGCAAGAGAAATCAAGTAGTCCAAATCACAAGGCATATAATCGGGGTTGGGGTCACAAGTCACGGTGGCAGAGAACTAGCGTCAATTTCACAATATGGGGTCAGTGCAGGCAGCAAAGAATCATCAGTGGGGTCACTTTGATCAATTGTAAAGGCTGCCATGGCAGAACCGATCAGTCAGCCTTTAGGAGAGCCAAGTTCAAGACCTGGCAGACCCAGCTCCTGACAGAAATTGAGGAACTGCTGCCTTTGACTGGTAACTTCAGGAAATTTGGAGCATGATTTAGCGATGTCACTTTTGTGCTGTTCACTGTTCTCCTTGCCAAAGACAGTAATTAGGAAACACCAGCTGTAGGGAGACCACAAGCATTGTGGATGACTAGTCCATTTCTGTGACAGGGATTAGGTACTCCTTTATGTAGGTGTGGACCTGCTCTTGCTTGATGGGTGGTTCAATGTGGTGGAGTAGAGAGAAAAGTAGTTCATAGAGTGGTTCATAGGAATAGCTCTGGGTCAGCATGCTTTCCCCCATAGGGGACATATTGGAAAGTGAGGCCCTGAAGATGGGATAAATTGAGAAACAGCCAAAAAAGTGATCATATTTTCTTTATTTATATGATACTTCCTTTTCTTGCATTGTCTTTACTGTGAAGACGCGAGTTTTTGTTGAAAATGTTCAAAGAATGTTTTTTACAATTACCAGATTTTTAAACATGAATATAACTAAGATGTTCAGTAAACACATTGGATAAAGAAGTGAAGTTGGTTTCTGCTTCTAATTAGCTATGATCCTACCTGTGGAAGCAGAAAAAGAGGTTGTTTAGCACCATGGGGGATGAAGTAATGGCATGGAACCAGAAGGCTTTCTATTGGCGGTTCAAGCTGCAGCATCCTGCTACCTCAAGGTGATGCCTCCCCCGGAGCAATGCTGAAACTATTGTTTAGATAGAGTCCCGTAGAGTAAAGTGTGCCCCTATTGTTCTCTATGGTGCAAAGTGAGTTGGCCTTATGGAACTTCTGACCACTCCCATGTGGAAAGTGTTGCAGTACTCCTTGCAGTATTTTGAAGAGATGAACCTGGTGAAGAGGGAGTGCTCTTCGCGGGTGCCAGTTCCTACCACTGCAATTATTACCCCTTCCTACTACACTGCTTGCCTTTTTTGTTTCTCACAACTTTCAGTTACTCTTTGAACAGAGTTAACATGTGGAACTAGATCTGTGGTTATAAGTTCGTAGGGCTTTTTCCCACTTGTCTAAATTTTTTAACGCTTAAAAAACTCTCCTATAGCGTTAGTATGGGCGTTAGACTCACGTTAATGAGGTTTAGTATGGGCATTAGACTTGCATTTTACAAGCATTAATGGTGAGTTAAAAATGCTCCTCAAATGCCCTTTGAAGTGTTTAAAAAGTGTTAAGGCGCGTTAAAACCGCTCCACAAATGCCTATTCCATTACAGTAAACGAACTAATCTTAACACCGCGCAACTGCCCCAAAACTGCCTGCCATAGCAGTTGCGAGGCGTTACCTTAGATTTGAATGGGAGGCTTTAAAAGGCTTCAAACTCCTGACTCGACACGAAGCTTCAATTTTGAAGCATAGGCGTTTGAGGGGCATTTTTAACGCCTCTCAAACGCCTGCTTTTAATGCCAGTCTGACCTTTGCCTTAGTGTGTCATCAGCACAACACTACTTGGAAAACATATTTTTGCAGAAACATTTCTGTGATTTATTAATGTTTTATTTGGATTAATAAGTAAATGACTGCCTCTTTGGAAACTAAACGGTTTTGTTGGAAGAGTTTGGTCCCTGCTGTGCCAAGTAAACAAATGCTGTTTTGAAAAGCGGTATGTCTGATAATGTAAATCCTGATAAATGTATTCCTTTCATTAACTCATTACTATTTTGAAATTTGTATTGCTTTTACTGTAGTATTGCACCCACTTAGTACTTATTGAATCACTTGCTGTTTTTGAAACATTTTCTTGGCCTGTGCTGCCAAATTCATTTATAGCAAATGAATGACACTTTGAGGGAGGTAAAATTCAATCATGCAGAGCCTGTTTGCATATGGCTAGCGAGTTACAGCTCAAATGCTTAATAGCTTTACCTCTTAATATATTGTGTACAATAGACTCATATGGTATTCCTCCTACTCTCTCCTTAATGCTTCAAAAAGATCTTTTATAATCAATAAAAAGCTTGCTGTTGGAGAAGATATTGCTGTAAAAAGCATCGTTACCAATGAAATAAAAAATGCATATGAGTAACATTTTTCAAACTGTGACATACAATAAATAAAATACAGGTGTGAATTGGTCCAAATGGATGGTCCCAATCACATCTAGTAAAACCGATAGACTTTAAAGGATGTGAGGGTGCAATATTGGTAGTCAAGCAGTCAACACAAAACGTATAAAAAATATACAATATTTTATTAGTTAAACATTAAAAATCCACTGATCAAGAGATCAGACAATGTATACATTAATACAGTCATATTTAATACAAGTGGTTGATCCTCAGTTAAACAAAGTCAGTCAGGTTTGACCAGATTGTAAAAGGTCTGACGCGTTTCACTTGAACATTTGAGTTTAAAAATCTGCTTCCTCAGAGACCCTTTTTAAGGACCAGACGACAATGTTACATAGATAGACTGACACACTTGTGCAGGTCAAGCCGGTGATTGCCCCTATGGATCGCTGCAGGTGGCCGCAAGCAACCAAGAGTAGAGGATTCCCAGGAGTCCAAGGTACCTCAGAATGGGGGGTGCTGATTCACCTTCACTTGGATTAAGATAATTGCGTCAAAAAATATAGAGGGATGACTGGAGGGCTGAGCAAAGGCCAATATCTTGCATGAGGACCAAAAGGCCACTCAATGGGATCTTTGCAGTTGCCACTTCCAAGGATCCGGTATTACAGCATCTCATAAGGGATCGGCGGCAAAACTGGGACATACAATTCCAACCATATTAAAACCAAACTCCAGACACATTTACTTTAGTTTCGGATAAATTCGGGAAGAATTAAAATTTCTGTCAAAATTTTATTTCTGTCTGGGATTCCAATAGAGAAATTTTATTTTTTTCCTATCCTTGTGACAACTATACAAGCAGTGGGGGGAGGACGAGCTGCCATCACTAGGACAGGAAGGCCCAGACAGTAATTAGACATTGTCAGAAATTGTAACCGACTCTAAATCTACTGCATACTAAAATGATTTATTTATTTATTTTTTCATTCTCACTACCCCTTTGTAGAAATTTCCCCATAAGAAGACATGTATCAATAAAATCCTGACAAAAATTGTAATCCTTGATAAGAATATAAGTAAGTACACCAAAACAGCACCATTGCTTTCAGAGCAGAAATTTGTACAAAATACGTGTATATGGGAAAACATATTTTACAAGCACATTGTATCTTTACAGTATATTGAATGTAATGACAAAAGGCTTTTAGAGTAGGACTATGTATTAGAAATTTATATTTTATAAGCGCAAAGTATTTTTATAAAGTATTGAATATATTGACAGAAAGGCTTTCAGTGCTGGACTTTGTACAAAATATGTGTACATGGGAACAAATAGTTCAGTCAGCTCCATGTTATATTGAGAATATTGCAATGTTGATACAAAAACTATTCTAGAAAACGGGTCCTGTTAGGTAAAGTTTGTAGGGATCCCTCTGTTCAGGGTTTATTGGGATGTGTAGGTGGATGTGCCATTATATCGATGTCAGCTGTTTCTGTTACCTTTCACAGAACCTACTTTCAGTTTATCCTTCCCCATTTTCTTCTTTCTTGGGAGATTTTTGTGGTAATGGAATTAAACTAGATTTGGTCTATAAATATATGGTGTACATATACTGAATAAAATTATAAATGCAACACTTGTTTTTGCCCCCATTTTTAATGAGATGAACTCAAAGATCTAAGTAAACTGGGATTCATCTGTGAAGAGAACACCTCTCCAAAGTGCCAGACGCCATCTAATGTGAGCATTTGCCCACTCAATCCGGTTATGATGACGAACCGCAGTCAGGTCAAGACCCCAATGAGGAGGAAGAGCATGCAGATGAGCTTCCCTGAGATGGTTTCTGACAGTTTGTGCAGTAATTCTTTGGTTGTAACATAAATAGTTCAGTCAGCTCCATGTTATATTGAGAATATTGCAATGTTGATACAAAAACTATTCTAGAAAACGGGCCCTGTTAGGTAAAGTTTGTAGGGATGTTCTGTTCTGGGTTTATTGGGATGTGTAGGTGGATGTGCCATTATATCGATGTCAGCTGTTTCTGTTACCTTTCACAGAAGACCCTTTACCTACTTTCAGTTTATCCTTCCCCATTTTCTTCTTTCTTGGGAGATTTTTGTGGTAATAAAACTTTTAGCCACTTTTAATGTAACAAACAACCAATTGACACAACTCAAGTAAGTGGAGGTCACATGTTTCCTGTCTAGTGTGGAGCTCCAGTATCTCCAGTCTGCAGCCAGAAACCATTGCATGCATGCAGTGATCAGGCGGCAATGAAGGAAATACATAGTTACTTAGTTAGCTTGGTTGTAAACAGTCCATTTTTCATTCGAGATGCACTGTATTAGTCTGTTTTCTCCCATTTCTATGAGGTTTGCATTCGTTTATCAGCCTCCTGGACCAGTATCGCGCTTTTTTGAAGACTTCACTGCCTGGCTACCCTACTTTCTCTTCTCTGAAAATACCCACTATCATTCTTGGTGACTTCAGCATCCCTGTCAATGTTCACAGCCCAGCTACAACTCAACTTCTCAACTTAACCTCATCTTTTGACCTAACCCAATAGACCTACACTTGCACTCACTCCAATGGCAATTCCCTCGACCCTGTATTCTCCGATCTCTGCACTCCTGGCAACCTCACCAACGACCCCTTTCCTCTCTGATCACAACCTCATCAGTTTCATTGTGTCCTTGCCTCCAGTCACCCATCCCTCCAAGCAGCAAACAATTACTTGTAGGAACCTTTGTCACTTTAACCCTTTTCTTCTCTATTCTGCTACTGACCACCTATATGACATAGTTTCTTCCCTGACCTGGCCACCTCTTGGAAAATTTGCTCTCTTAAAGCTAAGTCTTTTTATATTTCCAGTATGTGCTTGTCACTTACAGCTTACATTAAATGAAATCATGTTATGGTACCCAGATGTTCTTTTTTATGAACACTGGTAATAAGCTTTGCATGGTTTGGGATTATGAGGTCATGCAGAGCATCATTTCTAGTCAGGGCCTCTATAAACTGGACCATAAAATTGTCTTGTGGTTAATTTTGTGAAAAATGTAAGGGTGCACTAAAGGGGCTTTATTTACTGTAATTCAATGTGTTCTCTTTACAGGAACACTTGAATTAAACATATTTACCTGTTTTAAGCTCATAGCTCAGTATGAGCTGTTGTGACAGGGAGATCGGAGCTTCTCAAGGCACAATGATTGCTGCGCTCGGCTCCCGCAGTGATCATTGTGCTGCAAGATCAAAATTTAGTGGGGTCTGTGTGCCCTGGGGCAGCTAGGCACCCAATTAAGCCCTGATTGCTGTGGTTAATTAAAAAAAAAAAAATGGAGTTGTGTCTATTGGCTGTTTGTTCCATTAAAGTTGATAAAAAAAAAAAAAAAAAAATTTCTGTCAAGAGTGGAGCTCCAGTCTGCAGTCAGGTACCCTTGGAAGAAACAGGACAAATTGCCACTACAGGGTGGCCATTTAACCTCCTAATAAAAGTTACACCTTATAGTGAAACTTACCTCAAAGTGTGCACTCCTCACTTAGTGATAGGTCCAGGCTCCTGTCCTGCTTAGAAATGACATCATCCCCAGCACTTGACTCTTTTCTCAACAGGGGTACACACTACACAGTACAGTTGCTGAGCAATCTACATGCACAGAGAAGAATTGCAAAGAGCCTTGGGCAAAATCTAGCTCCTTTCATTTTTTCACAGTGGGACTTTAGTTCCATTTTGAGATGAAACCTAATTTGCTGTATATTAAATAAATATTGTGCAGTATTGTATAATTATGTTTCTTATCCTTCTCTATTTTGAGAAAGTGGGAAGTCATTACATTTTCTAGGTGTTATTGGTGTTAAACATATTAATGAGGCCTATACAGGCTTGAAAAAAATATATGGGCTGTTTTGCCACCCACTACTGCCCAGTAGGGAATAATGCCTGGCAATATGATGAGTACTGCAATTTAGATTCTGATAATGAGAAATTCCAGCATGCTATTTTACATGCCAGTCCCCTTACGACTCCTAAGTTCCACCAATTATGCGGTGGCTCAGTTAGAAGATACTTCATTAGGAGTGTATGTGGATGCATCCTATCTTTGTGCCTATTGACATTTTTAAAGTTTGCTGAGGTGTTAATGTGCATTGCATTAAAGTTAAGCTACAGCCTTACCTTTAGTCTGGTATAGTTGTACAGGCTCCTCTTCTGTACTAAAATTGTTTATGCTCATTTTACTGCACACTGAACGTTTCTCACAGTATGCATTAGAAACTGCAGCAAGGCAGATAGAGCCTACTTCATTTCTTGGCATTTCCTGGCTTTTTCCATCTTAGCCTTACTGTCCCAGGCCCACCTCTTTCATTCCCTCAGTTTCAGTACTTACATTCATGGAGACTCAGCATTACTTGTGGGTGTTATCACAGCTGTCTGTTTTTAGGATGCTACATACAGGAACCTGCTGACCCCTTCCATCAGACATATTGTGCATTCATTCATTACAAAGAGAAGAGAAACTATCTATTGATGATGTCAACAGGTCTAAAAAATGTATGTAATAAAAATGGGGAAGGTTTTATTTAAAATAGAAGCATGGTCAAAGCTTTTTTTGGCTCTACTTCTCTTGTTGGTCACAGGAGTCCATCTACTTTTGCTCTCCTGTGACCCAGATTCAGGTTATAGTGGGCTATTGCCCAAAGTCAGCTGATGTGTCAGAGCCGCTCTGAGCTCCTGAAGGAGTCCGACAATATTGCCATGTTTACCCAGGTATGTAATTGACGAGTGGCTCCACCTCTCAGCTCATGGCTGATTGATGAAGCCAGTTGCACCCGTCCCCTCCTCTAGTGAGTGCTGGAACAGCAGAGAGCAGTGACTGACAATCACTGCTCTTCATTCTAAGTAGACAGAGAACTGAGCGATCAGAAGTTATTTGATCACTCAGTTCTCAGTCTTACAGCCAATGTTGGACAGCTGCAGCATCACAATAAAGAATATGTATGTTTATTTTTTATATGAACACTATACATCCATAGGTGTGCATAGCCTATTGCATTAGGGTGTGCACCCCCAAGCCTCAGCTGCACAGGGCAGTGAATAAATGGGAGTGCTCTGAATATTTACTAGCCCCGTCCTCTGTTCTCCATACTGACACATCCCCCACAGCAGCTGGGGGAGAGGAGAGGAGGGAAGCCAACAGCACTGCGGGGCGGGGGGGGGGCAACAAGGAGGGGGGGACCTGGGCAGTAGGGGGAACCAGCACTGCATGTAGTGATTAGGGTGTGCCCAGGCACACCTGGCACACCCCCTGCGCATGCCTATGTGTACATCTAGTATACTATTTTAATTACTTTGTTGATGAGGGGGTAGAGGAGGAAATAGAAAATGTAACATATATAAGCTCCAGCTTTAAGGATCCCTCATTTGAATAGGCTGCCAATGCATGACAATGGATCAAAAATCAACATGCACCATTTTTCTGACACAATACACCACAAAACATAGCAGTGCATTACTGTGTGTTGTTTTGCCATTCAACAAAGTTGCTTTCCTTTGTACAATGGGTTACCATTTCAATTGAATGGTACTGCAATTAACTAATGTGTGTAGGAGGCATAACTACAACAAATAGCTATAAATAGGCTGTATAAGCTTTTAGGACCTAGCAATATCTAGATGTGATACCAGGAGGGGAATGCAGTGTGTAAATGAAAATCAGAGAGCACAGGCACCTTGTATGTCTTCTATGATTTATTGTCACATTTTTGCATGGATCCATAGATGTAGAATTCTTCTGTACTGTATTCATCATGGATTAGGAACTGATCTAAGAGTACAAACATTCAAAGAGACCGGCTGCACTCAGATGACGGCAGAGTAAATTAATATTGTTCAAGACACGAAACACAAAGGATCTGCGCAGTCTCTCCCTCTGACGCATTTCACCACAAAGGACCTAGTTGTAGAGTTAAGAGAAAGCAGGGAAAGATTTCCATATACACAGATTTCCATATAAACTGACATTTGTGATCATTAATACATACTGATCTTAAAGGTTCACATATAAGTAGATATAGCACTTTGTTCAAAACAAAATGACTACAAAAGAATGTAAATATGCCTACTAACAATAGGATAGGTATATCCATTTCTATGTTTATTCTTTAAACAGAGACATTAAAATATCTATCCTATTGCTAGTAAGCTAGCATGCAGATCTGGGAGTTGCCACTCCCAAGTACCAGATCTGCCTATTAGACATGGGCAGATCTTGCACTTGTGAGTGGAGGCTCTGTTTTTGGATTTCATTTGCATATCAGCAGTGCTTGTCATTTAAGCATGTGTAGTACTACCCCTTGGTGTAGTACTACACATGCTATTTTCAGCAACACACATGCTGGTGTTGCTGAATATAGTCTTTCCTGGGCCTCCCTCTGATTATCCTGCAGTCAGACACTTGGGTATTTTCACACAACCACCCACACACTCTTCCGCTCATTCTCCATTGACCAGTCTAGGGTGTTTGGTTTTTTTGTATTAATTAGAAGAACTTGGATAGGAGAAGGGATTAATGGGATACTCCAAGTTGGGTATTTTCACACAACCACCCAGGGATGTGATCAGGGGCAGAGGGATGGTGGCGGGGATGGGATCAGTGGCAGAGGGATGGTGGGGAGGATGGGATGGTGGTGGAGGGATGGGATCAGCGGCAGAGTGATGGTCTGGGGGACAGGATGGTGGTGGAGGGATAGGAACAGGGGCAGAGTGATGGTGGGGGGGGGGGGATGGGATTAGTGGCAGAGAGATGGTGAGGGGGATGGGATCAGGGGCAGAGGGATGGTGAGGGGGATCTGATGGTTACACTGGCACTCACCTGTTCTCATTGTCAGTTGATCCCCCTCCTTGCTCAGCGCTCTCAGCCTGGCTTCACAGTGCCTCCAGTAGCAACTCTCCTGACATGGGGACTCTGTGTTCGCAATGGCTCACGCAGGGGTAATCTCCTCCCCCTTCACTCCACTGGCCCATCAGCTGACTTTCTCTTCTACCTGACATTGATCTGCTTAGAGGAATGGGCGGAGTGCTGTGCCAGTAGCAGTGAGGGCACAGTGAGTGTATAATGTTTTCCGATTGACATGATGCCTGCAATTAACAGTG
Organism: Pelophylax lessonae; assembly: GCF_965119305.1. Lineage (NCBI taxonomy): Eukaryota > Metazoa > Chordata > Amphibia > Anura > Ranidae > Pelophylax > Pelophylax lessonae. Next base: position 96,643,789 of record NC_138771.1, on the reverse strand, counting down.
GCGGTGGGTGGCGCCCACAGTGTACAAGTATGTCTGGGACATATTGCCCCGATCTTTGCCTAGAAGTATCAGTAGCGGCCAGTGGGCGGCCCACAGTGGCAGAACTCCGGGGGCCCAGTCGCATGTGTGACTGCTGCAACCCTGGTAGTTCCACCACTGGTTTCTGCCATTTTGGGACTGTTGACTTCCTTTCACTTTCTGATGGTTGTTTTGTTTTCTGCTGCCCAGCAGTAGCATTCTGGTACGTTTTCTTATTTACCACTATGTCCTTAAATATTGTAATCAAATATTAATAGTGTTAGGATCACAACATTATAAAATATGCAACAGACAAGTTCTGCTTTTGGTATCTTATAATAAGCACATGAAAACTGATGCAGACCGATATGACTTTACACTCAAACCCCCTTCCTAAGAGGAACACAAAAATAAAGTGACAAATAAGGTCACTCAAAGTATTCCCAACCAGCTGTATTCGGGCTTTGACCTACGCCATTTCCTGTCTAACGCTGCATGAAAAAAAACCCAGTAATAATATGCCTTGGTGATAATAAAATAATATTAAGGGCTTTGTGGCTAATGTGGCAAAACAGCAAAGCTTAAAGGGAACCTGCATAAACAATGATATGGAAGCTGCCATTTCTGATTTGGTTAAAATTGCTTGTTCCTGGGCTACAATTATGATCTTAGCTTTAATACCTAGGGCAGGGGTATTAATTTAAAATTTACAAAGGTCCAGTCAGTAAAATATTCTTCCAGCAGAGGTCCGAATCGCATGTTTGTGCAATGACCGCCCTGTATCCTCGCAACCAATCAACTTGGATAGCCCCTGCCCTCTGTCTATAGCTGTCCTGCCTGGGGAAGTTGTTGGCTCTGTGAGACTGGCAGTGGTGATGGCTGTGGGCAGAACGACTCTAAAGGGTGGGACCGCAGGGGTCCAGATGAGACATTAACTGGGTCCGCACCTGGACCGCGGTCCGCCATTTAGTGATGCCTGACCTAGAGGGTCACTGACCATGAACTGCCATTTGAATGTTAGGATCGGGGCTAGACTTAGCTAACGGCAGGCTAGGCGCCTACTTTAGGTGCTGTGTTAGGGGGGCACTGTTGAGGTGCAAACCTCTTTTGCCCCCCCTTTCCCCCTGCCTTCTCCTGCACTGTGCAGAACCAAGCTCAGCTCATTTTTTTGCAGATTACATTGGAAGAATGTGGCTCCGCCATTACAAACTGGGGACCTCTGCTGTCAGTTTGACAGCCGTCCAGCTCTATATCAGGAGTAGGGCTCTATACTCAGAGCGGCTTTCAAAGTCATAGTGCAGCTGCATATTCTCTTCTCTTTACTTTGCAGTGCTGATCTGTCACTATGATAGCCCAGCCTGGCTCTCTATTCATTTATGAATGTTAGTTTCTGTTGAAGCTTTCATTCATAAATTACTAATCTGAAAAAAAAAAAAAAAACACAGTATATACTGTACATACACTCATTATCCCCTTTATTAGGTACAACTGTTCAATTGCTTTGTAACACAAATTGCTAACCAGCCAATCACATGGCAGCAACTCAATGCATTTAGGCATCTAGCCATTGTTAAGACGACATGCTGAAGTTCAAACCAAGCATCAGAATAGGGAAGAAAGGGGATTTAAGTGATTTGGTTGTTGGTGCCAGAAGGGCTGGTCTGAGTATTTCAAAAACTGCTGATCTACTGGGATTTGCACGCACAACTATCTCTAGGGTTTACAGAGAATGATCCGAAAAAGAGAAAATATCTGGTGAGCGGCAGCTGTGTGGACGAAAATGCCTGATGTCAGAGGTTAGAGGGGAATGGGAATCAAATAACCATTCTTTACAACCAAGGTATGCAGAATACCATCTCTGAACACACAACACATCGAACCTTGAAGCAGATGGGCTACAGCAGCAGAAGACCACACCGGGTGCTACTCCTGTCAGCTAAGAACAGGAAACTGAGGCTACAAGTCGCACAGGCTAACAGAAGATTGGAAAACGTTGTCTGGTTTCTCAATCTCAAGGGCAATATTCAGATGGTAGGGTCAGAATTTGGCATAAACAACATGAATCCATCCAGCCTTGTATCAACGGTTCAGGCTGGTGGTGGTGTAATGGTGTGGGGGATATATTCTTGGCACACTTTGAGCCCCTTAGTACCAATTAAGCATTGTTTAAACGCCATGGCCTACCTGAGTATTGTTGCTGACCATGCCCATCCCTTTATGTCTACAGTGTACCCATCTTCTGATGGCTCCTTCCAGCAGGATAATGCACCATGTCACAAAGATCAAATCATCTCAAACTGGTTTCTTGACAATGACAATGAGGTCACTGTACTCCAATGGCCTCCATAGTCACCAGATCTCAACTCAATAGAGCGCCTTTGGGATATGGTGGAAGGGGAGATTCCCATCATGGATGTACAGCCTACAAATCTGCAGCAACTGTGTGATGCTATCATGTCACTATCTTTGAGGAATGTTTCATACCTTGTTGAGTCTATGCCACAAAGAAATAATGCAGTTCTGAAGGCAAAAGGGGGTCCAACCGGGTACTAGCAAGGTGTACCTAATAAAGTGGCCGGTGAGTGTATATCTTAAATCCTAGAAAAAAATGTGATGCATTATAAACTATTATTGTTGCCCCCCGGTGGAAGAATGGATTTTCACTGTGACAATAAAAATATGTTTTACCGTGCTACATATCACAAAACCACACTGGTGTAACCAGATCCCAACACTTGACCCATGTTGTACAAGAGATGTTGTTCCTCTGCATGCACTTATCACCACAAATCATCGGATTCGGAGAGCTGGCTCCTAGCAGTTGTTGACCACTACAAAGAATCTATCCAAAAAACCCACGAAGACAAAGGGATGCCACTCACTGTCATCAAAGCCTTGTTCAAGTTTATTCAGCTCTCCGACATGCAGACTGTTCAACCTGTGAGAGGTGTCTGTGATCTGGATGGATCAGCCTATATGTCGGAGAGTTGAATAAACTTGAATAAGGCTTTTAAAGCAATGAGTGACTTCCCTTCCTCTTTGTGAGTATTTTTGGGTGATTACCTGACCCATGGTATTCAGTTGTCCTGGGACAAAAAGTTGGTGACTCTAGAACTGGTGGAAAGTGGCTGCCATTTCTATATCCTGCATCTGTCTGGTCACTGTACATGCAAATGTATGTGCTCCATCCTTTTGACACTAAATTGGGCATGTTCACTTTGGAAACGTTGCCTTGAGCAGGCAAAAGGCCTTGTCCCAGCATTACTTCGGACTTTTTTAGTCCACAATATCTAGGCAGTAAAATAAGAATCAGAAAGTTGTGGGGCTTGTGTGAGCAGAACCTGGGATTCTCTTTGACCTCTTTGCTTTAGGAAAACTGGCTGAGCAGTTTAGAAGTCATAGGCTTTCAATACCTCCCTTTTCGTATTTCATTATGTTTCTAAATTTGCATAAGGGGCAGAGAACACCATTGCACAGAACAGCGTGGATTCCCCCAGTCCATTGCCTTCCTATTTAGTTGACAACTTCATTTTTAAAATTACGTAACACGTGGTTGATAATTGGGCAAGAGAGAGGGAGGATGATGATGTTATACATACTATCATATACTCAATTTCTGGCAAAAAACAAAACAAAAAATATTGCCTAAAGAGAACTTACTGTAAATAAATGTTTACATTACTTACCTTGGACAGGGGCCTTCATCACCTCCGTGTAATAACAGAAAGATACCAGACAAGATGGCATATGGAAAATATGAAATGTTAATAATGTAAGGCCTCATTCACACAAAGTGTATCAATGCGTACAACAATGTGAGGGCTATATTTGCCCACATGGGATGCAAAGGTATTCAATCCATTCACATGCAGGCAGTCTCGTGCATGCAGGGCCGGCCTTAGGTGTTCAGGCACCCTGTGCGAGGTAATCCTGTGGCGCCCCCCCCCCCCCTGCGCGCATTTTCTTGCACCTTTTTTGCACTTTATTTGACTTTTCTTTTTTATGATCACTAATAACTTAGCCCCCCTTACATCAGAGCCCCCCCACACAGAGCCCCCCTTACATCAGAGACCCCCCACACAGAGCCCCCTTTACATCAGAGACCCCCCACACAGAGCCCCCTTTACATCAGAGACCCCCCACACAAAGCCCCCCCCCACACAGAGCCCCCCGTCACATCAGAGACCCCCCACACAGAGCCCCCCTCACATCAGAGACCCCCCACACATCAGAGATCCCCCCACACATCAGAGACCCCACACACAGAGCCCCCTTACATCAGAGACCCCACACACAGAGCCCCCTTACATAAGAGACCCCCCCACACAAAGCCCCCCTTACATCAGAGACCCCACACACACAGCCCCCTTACATCAGAGACCCCACACACAGAGCCCCTTACATCAGAGACCCCCACACAAAGCCCCCCTTAAATCAGAGACCCCCCCACACATCAGAGACCCCCCACACAAAGCCCCCCTAAGGTCAGAGACCCCCACACAGAGGCCCCCTCACATCAGAGACCCCCTCACAAAGCCCCCTAAGATCAGAGACCCCCTACACACACACAAAGCCCCCCTCACATCAGAGACCCCCCACACAAAGCCCCCCTCACATCAGAGACCCCCCACACAAAGCCCCCCTCACATCAGAGACCCCACACACAGAGCCCCCTTACATCAGAGACCCCCCACACAAAGCCCCCTTAAATCAGAGACCCCCCCACACATCAGAGACCCCCCCACACAGAGCCCACCTCATCTCAGGGACCCCCCACACAAAGCCCCCCTAACATCAGAGACCACCACACACAAAGCCCCCCACACACAGAGCCCCCTTACATCAGAGACCCCACACACAAAGCCTCTTACATCAGAGACCCTCACACAAAGCCCCCCTTAAATCAGAGACCCCCCACACATCAGAGACCCCCCACACAAAGCCCCCCTAACGTCAGAGACCCCCACACAGAGGCCCCCTCACATCAGAGACCCCCTCACAAAGCCCCCTAAGATCAGAGACCCCCTACACACACACAAAGCCCCCCTCACATCAGAGACCCCCCACACAAAGCCCCCCTCACATCAGATACCCCCCACACAAAGCCCCCCTCACATCAGAGACCCCACACACAGAGCCCCCTTACATCAGAGACCCCCCACACAAAGCCCCCTTAAATCAGAGACCCCCCCACACATCAGAGACCCCCCCACACAGAGCCCCCCTCATCTCAGGGACCCCCCACACAAAGCCCCCCTAACATCAGAGACCACCACACACAAAGCCCCCCTCACACAGAGCCCCCCACACAAAGCCCCCCTCACATCAGAGACCCCACACACAGAGCCCCCTAACATCAGAGACCCCAGAAACAATGCCCCCCACATTAGAGACCCCCTCACATCAGAGACCCCCACACAAAGCCCCCCTAAGATCAGTGACCCCCTACACACACACAAAGCCCCCCTCACATCAGAGACCCCCCCACATGAGAGACCCCCTCACATCAGAGACCCCCCTCACAAAGCCCCCCTAACATCAGAGACCCCAGAAACAAAGCCCCCCACATTAGAGACCCCCTCACATCAGAGACCCCCACACAAAGCCCCCCTAAGATCAGCGACCCCCTACACTGACAAAGCCCCCCTCACATCAGAGACCCCCTCACATCAGAGACCCCCCACACAAAGCCCCCCTCACATCAGTGACCCCCCCACACAAAGACCCCCTTACATCAGACCCCCCATCAGAGAGCCCCCCTTACAAAGCCCCCCTCACACAGAGCCCCCCACATCAGAGAGCCCCCCCTTACATCACAGACCCCCCACACAAAGACCCCCCACACAGAGCCCCCCCCCTTACATTTTTTGAAGGAGACCTCACTTACCTTACGTTGTCTGCAGCTTTTTCTTTAAACTTCCCGCCCACACATCCCCGGGAGTGTGGGCGGGCGGGAGGAGGAGAAGGGGCGGGGTGAGGAGGAGCTGACGATCTCTCCTCCCTCCCTGCACTGACGCCAGAGGAGAGATCGTCAGCTCCTCCTCGCCCCGCCCCTTCTCCTCCTCCCGCCCGCCCACACTCCAGGGGATGTGTGGGTGGGAAGTCAGCGTGGAAGGATCGGAGGCTGAGCTGTGTGAGAGATACACAGCTCGCCTCACTGCATCAATAGGTGTCTGAGGCACGGCCGCACAGTGGGAGGTAAGCGGCGGCCACGGCCTGTGTTAACCCTGTCCAGGCCGCGGTCGCCGCTCACCTCCCGCTGTGCGGCCTGATCCTCTGCGAGCTGTGATGGCCGCACGGCGCCCTTGTTGCCCATGGCGGCCTGTGCGGCTGCACAGCTCGCACACCCCAAAGGCCGGCCCTGCGTGCATGTCATTTAGGATGCAGCAGCACAGACACAGCCACTGGTCCCAGTTTGACAATCGTGCACTTGTGGTTGCAAGTGCCTGTGTGGATGTATGTGCCTGAATTTGAGGACACACGACTACACCTGAACAGTTATCGAAGTGGGACCAGCAACTGTATCTGTGCCACTGCATCCTAATTGACATGAATGGGGCTACCTGCCCGTGACAGCATGGAACAGCTGTGCATCCCGTGTGGACAAAGATGGCCCTCACATGGATGTACCCATTCCTTTAAATAACATGCTTGAGAGATGCCCTGAAACTGCCTCTGAATTGGTGCATCTGAAAATGTATACGACCTACTACCAGTGGCGGCTGGTGCTCAAAACTTTTGGGGGGGGGGGGGACGCAAACAGAAAAATGTAATAGGTATTGCTTTGCGGCAAAAAACGCGGTAAAAAATTGCGAGGTCACAAAAGTGTAATCAAGGTATAGTGTGCCCCCTTCAATGCAGAATGACCAGTGACCAGTGTGCCCCCTTCAATGCAGAGTGACCAGTGACCAGTGTGCCCCCATCAATACAGAGTGACCAGTGATCAGTGTGCCCCCTTCAATGCAGAGTGACCAGCGTGCCTCCTTCAATGCAGAGTGACCAGCATGCCCCCTTCAATGCAGAGTGACCAGTGTGCCCCCTTCAATGCAGAGTGACCAGTGTGCCCCCATCAATGCAGAGTGACCAGTGTGCCCCCATCAATGCAGAGTGACCAGTGATCAGTGTGCCCCCTTCAATGCAGAGTGACCATTGTGCCCCCTTCAATGCAGAGTGACCAGCGTGCCCCCATCAATGCAGAGTGACCAGTGTGCCCCCATCAAGGCAGAGTGACCAGTGTGCCCCCATCAATGCAGAGTGACCAGTGATCAGTGTGCCCCCTTCAATGCAGAGTGACCATTGTGCCCCTTCAATGCAGAGTGACCAGCGTGCCCCCTTCAATGCAGAGAGACCAGCATGCCCCCCTTCAATGCAGAGTGACCAGCGTGCCCCCTTCAATGCAGAGAGACCAGCATGCCCCCTTCAATGCAGAGTGACCAGTGCACTTACCTGATTTGCAGTGGCAGCTTCTCCTCAGTCCCCCGCGTCTCCCTGCGTCTCCTCGAGTCCTCCCGCCTCCTCCTCCTCCTTGGCCAATGGCATGGTTTCACCTTTCGGCCAATCAGGAAACGGGTCTTGGACCCGCTTCCTGATTGGCTAGGAGGAGAATCCGTGTGACAATAGTGAATTTTCATTCACTATTGTCACATAAATGGGTGGGCTAGGGCGCAGTGCTCTGTGCCCCTAGACCCACCCTTTTCTGAAGCCTATTAGAGCCTCTGGCTCTAATCAGGTGCTTCAGAAAAAAATAAAAAAACATTGAACTCCATGCGTCCGGCGCCCCGCATGTAGATTAGGGGGCTGGACGCATGGATGGGGGGGGGGGGGGACACCAGCTGCCACTGCCTACTACAGATAAAGTGATATTTACCAAGAAAAAAATGCTGTGTAAATTGCTGGTAAATGAGAATTCCCTGGTTGCTTCATTCTGTTTGTAAACAAGCAAAGGAATAGGGCCCCCCTAAAAATACCCATCATACCCTTATCCTTGATTAAGGTCTGGTATTTCCCCCTCCCCAAAATCCATGTCAGATTCTTGATTGAGAATCTTTCCTAGTAGGCTGGAAAGGGAGGGGGTGAGCATGCAGCCCCCTTTCCTGATCCATACCAGATTAGATGCTTGCAACATGGGGAGGATACTTTGAAATCATGTTGATGAGGACAAGGGCTTCTTCCCCACAACCATGGAAAAGGGGTTGTGGGGGCCTATGGGTAGGAGTCTGGAGTACCCCTGCTCATTCTCCAAAAAAAAAAAAAAGGAATTATCACCATCACATTGTCCAGTGATGCAGATCCTCATCAATAATGACAAATGACATCGGCTGGAAAAGAAAAACATAGCAACTTGCTGACACAATCTGCTCCTGACAGAGACTCTTGTTGAATGACATCTCCATAGCGTACAGTTATATGTAAACAGAGATAGGGATGGTGGCTGATTTCTTTGACCAAATATCACCAAGGCCATTGACCAAATATAGCCATGGCTGTATTTGGTCCAGGAAGTCAGCCACCATCTCCATCCCTTTCTTTATATTTACCTGCCAGCTGGGAATTCTCCACTGACAGCTGAATGGCTGGAAGAGATGAATCCCTGGTTGTTAAGACTCTTGAGCTTCCGGCTCCCTAACAGACAACCTAAGAGGGAAGCTGTCACATTTAGCAGCAACAGTGATACTGCTGCTAAATGTACCACTTCCTGTTGCAGCAGAAGTTTAGTGGACGGGCAAACATCCAATTTAGTTTGCACGTTGACCAATCTCAATGCGAGAAAAATTCAGTCTGAAGTTTATCCCCAGTCGTAGTCTTCTAATTTTGTGGTTTGAAACTGTAAAACGCTTTTAGGGCCCATGACCATAATTCTGTTGAATCTGTGCAACAAAATGTGTGTATAGGGCTCTATATGTGTTTTTAAAAACAAGAAAGCAGAACTCTCCTTGTGTGTTACTGTATGTGCAGTTTTTTTCATGTGGTGAATGGTGCCTTGACACACAAATGGACTTATTGATCTACTGTAATATAAATGGGTAATTTTTTCTGTGTTTGTTTTTCACTGTTTTTCTTAGACATTTGTGATCCTTCAATGCAAACAATTGACCTTTGCTAAGTACACAGATTCTCTTATTGACAGGTTTACTTCTTTCTCCGTTGTCTATATTGATTCACTTCCTCATACCTGCTGAATTTGTCACTATTTTAAAAGTCTTTTGGGTCAGTCATAGGCACATCCACATTTGAATTGATAAAATTCAGTAATATATGATGTACTGCAGTTTAGTACATTAATAGATGTTACAACGTGAGGCATGATATTATGCATGTTGTACACATTGTATGTGAAAAGTGAGAATCTCTGATTTCCTATTACGTGATTTCTTTAACAGTGCTAGAAAAATGTTGAAATGGTGAGTCTGATGATGTGATATTGTAAGGTCTGGTAGAAAACTTATTTGGATGCACAACCACACACTCATATTTCCTGGCATCAACCTCGCAACATACATTTGGTAGTAGTCTACCCTTCCTACTTCCCACCCATATGTCCAGCGAACACCTATAAATTAGAGTTTGGCAATACGTCCTTGACTATTCCTCTTGGACTTGCAATTAATGGACATGCCCCTTTCTACTGTCTTGGGGTTTTTTTTTCAGTACAGTGCAGTCCAAAACCTTTGATTTCCAATGGTTAGGAACCCCTATTTGTGGATTTTTGTGGGCCATCTGCTGCTTTCTGCCATCCATTAGTCAGACACCAGGTTTTCCTGTCATTATTTGATTGGCAGCATGCTTCCTTCCTTACTTTTGGCAGCCATTCTAAAAGTGGCCAAAGACCCATCATTTCCAGTTCTCATGACATACTTCCCTCTAGGGCTCATTTTTAAATCAGGCAGCATATGCACGACGGGGCACGTAGGCTGTGGTAGCCATTTTCCTTAAACCTACTGCAGCATTACTGGCTGCCAGGCAGCCTATTTAAAACAGGGAAAAAATGTCAGTGGCTGTCGTTGGCTATACAGCCCACTGCTCCTGTTTGCACAACTGTAGCTGTATCTCTTGGTTCTTTCAACCAGGTTGAGTAAGCATGATTGTAATTATTGCTTGCAGGTTTTACATGTTGCACCATATTCACAGTACTAAATGCATTTATATCTACTTTCAGCTGCTTTACAATGAGTTAGTTGTGCAGCAATTGCTATAGCTAGAGCCATTTTTGCACCAGGCAGGGTGGTGGTGCATAGATGGATCCCAAAAACTCCTCTAAGTAGATACATGGAAGAATGACTTGGATAAGCTTGTAGCCTTTGAAAAGCATACATATAAATCGAGGGGTGCCCTCAATTATTATTATAAAGTGTGGCTCCACTGATTGGACTTTTGGCCCAACACACTGAAGTTTCCTTGCTTTGACTTTGCTTAACCATGTAAAAGAAAGTTAGGACGTGGTTAATAAAAAATGTCCTACTCTGAATAATTATATAGTTATATTCTACTAACAAGCAGCTTGTGATGCTCTCCTTTACTGGTTCTCCTAATGCATGAAAAACATTTATCTAGAAATTGCAACACACTGGGGTTTATTTACTAAAGGCAAATCCACTGTGCACTACAAGTGCAATTGGAAGTGCAGTCACTGTAGATCTGAGGGGGAGATCTGAAATGAGTGGAAGCTCTGCTGATTTCTATTATCCAATCATGTGCGAGCAAAAATTAAATTTTTTATTTTTTTTGCATGCCCCCCTCAGATCTACAATGACTGCAATTTCCAAGTACACTTGCAGTGAACATCCAAATGCACTTATAGTACACAGTGAAATTCCCTTTAGCAAATAAACCACAATGCCTGGTTTCATAGGTGTAATTGCAGTACTGAATATAATGGAAGTTTTTCCATGTATAGATGGATTGTCTGAAATACTTGGACTTTGTATACATGTATCAAAGGCTGATCTTTGTCCTTATGTAACCATGAAAATGGATATACTATTCTTAGTTATGTACATAGCTTTTTTTAATAAAAGTTAAGTTAAAAAAAGGTCCTCTATAAAAGGTTATTTATGGCACGTACAGTAAGTATTTATTTGAACTCAAAGAATGCATAATACATGGGGTTTAATTTCTCTGGAGGCTCAACTGCAAGCATATTTAGATTGATGGAGTAGGTATTTCTAATTTTATTATGTTTTGTATAGTAGAGAAGGATTAGACTCTCTGTCAGTTATTTTGGTGCTTTATTCTATAGGGGAGCTGTTCCCTTACTTTGCCTAAAAAGTAGGTAAGGGTTTGAACGTCTTATAATGTTTCGTTACTGTTTATAAAGTCTGGAGGTGCACAAATAGGGTGTAATGCTTGCCTTATTCCCACAAAGGCTCCTCTCCTGCGTTGTACACCTGCTTCCTCAATGTACAATGCAGGGGTAGTAGTCCAACATTGTACATGATGACACCAAGAGACCTGCAACAGACCAGAGCTTCAGGGAAAAGAGGACAGCACCAGATGCTGCCAGAGCAGGGGTTATGATGAGCAATACTGCCTGTTCATCTACTCACTATACATGACCAGCATTTAGCCCCTGTAATGCGGTGGGGGACCTACAACTTCGAGAGTAGATTTTGTCTAATTACTAGCATTGGGATTTAATGACTCACAGAAGTGAAACATATATGTGAGCATGTCAGCCAAGAAACTAGCATATTCAGAAGTAGAGCTAAGCAATGGCAGCCCCGTGTTTCTCTCCTAATTGGATTCAATTTCATTTAATTCACGGCAACAAGTAAAACTAATCAGTGAGCTACTAATACATTTCCTCATGCTGCTAAAATGTAAACGTTTACTCAGTTCACCCTGATCTCAGTTCTTTATAATCCACTGCAGCCACATCTTGTACAGACCATGTCACAGGGTCACTACAATTGCAGAATTAATGTACTGCTTGAAGTTTGTGCTGTGTAATTTCCTCTCCCTTTATGTTCCCACATCACTTCTTGGTGCACTAAATCAAACGGGTTTAATCTCAAATACTGAGCATGTAGGCCATACACCCTGTAAGCATCTAAGGCTTTTCTAAAGTTAGTAAATCAGAAAGGCCAGAGTCTGGCTGGCAGATAGGTTTTTCAGATGGTGGTGAACGGTGGCCCCTTACATTTCTTTCACCACAGGTTTCCTTTACATGAACATCAGTGTGTGAGTGCCATCAATAGGACTTCTTTACCTGGGTGCTTACACCCATAGTCCAAGTAGGCCATGTCTTTAAGCGGCTGAATCTGTCAGGTGGTTATGCAGGCAGCCCATTCTAGTCCATGGGGAAGCAGCAGGTCACGAACAAAGCTGCTCATCCCAATTTGAAGGGCATGCAGGTGAGCGGCCCTGAATGCAGACAGTGTTCAGGGTCGCTCTACAATACCGGCGCGGCTGTCAAATTGGATGTCTGTGTCTGTGCAGCCATTACATTCCAATAAACATGAATGGGCTGTCTGCATGTAGCACCTGGCTGCACCAGCTGCCTAAATACATGATCCATTCATGGACTACAGGTGTAGCATCCATGTGAATGAGGTCAAATAATAGATTGCACATACCCAAATATTGGCCAGCACACTGACTGCATCCTTGTTTTCAGAATGACTTCAGTTCAGTTTTAAGCCCCGTACACACGAGTCGAAATTCGGCCGGGAATTTTCGTCCGGCGACCGATCTGCCGATTTTCGGCTTGTTAGTATGATGCTTCTGACAACCGACTCCGACTTTTCGGCCAAAAAAAATCTGGTGTGCAGGCTATAAAATTTTTGTCCTCCGTCAAAACACGTCCGATTTTTGTGCAGTCAGTACAGATTTCAACAGGGAAAAATCTCATGAGCAAGACTGGGCATGCCCAGAGAAGAAAGAACACAAAGAAAGCAAACCAACACATGACATCACTTCTGAAGTAGAATTTTGTCAGGAGGGAAAATTCGTGTGCAGTCTAGGCACATTCCAACCAACAAAACACCACTCTGGACAAAAGATGACGTCTGGTTGGCGGAAATTCGTTGCGTGTGTACTAGGCTTCAGACTAGTATCAGTCCATGCGGAAGCCAGGAGCTTAAATAAAGAACTGATACTAGTCTGATACATCACTGTATAATAGAGTGAATTGTATTTTGCTGCTGACATACGCACATTATTAGAGCTATTTATACTTTGGATTGGAAGTCGCATGGTGCAGGTCATTTGTGGAAATTGAAGTGAGTTTGGGAGTGCCTGTAGTGGCTATTAAAATAAGAAGGAGGACATGGATAAATGGCACCAATTCAAATCTGCACACTATCCCAGTATTTCTTACACAGTAATTTCTGCAGTCTCACCTTCCAACTCACCTTAGTGCTTGAAAAGCTTGTACCAAAATTCAGGATGCAGACCATAGGAAGAAAAATGAAGACACACAAAATGTGGACTTTCTTTAGCGTAATTAGACATACAGCAGGGAGGACACTAACTGAATTAACAAAATTAACAACTGGTGTATTGATAGAAATTGTTTAATATTTAAGCATCTGGCAAGATAACTGCTTAGGTTTATTTTATTGCAATATAAAAAGTGATATTAATTAAGTAATTTCTTGGCCTAAGCACAAAAAATTACATATTTTGGGCTGTACGATAACATATAATAGGTAGACACAATGGGGTTGATTTACTAAAGACAAATAGGCAATTCATTTTGAGAATTTTCCCTTTAGCTTAGTGAGTGTGGTGAAAATTCAAATTTCAAAGAACTCCCAATCACGTGCAATAAAAATAATAATTAAAAAAAAAAACGACATGAATAGACGATGGAAGCCAGCAGAACTTCATATCATTGAATATGTAGCAGGTTAGGTAAGTAAACATTCTCTGTGCACTATATGCACAGTACTAAATGCATTTATATCTACTTGCAGCTGCATTACAATGAGTAGCTGTGCAGTATTTACTATAGCTAGAACGCTTTTTGCAGCAGGTACAGTGGAGGTGCTTAAATAACTCCAAAATGTCTCCCTCAGTGGATACATAAAAGACTGATTTGGATACATTTGTAGCCTTTGAAAAGTATACCTATCAGTCAAGGGGTGCCATCAATAAATATCATAAAGCATGGTCCTGCTGGTTGGACTTTTGGTCCAACAAACTAAAGTTTCCTTCCCTTAGCTTTGCTTAAACCTGTCTAGAAAAGTTAGGATGTGGTTTGTTGGAAGACCTAATAAAAATGATCCTACTTTAAATAATTTGTAACCATGTACTGTATGTTATTTACTTCTAACAGGCAGCTTGTGATGCCCTCCTTTACTGGTTTTCCTAAGGCATTAAATAACCTTTATCTAGAAATTGCAACTATTCTGGTTTCATAAATGTACAATGTTATTGCCAGGGATTTTTTTTTCTAAGAAAATAGTTGCAGGTATTAACCCCCTTCCAAAGTCACTCCTTGTCTCCCCCCTGTACCCACCTCTGAGCACCGTCCCTTAGTTCCCCCACCCACCACCCAGTGCTGCCCCTTTTATAGAATACAGAACCAAGTATCATTTTGTTGTGCTAAGTAAGTTATTTCTAATTTGTTTATTACACAACAGTTTAAAAAATATTAAAATAAGTAAAATAGATCCCCTGCAACCAGAAACAATAGACCCCCCCAGCAACAACAAATCTCCCCCCAACAGCAAAAAACCCCCACAGCAAAATACCCCTTCAGCAAAAATATATCCAACCCAGCAGCCAGCATCAATTGACCTTCCAGAAGCCAGCAACAATAGACCCCTATCTCAGCTACAATTGACCCCCCCCAGAAGCAATAAATCCAACCAGCAACAATATGCCCCTCTGCAACAAAATACTCCCCAGAAACAATTGATCAACACCTGTAATGATAGATCCTCGCCAGGCAACACCAGATCTCCCACCAGCCAGCATCAATAGACCCTTCACCAGACAGCAACAATAGACCCCTCCCTCAACATTAAATCTTTCCCAACAACAATAGCCCTCCCCTGCATCAACAGATCCCCACCCTCCCATGTAACTCTAGAATCTCCAGCACACCCTAACACCTCTTGTCATTACATACATTCAGTACGAGAGGTGCCGAAACTGCGTTCCCCTGCATTTCCATTAAAAAAGCCCTGGTTATTGCAGTACTGAATGTAATGGAAATTTTCCATTTATAGGTGGATTGTCTGAATCACATGTATACAGTTTAGGTGGGTGATGCGCTTCAGAAGTG
Source organism: Pelophylax lessonae (assembly GCF_965119305.1). Taxonomy (NCBI): domain Eukaryota; kingdom Metazoa; phylum Chordata; class Amphibia; order Anura; family Ranidae; genus Pelophylax; species Pelophylax lessonae. The sequence goes on along the minus strand of NC_138771.1, from coordinate 96,628,542 downwards.
GATATAAAGTAAAAATATAATAAATGTATAAACTGGCGTGGTAAAAAGTGTTCTAGTGATAAAAAGTGTTGATGCTGGTTAATAAAAGGTGATCCAATACTTCATATATATCTCATATATATATATCAATATAAGTAAACTATTCCAGTTATCTTCTATACAATAAAGTGCTGAGTGTTTATACTTTCCTAAAAGGTATCAATAAATCAACCGTAGACAAGATAAGAATAAAGATACTTCAAAAAAAAGGATACAAAGTGCTGTGTGCTCATTTGCTTAGATCAAAAAATAAATAAATAAATAAAGTGCTGTGTTTATAGTGTCCATATATATAGAAATCCAAAATCAGGTGTCATTCCCTTCGATATCATTAAATAAAACAAGGTGCTCTCATGCAGAGTATGGGTGTTGTGACTTGTTGCCTCCACCAGGTGTCACATCTAGGTGCTCTATATTCTCACCTCAATAAGGTGTATATTGCGCCTGTATACAAAACTTAGCCTCCGAATATCATATAGGCTTTACTTATTCCGGTATCTTGCTCCACCTCCAAGTGTTTCCTGTCCTGTCCTGTTTAGTATTTTGGGGTGCATACACTTTCCGTCCTTAATTCCATATCGTGGCCTCGGGCTGGTGAAGTCAGTTACACTCGTCTGAGTCCCTACATCCACGTCCCACACTCTTGCCGCTAGTCCAGCGCCGCACGTTATCCCTCACTGGCCGGTCCTCTTCACTCTTCACTGGTCTGATGTCAGTCCTCTTCTGAATCCTGAGTGGACTTCTCCACTGGCCAGCCAATAGGACCTGGACACCTTGAGAAGGGTGCATACAATAAAAACAGGGTGTGTGCAGCTGGAATCAGCAGCTCATCAGTGGGCTGGGGATGGATGCAGGCAGCAGCAGCAGGCGTCCTCTGCACAGGCTCCATGCACAATCAGGATTCAGAAGAGGACTGACATCAGACCAGTGAAGAGTGAAGAGGACCGGCCAGTGAGGGATAACGTGCGGCGCTGGACTAGCGGCAAGAGTGTGGGACGTGGATGTAGGGACTCAGACGAGTGTAACTGACTTCACCAGCCCGAGGCCACGATATGGAATTAAGGACGGAAAGTGTATGCACCCCAAAATACTAAACAGGACAGGACAGGAAACACTTGGAGGTGGAGCAAGATACCGGAATAAGTAAAGCCTATATGATATTCGGAGGCTAAGTTTTGTATACAGGCGCAATATACACCTTATTGAGGTGAGAATATAGAGCACCTAGATGTGACACCTGGTGGAGGCAACAAGTCACAACACCCATACTCTGCATGAGAGCACCTTGTTTTATTTAATGATATCGAAGGGAATGACACCTGATTTTGGATTTCTATATATATGGACACTATAAACACAGCACTTTATTTATTTATTTATTTTTTGATCTAAGCAAATGAGCACACAGCACTTTGTATCCTTTTTTTTGAAGTATCTTTATTCTTATCTTGTCTACGGTTGATTTATTGATACCTTTTAGGAAAGTATAAACACTCAGCACTTTATTGTATAGAAGATAACTGGAATAGTTTACTTATATTGATATATATATATATGATATATATATGAAGTATTGGATCACCTTTTATTAACCAGCATCAACACTTTTTATCACTAGAACACTTTTTACCACGCCAGTTTATACATTTATTATATTTTTACTTTATATCCACTTCTGAAGCGCATCACCCACCTAAACTGTATACATTGTATTAACTGGTTCCTGGTACCAGTACTGTGGTGCAGCAGTAAGAAGGGAAAAATACATATCCTCAGATAGCGCAGGAACCACCCATACATATAAGATTGTCTGAATCACATTTGTATCAAAGGCTGATCTTTGTCCTTGTGTACCCATGATAATGACTGCGCTGTTTTTTTATTTCTCTTTTTTTGTATGTACAAAACTGTATTATTTTGATATAAAATGTTTAGGTTTCATTTGTCTGGTGGCCCTTATCCATTTGAAGGGCATTTTTTGTCTGATTACAAGTCTATGACTATTTGAAATAGCAGAACTGTATCTATATGGCTTGTCAGCCAAGACAAACTTGATAAGAGGCTTAACTGCAAGCATATTGAGATTAATGGAGTATGTTGTTATATAATGTTTTGGATAGTGGGGAAGAGTTAGATCCTCTGTCAGGTTTTAGTTGCTTGTTTCCAATTGAGGAAATTTTTCCTCACTCCTATAAAATAGACAAGAGTTTGAACGACTGAAAATATTTCATTACTATAAAGGAGGAGATGTTAAGGGACCATATACAAGACTTTAGTAATTAAAATGGTATTATTAGTAGTAATCAGCATGGATTCATGAAAAATCGTTCTTGCCAAACCAATCTATTAACCTTCTATGATGAAGTGAGCTGCCACCTGGATAAAGGTAAGCCTGTGGATGTGGTGTACCTGGACTTTGCAAAGGCCTTTGACACCGTTCCCCACAAACGCTTACTGTACAAACTAAGGAAGGTAGGTATGGACCATAAGGTGAGTACCTGGATAGAGAACTGGCTCCAGGGGAGAGTCCAGAGGGTGGTGATTAATGGGGAGTACTCGGATTGGGCGGATGTGGAAAGTGGGGTCCCCCAAGGTTCTGTCCTGGGACCAATCCTGTTTAATTTATTCATAAATGATCTAGAGGAGGGGATATCTAGTACAATCTCAGTATTTGCGGATGATACTAAACTAAGCTTGCCAATATCTTCTATGCAGGATATGGAAACCTTACAAGCGGACCTGAACAAAATAATGGGGTGGGCAACTACATGTCAGATGAGGTTTAATGTTGAAAAATGTAAAGTAACACACTTGGGCGTCAGAAACCAGAAAGCAAGCTACTCACTAGGGGGGGGGGGGGGGATTTACTCCATAAATAAAGAGATTATTCTCCCGCTCTACAAGACTCTGGTCCGGCCACATCTGGAGTATGCTGTCCAGTTCTGGGCACCGGTCCTCAGGAAGGATGTGCTGGAACTGGAGAAAGTCCAGAGAAGGGCAACAAAAATAATTAGGGGAATGGAGGACATCAGCTATGAGGAAAGACTACAAGCATTGAACCTATTCTCTCTGGAGAAGAGACGATTGAGGGGGGATATGATATCAATGTACAAACACTGTACTGATGACCCTAGCATAAGGAACAAACTTTTCAGAGAAAGGGAATACAATAAGACACGTGGCCACTCACTAAAACTAGAGGGAAACGGTTTAACCTTAAAATACGTAAGGGGTTCTTCACTGTAAGAGCGGTAAGGATGTGGAATTCTCTTCCACAAGCAGTCGTATCAGCAGGAAGCATTGATAGTTTCAAAAAACTATTAGATGGGCACCTTAAAGACCACAACATACAGGGGTATACAATGTACGGTTAACAGCAAACACACACACACATCATAGGTTGAACTGGATGGACTGATGTCTTTTTTCAACCTCACAAACTATGTAATAAAACTGAAAAGAAGCATTGCACTCCCAATTTAGAGGAACAGCTGCCAGTACCACAATACAACAATATTGTTTAACAAAGAAAAAGATAAAAAAGTGCCATGCTTAGGCGACTTTTACACATGGAGTCCGTTCAGATCCGCCGGTCAGTTTTTTTTGCGGATCTGAACGGACGCCCCATGCATCTCTATGGGGCATCGGATGTGAGCGGAGACATGTCCGCTGACATCCGATCTGTCAAAATCGGACAGATGGAAACCCTATTTTCCATCTGCCTGGCGGATCGGATCGGATGAGAACGGACAGACGGTCCATTCCCATCAGATTCCCCCATAGAGATGCATGGGGACCTGACAGCTGTTTCTCCGCACACAGAGTGAAGACGGAGCTGTCATCCGCCTACTCAGCGGGGATCGGCGGATCTATCCCCCATTGAGCAGAACGGAGTCAGCCGACGGAACAGACAGGTGTGATAGGGGCCTTAGTGAGAAGTGTACCTGTCATGCATGGCGGTGTGCCTGTATAAACAGGTGTACTTAACCACTTCTGGTCCAGAAGATTTTGCTGCTTAATGACCAGGCCCTATTTTGTGATTCAGCACTGCGTTACTTTAACGGACAATTGCGCGGTTGTGCAACGCTGTACCCAAACAAAGTTTATGTCCTTTTTTCCCCACAAATAGAGCTTTTTTTTGGTGGTATTTTATCACCTGTGCGATTTTTATTTTTTGTGCTATAAACAAAAAAACAGCGACAATTTTGAAAAAAAAAAATATATATATTTTTCACTTTCTGCTATATAAAATTCTTTTACATTTTAGGCCAATTTGATTTCTGCTACATATTTTTGGTAAAAAAAATCGCATTAAGCGTATTTTGATTGGTTTGCGCAAAAATTATTGCGTTTACTAACTACAGGAAAGATTTATGTCATTTTTATTGTTTTTTTTTTTTACTAATAATGGCGGCGATCTGCGATTTTTTATGGGACTGCAACATTGCGGCCGACAGATCGAACCCCTAACTGACATTTTTGACACTTTTGGGGGTACCAGTGACATTACTACAGAAATCAGTGCTAAAAATATGCACTGTTACTGTAATAATGCCATTGGCAGGGAAGGGGTTAATGCTATTGGTGATCAAGGGGTTAAATGTAAGCCTAGGGGAGTGATTCTAACTGTGGGGGGGTTGGGCTTGTGAGATCATCACAGAGACATGCGATCCTATATAGCAGGATCGCATGGTCTCTGTGATCACTTCAGGGAGAATGACAGACGGCTGTGTTTACATCAGTGGCCATCCAAGCTAATGACCTTTATAAACGTGATTGGGAGAGCCACACTGCCGACGTAAAAAGGCTGTGCAGCGACGAGAAGTGACTAATAAAAAACAATTTAAAAAAACAGGTGCAATGACATGGAGCAGACTAAATACGACAATGGGTCGTATTGAGCTTGCTCCATGTCATTGCGCCCTTTGGGTTCCAATTGTGAACACCCATGCGATCCGATTCTAGTGCGGACCAAAAAAAGGGTCCTGCGCGACTTTGGACGGAATGCTATGCAAATTCAGCCATGCAATCTTTATGGCTGAATTCACATCGCACAGACATCGCATGTGATTTGCATAGCAGTGAGGTGTGGATCCCATGCAATGTCTGACATCGCATATATATGAACCGGCACTTACAGTGGACTGTCACTTTATGCACTTTATCTTTATGGTTCTTTTCTGCACAGCTATGAGCTAATGTTATCATACACTCATATATATGGTTTTGAATATTTTTTATTGCACATTGCACTTTATTCTATGGTATCATATTTTTTAATTTGTTTGCTTAATATGTACACCTGTTTATACAGGACATCTGTCCATGCATGACAGGTAGACTTCTCACTAAGCGCGGCACTTTTTTATTATTTCGTTACTGTCTGTGCCTTGTGTCCTGTGACAGCTCCCCCCCCCCCATTTTTCTCCTGGTTTCATAGTGATAGGAAGTCTTTACCACCTTATGCAAAAGTAAAAAGAAAAATGGCTGGAGTTAGTGAACACTGCAAAGTAAACAACCTATTTGCCTTTAGTAAATAACCCCTATAAGCGCCGGTTCACATTACCGCGACGCTACTTGCAGGGGCGACCTCCGAGATCGCGGTGCGAGCAGCGCGCCGCGACCTCGGAGCGGCCGCCACGGACTTCATAACATTGAAGTCTATGGCGGTCGCCTCCTGGTCGCCCCAAAGAAGCTCCGGACCCTTTTTCTAGGTCGGAGCGACTTATGTCGCTCCTATTAGAACGGGTCCGCAGCTTCCCTATGGGAGGCGACCTGCGGCGACCTGTGAGGCGACCAGGTCGCCTCACAGGTCGCCCCAGTGTGAACCGGCACTAAAACAGGACTGGTATTGTGGCACATTGGTAGATATGTACACTGCCTTCCTTTATACAGTAGGTAATGCCAAGGCCAATAAAAGGAGTATAGTTGTACAGGAGGGCTGACTGTACTGCCTTATAGACTGGGAGTGGTGGGGTCAACCACTGAAACAGATCTCTTGTGGCTTCCGTGCAGGGCAGCCGCCTTCTACTCCCCCTCCCACAAGGGGATAGGTTCCAGTATTTGTTCCCCCCCCCCCACTGCTCTGATGCCCCTGTGTGCCCCCCACTACTGCCTTCTCCTTCTCTCTCTCCCACCAGCTGCTGTGGGGTACAGGGGTATCATTTCGGGAATAAGAATGAGGGCCAGTAAATATGTCATATTTAGCTGCCTCTTCCTTTCCTGAATAAACACAGTGAGTGATTACAGATTTCTCCTGTGTTCATTCATGATTAGTAAACTGTGTTTACTATGTTTCAGTTTGTGAAAAAACAGGGAGCCTCTGTGCAGAGCACTTCCTATTCATTCATCTGCAGTGCATCTGAGGCTGCAGAGAAAGGATTGAAAGGAGCAGAAAAAAGACCAAGCTGTTCAAAAGCCATCAGAGGTCTTTTTAGATCCCTAATATTTTACTAAAGCCCAAAAAATATAAAAATAAAATTGTAAAAAATAACATGCTCTGCTCTCTAAAGTGCGATTGCTTTTTGGAGAGCATTTGACAGGCAATGAGGAGGCATTGTATCACCTCCTCCCTGCCTGCTTTAACCCTTCTACCCTTCAGCAGTGCATTGCAACTGCATACATTGCATTTGTTTGTGGTGGGCTTGTAGAGAACCATCATTCATTTGAAAGAGTCACATTCGACAGGAGGTCTAATGCTTCGTTTTTCAAGCATTGGGCCAACCAGTCAGCACGGGACCTGGAAGCAAGAGGAGATCACTGGGGTATCAGTGTCTACTTCATGTAACTTCCAGCTTCCAGGGGTATAAGCCGGGTAAGGTACCAATGTAACTATGCATAAAATATACCATACCTGGAATTCTGCATTAAATCTCTTATGTACCGCCCCACGCAGATATACTGCAGCAGGGTGGCCCTCCTGCGTGAAATCACGTACCTGTAGCTGATTTTGTGCATAGGGTATAGGGGCACGCGTGCTGCCGACGCTGCCTATGTCAACAAGTAAAGAGAGGAAGATGGAGATCTTGTGTTTCTGTAAGCAGAAACACGTATCTCTGTCTTCCTCCAGTTAAAGCGGTAGTATACTCTGAGGAAAAAAAAAAAAAAGACCCTGCAAGACAAAGGCATAATGGGCTAGTATGCATCGCATACTAGCTCATTATGAAACACTTACCTTAGAACGAACCCCTGACACGGACCCCCGGAGACCGCTGTGGGAGCGGACATGATCCCTCGGCGTCTCTTCTGGGTTCGGCGGCTCTGGTGCTGTGAGTGGCCGGAGCAGCGATGACGTCACTCTCGCGTGTGCGCGCAGGAGTAATTTTCCGGCAATTCTCGGCAAGGAACTCTGAAGGTCCGCCGGACCTTCAGAGCGCATGCGCCGCACTCATCAGCGGCTGCATGCAGTGGTAACATCTCCTAAACCGTGCAGGTTTAGGAGATATTAATTGTACCTACAGGTAAGCCTTATTATAGGCTTACCTGTAGTTAAAAGTCAAAAAAGCGGTATACTACCGTTTTAAGCCATCCCCCACACAGTTAGCAAGCACTGCCTAGGAGCACACTTAACCCTTTGATCGCCTCTGATATTAACCTCTTCTCTGCCAGTGTCATTAGTACAGTGACAGTGCATTTTTTTTTTAGCACTGATCACTGTATTAATGTCACTGGCCCCCAAAAAAAGTGTCAAAAGTGTCAGTTAGGTGTCCAATTTGTCTGCTGAAATGTCGCAGTCCCGCTAAAAAACGCTGATCACCACTATTACTATTAAAAAAAAAAAATACCATAAAAATATCCCATAGCTTGTAGATGCGATAACTTTTGCGCAAACCAATCTATATACGCTTATTGGGATTTTTTTAAACCAAAAATATGTAGCAGAATACATATTGGCCTAATGATGAATACATTTGATTTTTACATATTTATTGGATATGTTTTATAGCATAAAGTCAAAAATATGTTTTTTTTTTTCAAAATTGTCAGTCTTTCTTTGTTTATAGCACAGAAAATAAAAACTGCAGAGGTGATCAAAAGAAAGTTCTATTTGTCGTACTTTGCTTTGTCGCACGTCCGCACAATTGTCAGTTAAAGTAACGCAGTGCTGTATTGCAAAAAATGGCCTGTCATAAAGGGGGGTCAACCTTCTGGGGCTGAAGTGGTTAAACCTGATATCAGCATTTTTAAATCCCCAGTACAGGTTCTCACACCACTTGCATAAAAAAATAATAATAATAGTGTATTAACCACTTGCCGACCAGTCACGTTGACTGTACTGCGGCAAAGTGGTTCGTTATCGTCTGGCGACGTAGACCTACGTCACCAGACATTCCCCTCTCTCGCTCCCGCTGTATTCAGTCACAGCGGGAGTCGGGCCAGGGGAGGAGCCTCACAGCCGCTCTTCCCTGATCGTTGGGGAATCGAGTGTGGAGATCCGCCTGCTTGTGTAAACAGAGCGGACGGATCTCCTAAGTGACAGGCAGGGTCAGATTGCAGGGTTCAGCATAGCTGAACATGCGATCTGTCCCTGTGTCACTCAGTCACCTCCCCCCACACACGTCAGTAAGCACCAGGCATACATTAACCCCTCCCTCTCCAATAAAATTAGCCCCTTCCCTGCCAGTGTCATTTTTACAGTAACAGTGCATATGTATAGCACTGATTACTGTAGTAATATCACTGGTACCCCCAAAAGTGTCAAAAATGTCAGTCAAGGGTCCGATCTGTCCGCCGCAATGTCGCAGTCCCGCAAAAAAAATCGCAGATCGCCGCCATTACTCGTTAAAAAAACCCCACCAAAAATGACAGAAATCTTTCTCTTAGTTAGTAAACGCAATAACTTTTGCGCAAACCAATCAAAATACGCTTATTGCGATTTTTTTTACCAAAAATATGTAGCAGAAAACAAATTAGCCTAAAATGATAAAAAATTTTGATTTTTACATTTTTTTGGGGGGGAATTTCATATAAAAAAATGTGAAAAATATTGTTATTTTTTCAAAATTGTCGCTCTTTTTTTCTTTATAGCGCAAAAAGTAAAAATCGCACAGGTGATCAAATACCACCAAAAGAAAGCTCTGTTTGTGGGAAAAAAAAGAACGTAAATTTCGTTTGAGTGTGGCGTTGCATGACCGCGCAATTGTCAGTGAAATTCGCACAGTGCCGAATCGCAAAAAGTGGCCTGGACGTAAGACAGCAAAATCCTTCGGTGGTAAAGTGGTTAATGAATAAAGAGTTGAATTAATTTGTATCTTTTATATCTGTCGAGGTCATTTTTATGCGAGGGCTGCGGAATTCAGCAAGTACCTTGGAACATCTATCCTGACTTTCTGAGCATTCTAGGCTGTCCATATTAGTATGCTCACTGGCATGTCATTTTACTGGAACATGGGAAGTAAAATGAAGCTGTTAAGTAATACACTGTGGTCCATATAGGTAAATAGGATATCATCCTGAGACGTTAAAAAGGCAGAGGGGTAAAATCATTTTCATGGCACAGTTTCCGTTCCTGCATATGACAATACACTCTGCTGAGCTGACAGCTCCTATGCAGCAGGGGCTTAGAACGTTTCCATGGTTTCTTGCTGCTGTTTCAATGATTGCGGCATGTCCATCTGTTACTGTAGCAGTGAAATAGAATTACCTTCTTGTCCTCAGAGTCAGACAGGGAGATTATCAACCCTTTCAGCTCTGGAGAGGTCAAACACATCTTAGAAATACCAAAGCATTTAAAATAAAAATACATTTACTATAGTGTTGTCCAACTGTATCTTCTATCTATGGAACGTAAATGCTATAAGGTAGAACAGTAAGATAATAAACTTTATAAAGAGCGTTCATTACCTAATTCGTTTCCATTTGAAGTATCTCTTATGACCTTCTGAAAAATGCTGACATTTTGCTAGATGACATGGGGGTCGGTTTCCCTTGAAGGATTTGTTACCATAGTATGCTGATGTTCTAAGTCCCCCAGTGGCTTCTTAGATTTCATGGACATTAGTGATGAGATCTTTATATTAAATATTCCATTTCTAAAGCTGGCCGTGCACCAGAAGAATTTTGTAAGAATCTTCCTACGGAAATTCTGTAAAATTATCAGATCATTTGCCATCACTAAGTATTAAAATAATTGAATTCTAAAGCCCTTTTTAATTTTATCCAGACCTGCTACTTGAATAGAATCCCAGGCGTACTAAACATGAATATTACACTATGTACAGTTTTAGCCAAACAAAAGCCACATTCATAGTTAGAGTTTAATTTGCTCAAGAGAATTTTTTTATCCTTCTCAAAACTACATTCAAAAAAGAAAACACCTATTTGACCCCGGAAACTTTTAAAAAAATTAAAGAAATGTTCCTTAAACAAAAACTTTTTGAACAAAATTCCACTGGTGTATGGCCAGCCTAATGCCTCGTACACACGCAACGATTATCGGCTGACCAATCGGCCGACTTTTGTCCAGTGTTGTTGTGTTGGTTGAAATGTGCTCTAGACTGCACACAAATTTTCTCGGCCAGCAAAAATCAACTTCAGAAGTGATGTCATGTTCTGGTTTACTTTCCGTGTGTTTTTTCTTCTCTGAGCATGCCCAGTCTTGCTCATCAGATTTTTGTCTGCCGAAATCTGTACTGACTGACAGAAAATCGGCCGTTGTGTTGTCGGCCAACAAAAATTTTATAGCCTGCACACCAGATTTTATTCGGCCGAAAAGTCGGAGTCGGTTGTCGAAAGCATCATACTAACAAGCCGAAAATCGGCCGATCGGACGTTGGCCGAAAATTCACGGCCAACTATTGACGCGTGAGTACAAGGCATAAGTCCCCTGTCATCAGGGTGGGCTAAACTTAAAAAAACAATAACCGTTCTAATGCTCCAGAGGTAAGTCTTGTGGCTGGGGAAATTGAATGCTGGTGCTGGTCAGGATGTAGGACTTGTCAGGCTCAGCTAAAGCTAAAATAGTAAAAGAGGATGAGAATTTGCCTCAGCTTGGTTTGCCACCCATAGAAGAACCCCCTCCAATGCATTTTGCCTATGTAGGGTTTAAAGTGATTGTAAACATAACAAGACCTGGCTGTCCCTCTAAACTTTCAGCTCATACAAGGAGAAGACTGATCAGAGATGCAGTCAAAAAAAGGGTTATGCAGAGAATGAAAGATCCTCCACAGCAGAGATCAACAAAGGGCACCCCTGCTGAAATAAAGAGGAAAAAATATATAAACTTTATTTAGGCACATATGCCAAAAAGGATATGGTGTATACATGTAAAGCAATGTGACACATTAGATACAGTAAAACCAATTATCCTCCTGGATAGCTAATGTAAGCTGAAAGAAGATTACATGGGGCCAATGATGTTGTGAAAATATTGAAAGATACTCAAATTTAATTTTCTGACTTTAGCTCACGGAAGGGTCAGCTACACAAGCCCCTCCACATATATTACGCTTTGTGTATATATTGGTTGGGGGATACATCTGCTTTAGCCTGAAATCGTCAACTGGTTTCGGTTTCTTTCATATACTGTATATATTTTTTCATATTGCTTCATACATTTTACCCCTTTTTTCTCATGTACCAGCCTGAGGAAGGACTTTTTGATATCTCTATTACACATGCACTCATGCACTTAAGGAAAACCTGATAGCCAGTTACATAGAATATGACGTTTATTTAATCGGGTTAAACACCTGTCATCACTGGGATTCTCTAGGTACCATTCTGTCTCTTTTATTTATGCGTATATTTTTATCACCTGTAGGGAGACCCTATTTTAGAATGTATATATTTGTAATGCTAACAGTACACTGTTTATGTTTGGCTGCAAAGGCTCCACTCTCCATATGATTGTAATAGAATGTTCCCATTGTGGACATCCCCTGGACAGTGGAGCTTAGCACTGATGGATGTTGTTTACAATTGTGCAATTTTTCTATGTCAAAGTGGTGACATCTTGTGCTGATTTAAGGGTACTACATCTGTCCATTATAGACAGGTCATCACACCTATACCTGATTGGCTAATCAGCTGACCACTATATATATTCAACCTTGTCACACCCATCCCTAGCTCTGAGGAAACTGGCGTCCAGCCAGTGAAACGCGTCAGAGGGTGTGCCATTTGCCCACAGTTCATGGACTGGTCACGAATGCAGTGTTAGCACGACCGCACGGCGATTCCTTTCTTGCGCCCCCACCTCCAATTTGCTGTACCGGATCTGACGTCAGGCCGCTTCCTACGGCTCTGACCATCAACCAGGAAGTATTGAGAAGGAGAGTGAAGGGAGAGCGCCTCACGAGGGACGCCCTATCGGTATGGCCGGCTACACTTCCACAAAGTGACTGACATCCCCGGACTTTGCTCCTTGGCCGGCACCAGCGACCATCATACGGTAATCAGAGGAATTCCTCTCTTGCCCTGTACTTATTTATACTTGTCGCCAGCCACCATCGGAACTTCATGCTGACTTGAGGATTGGCCTTGCTATCTATGCATTAATGCCGTCTTTCTGGATGCTTCATGATCCCATTCTGTTTGATACCTGTCCACACCAGAAGTTACACATCTACAGGTGTATTACCCCTTGATGTTACATACTTCTAGGATCTTGTTGGATACGGTTTCTTTATGACATCATCCTAGTCTTCAAATATCCACACCCTGGGACTGAGTATCTTTCAATATTTTCACAACATCATTGGCCCCATGTAATCTTCTTTCAGCTTACATTAGCTATCCAAGAGGATGCAATTCCGTGTGCTACTGTTCTATTGTTTTTAATTGGTTTTACTGTATCTAATGTGTCACATTGCTTTACATGTATACACCATATCCTTTTTGGCATATGTGCCTAAATAAAGTTTATATATTTTTTCCCCTTTATTTCAGCAGTGGTGCCCATTGTTGATCTCTGCTGTGGAGGATCTTTCATTCTCTGCATAACCCTTTTTTTGACTACAGTTTTGTTTGATCAACGGCCACCCTGTGTTGGGGTTTCTTACTCTTTGAGTGAATCCTTCACTTACTATTAGCTAGGGCCACTTATGGGCATTCCCCCTAGGTGCTTTTTACATTGATCAGATATGCAGCCAAGAGGCCCATGATCACTCTGGATGAACTGCAGAGATCTACAGCTGAGGTGGGAAACTCTGTCCATAGGACAACAATCGTATACTGCACAAATCTGGCCTTTATGGAAGAGTGGCAAGAAGAAAGCCATTTTTTAAAGATATCCATAAAAAGTGTCGTTTAAAGTTTGCCACAAGCCACCTGGGAGACACACCAAACATGTGGAAGAAGGTGCTCTGGTCAGATGAAACCAAAATCGAACTTTTTGGCAACAATGCAAAACGTTATGTTTGGCGTAAAAGCAACACAGCTCATCACCCTGAACACACCATCCCCACTGTCAAACATGGTGGTGGCAGCATCATGGTTTGGGCCTGCTTTTCTTTAGCAGGGACAGGGAAGATGGTTAAAATTTATGGGAAGATGGATGGAGCCAAATACAGGACCATTCTGGAAAAAAACCTGATGGAGTCTGCAAAAGACCTGAGACTGGGATGGAGATTTGTCTTCCAATAAGACAATGATCCAAAACATAAAGCAAAATCTACAATGGAATGGTTCACAAATAAACATATCCAGGTGTTAGAATGGCCAAGTCAAAGTCCAGACCTGAATCCAATCGAGAACTGAAAACTGCTGTTCACAAACGCTCTCCATCCAACCTCACTGAGCTCAAGCTGTTTTGCAAGGAGGTATGGGCAAAAATTTAAGTCTCTCGATGTGCAAAACTGATAGAGACATACCCCAAGCGACTTACAGCTGTAATCGCAGCAAAAGGTGGCGCTACAAAGTATTAACTTAAGGGGGCTGAATAATTTTGCGCGCCCAATTTTTCAGTTTTTTATTTGTTAAATATCCAATACATTTCATTCCACTTCATGATTGTGTCCCACTTGTAGTTGATTCTTCACAAAAAATTACAGTTTTATATCTTTATGTTTGAAGCCTGAAATGTGGCAAAAGGTCGCAAAGTTCAAGGGGGCCGAATACTTTCGCAAGGCGCTGTAAAAGGCAGGTATCATACACCTGCTTGCTTGTATACAATTTTTGATCAATTTTTAGGCCAAGGCATCCCTGAAGAAGCCTCAAGGCACCCTGGTTAAAAAAAAGGCTGCCTTAAAGGATAAGTTAACTTTTTGGAAAAAAATAATAAATGTACATTATTTTGCAGGTAAAAAAAATGTGCATTATTTTGGAGCCTGTAAAGCAGGTCTTTAGCAGGTTTGCCAGTGTATCTGCTTCCCTGTACATCCCGCACAGCCGAGCAGATACAATCTGACAGGAAGCATGAATGAACTACCATGGCGCTCCACAGCACTGTGGTAGTTCATTGAAAACTACAAGCCGACAGCCGCAAAGGCTGACAGACTTTGTAGTTTTCAAGGCACATAGCCCTGTCAATAAGTAAAACGACAGGGTGGGGGCAGAACCCCGCTCGGCCACATTTTTTTATTAAATTGTGATAACTTGTGGGGAGGGAGATGAACTCCGCTAGCTGTCACAGCAGGGATTGGGTAGTTGCAGGGGCCGGTCCATTCCTAACATGTTACATGCTGAATATGGGTAACCATGTAAGATGTTACGAAAGGTGAACTTATCCTTTAAAGGACATTAAACTCTGGTTTAAAAAATCTATTGAAGTATGTATTCTTAGCTTAAAAATAACCTTCAATTGCTCTCAGCCTCCTCCAAATCTCCAAATTCTTGTTTTTTGTAGCCGTGATCTTGCTGTTAGAGGGTGGATATGTTCGTTCCCCATGGTCCCACTGTTTGTAGGAATGTAGCCACTCTCTCTTGCTCATTCATAAATTACAAAGCTTCCTGTGAATGGCTAAGCAGTGCTCAGCCCAACTTGATTTTGTTCCAGGAGAAGAACGGGACATCACCATACTGCTGCTGGAACACAGCGCTACAACAGCCGCTGCATGTGTTAGTGAAGGAGATAGTTTGTTTGGACGAGCTTGGTCCAAACAAACTATTTAAAGTTCTCTAGAACATAGAATTAGGCTTTATGGTCTCTCTTGTCTCCTTTTTTCTTTGTGTGGAATTGGGACTTTACTGATACCAACTTTTAATGATCATGAATCTCCCTGTGGGTACCAGTATTTCTTAGAATGAAACAACCTAAATTGTACAGCCTAACCTTACCTGTATAGCTGCGTGTATTGATTTCAACTTATAGTCATGACAGATCAATGAGCGCAGAGAATGTCATTATTTTTCTTCCCGCACCGAAAGGCCTTATATATGTCAACATATTAATCAGTGTAAGATCGTCACAATGTCTCTAATGATTTTTAGAAAATGTTCTTTATATTAAGACTATAAAACCAAGGCCATTATTAGTTTGCACTATCAACTGGTACCTGGTAAATGGCAATGCCGGGGAAACAGAGCTATCAATAAATGTTTTTTCCAGTAGCATATTTGTGTAAAATATCAGTAATATAAAGATGCAATCAAAGTATAATATCAGCCATGGCTCTCTGATAACAATGTCATATACAGTATTTAGCAATTTGCTTGTTTAGCTCCCTATTGATCTGTGGACACAAATTGGTACAGCTGTTCATTTCTCTGCCTCACAAAGATTAAATTTGAAGAAAGTGTTCGATATATAATGTTACATTTTTGCAATGTTTGTAAGGCTGTTTCTACTTTCTTTGCTGACAACTGAAGAGGCAATGAAATAATCTAAACCTGGTGATCCTGCCAGTAACACACTTCCTGTGCTAGGGTGACAACACTCACACTCACTCTGCTGTATCTACGGAGGAGCAGCGCTGTCACCCAAGGAAAGTGTGTTAGGACTTTAGAAAATCTCCCCCTATCCACCTCTCTATAACATGGGGGTGCTATGTAGTCAGTGACGGCTGGTGCTCAAAATTTAGGGGGGGGGGGGGCGCAAACAGAAGGAATCTAATAGGCATTGCTTTGTGGCAAAAAACGTTGCAAAAAACTGTGTGACTTTGAGGTCACAAAAGTATGAAAGGGGCCTTCAGTAATCAAAGAATAGTGTGCCCCCCTTCAATACAGAGTTACTACAGCGTGCCCCCATTCAATGCAGAGTTACTACAGCATGCCCCCATTCAATGCAGAGTTACTACAGCGTGCCCCCATTCAATGCAGAGTTACTACAGCATGCCCCCATTCAATGCAGAGTTACTACAGCGTGCCCCCATGTAATGCAGAGTTAATACAGCGTGCCCCCATTCAATGCAGAGTTACTACAGCGTGCCCCCATTCAATGCAGAGTTACTACAGCGTGCCCCCATTCAATGTAGAGTTACTACAGCATGCCCCCATTCAATGCAGAGTTACCACAGCATGCCCCCCATCAATGCAGTGACCAGCATGCCCCCATCAATGCAGTGACCAGCATGCCCCCATCAATGCAGTGACCAGCATGTCCCCATCAATGCAGTGACCAGCATGTCCCCATAAATGCAGTGACCAGCATGTCCCCATCAATGCAGTGACCAGCATGTCCCCATAAATGCAGTGACCAGCATGTCCCCATCAATGCAGTGACCAGCATGTCCCCATAAATGCAGTGACCAGCATGTCCCTATCAATCCAGTGACCAGCATGTCCCCATCAATGCAGTGACCAGCATGTCCCCCATAAATGCAGTGACCAGCATGTCCCCCATAAATGCAGTGACCAGCATGTCCCCCATAAATGCAGTGACCAGCATGTCCCCATCAATGCAGTGACCAGCATGTCCCCATAAATGCAGTGACCAGCATGTGCCCATTAATGCAGTGACCAGCAGGTCCCCATAAATGCAGTGACCAGCATGTCCCCATCAATGCAGTGACCAGCATGTCCCCATCAATGCAGTGACCAGCACGTCCCCATAAATGCAGTGACCAGCATGTCCCCCATCAATGCTGTGACCAGCATGTCCCCATAAATGCAGTGACCAGCATGTCCCCATCAATGCAGTGACCAGCATGTCCCCATCAATGCAGTGACCAGCATGTCCCCATAAATGCAGTGACCAGCATGTCCCCATCAGTGGCGGCCGGCAGCAGAGGATACTGTGAGTAGCGGGCGGCTTCTTCACTTACCTGCTCCTGGCTGAGACATCTCGCGGCTGCTCCTCCTCACTGAGTCTGACGGCGGGTGGGAACCAGTGGCGGGTGGGAACCAGTGGCGGGCGGGAACCGGGAAGGTGAGTGCGTCAGAGTGACTGACGCACGCACCGCCCCCACGACTACGTCAGATGGTAGTCCTGAATGATTGGTCCAGGCTGGAGTCTGGACCAATCACAGGACTAGGAGTGTAGAAGTAGGTAGTGTCGGGGCGCATTGCTCTGCGCCCCGATGACACCCAGAACGCCCGCCAATTGGCACCTTGCCTGGCAGCACGTGGGATGCCAAACCCCACCCCCCCATAGACTTCAATAGGTCCGGCGCCCCTAGTGGGCTTTAAAAGGTATTTTTTTCCCTTGAAGATGCTGATAGCTGCTGATTGGGGGGCTCTGCCCCTGCGCCCCCTATAGACCGGCCGCCACTGTATGTAGTGTAGAGCTTCGATTTTGAGTCGAACGTAAGACAAAATAAAAACATGCACTTTTTTCTAGTTTAATCAATATTAGATTTAAGACACCAAGGGATCCAAAAAAATCTGCATAATCATTCATCCAGCTAATCTGTATATACTGTACATTCATTCTGTGCAAATTGGGCAAAAAGTAATGTTCTTTGAGCTGTAGGCTATTTTCTCTTCTGAATGAATGTTGTTATCATGGGCAGTAGTAAAATACTGCATTATGGCCTCTAGATGGAGCTGGGGAGCATAGGAAATACATCTGTATGTAGCACTACTCCCTTAGGAGCTGCTGATTACGGGTTCCCCTGGGTTACCATTAGCAACAATATGACAGTTTGACATTTTTTCAAGTGTTTTAGCTCAGTCAGGAAACAGCCCGATAGCTTTGGTATTTGTGTTTTTATTTGGAACTTGGATGGGAGAAGGGAATGAGTGGGATACCCCAACTTTATACAACTATGCACAATTGGCTGGGACGACTTGAAAATGCTGAGTAACGCTGAGCAATGCTAGTCACGGCTAGGCCGCTGCTTCACTTTGCCCTTAGCTGTAAAGTATAAGTGAATGAGCTTTCTGAGGTAATCTGTACAGTATTGCTGAATAACTTCAGGGCCCTTCCTGGCACCCCCTTTGTTCCTATTCTTCAGGGTAAACTACTTTGCACCCCCTTTACTGATAAACTTCCTGTGTGAGCTAGCTCCTTGATCCCCTGACTTCTCTGGAGTGGTTCCCTCCTTTAGGCAGAACTCCTGATACTCATGATACTGTTTTTCCTATCAGGTTTCTGCCAGCAGCTCCACCTGTCAGCCCTCTGGATCCTCTTCAGCTCAGCTCTACGCACCTGGTTCACTAGGCCGACTGCCTGAACCACCTTCCTCACACCTGCAGGAGGAGAGACAGCCGTCCCCCTCCTCCTGGGACTTTGCTCCCACCAAAAGACACCCTGCCTTATGCGCTCCCCGCTTTTATCATCAATCCCATGATGCACCACTCCAGGTGCCAACCCACTGGGACAGTACAAAAGCTTGTGTTTCATTGGCCAGGTTTCCTCCACTGTCCAACAGGCCTCCCTATTGGGTACAGTGGGGACACTCCCTCAGACCAGATGAATACACACTGAGCACAGAGAGCAGACCTAACTAAAGATTAGGCACCCCTGATAATCAGCAGGAGTTTTAGATGCTTTTACCATACAACTATCTAGGAGGGGGCCACATCTATTACAAGAAATACAATAAAGTCTTCCACATTAGCAAATAAAAACAACCAATGGTTGGGGAGGGCTAGGGTAGGATAGGTTTAAGGCATAGATGTGCACATTTTATTGCATTTATATATACATTAGGATGTGCACCCTAAATGTATTAAAACATGGACAATGTTAGTAGGGCAGTGGATGGTGTCAGTAGAGCAGTGGACTTGTCACTAGGGCAGTGGACAGTGTCAGTAGTTTTTTTATTTCTTTCATTATTTTTTACTATCTTTTTAGGAGCCCCATTGGGGGGGCTTTGGTGGAATATCAGCAGGGGGAATCCCCACCGCACGGGGTGATCAGGCTCACCCCCTGCGCATACCTTTGGTTTGTGCAGATGTGCGTCTAAACCCGCCACTCAACACAAATCACTTATCAGAGGCAATTGACAGGCGGTGAACAGGGAATTTGATGCCTCCTCACCAACTGTTTTAACCCCGTTTGTGTTGAACAACTGCTTTGCGACTTGCAGTTTGTAAAACTTCCCCATTTGCTTGAATGGGTTGCATTTAGCAGGCTTGCTGCCCAATGAATGTGATATGTTGGATACTTTTTGCCACAGACGCAAATTGAAGCTTTATGACCAGAGCGTGTAAACACCCCCATTCACTGCCATAGCAGTTTAAGTGTGTGTGTGTGTGTGTGGGGGGGGGGGGGGTTAATATCCCTATAATAGTCTAAACCAGGGGTATTGAATTAAAATTCTCGGAGTTCCGGCCATTAAAATTTTTATCCAGCAGAGGTCCGAGTCTCATGTTTGTGCTATGACTTGGTTTCATCAGATTACAGCCCCCCCCCCCATTACATTACAGTTTCCCCTTTTACATTAGTGTCATCAGTCCTTCCCTTTACATCACAGCCCCTCCTTTACACTACAGCACCCCTTTTACATGGCAGAACCCACGCTTTTTTCACCACATAACCCACCTTTAGAATACAGCCCCCATTTACATTACAGTGTCCCTTTACATCACCGTACTCCACTTTACAATACAGCACCCCCTTTACATAAAAGCACTCCTTTACAATAAAGCCCCTCTTTACAATACAGCCCCTTTACATTTCAGTGCCTTCTTTACATCACAGCCCCATTTTACATCACAGCCCCCCTTTACATCACAACGCTTCCTTTACTTAAATATTCTCTCCCTTCACATCACAGCACCCCCACCTTACATCAGATACCTACACCCTTTACATCAGCCCCCCCCCACTCCTTGCACCTCAGTCCCCTTCACAGCCCCTCTTTATTGCACCTCAGTCCCCTTTGCAGCCTCCCCTTACTTGCATCCCAGTCCCCTTCATAGACCCCCTTCATTGTACCCCAGTCCATATCATAGCCCCCTTCCTTGCACCTCACTCTCCTTTACAGCCCCCCTTACTTGCAGCTCAGTCCCCTTCACAGCCCCCCTTCCTTGCACCTCAGTCACTTTCACAGCCCCCATTTACTTGCATTTCATTCCCCTTCACCGCCCCCCTCCTTATATCCCCGTCTCCTTCGAAGTTCCAGTTCCCTTCACAGCCCCCTTCTAGCACCCCAGTCCCCTTTAAAGCCCCCCTTAACTTGCATCTCATGCCCCCCCTTACTTGCATCACATTCCCCTTCACAGCCCCCCCCTCCATTTATCTCAGTCCCCTTCACAGCCCCCTCCTTTTATCCCAGTCCCCTTCACTGCCCCCTTCCTAGCACCCCAGTCCTCTTTACAGCCCCTTACTGTCATCTCAGTCTCCTTCACAGCCCCCCCTTCCTTGTATATCTAAGTCCCCTTCACAACACCACCACCCCCCTTTTTTTATACTGGTCCCCTTTTACGGACACTCTTCTGTCCCTGCAATCTTCCTCCAACATTTGCGATCCTACCTTACACAGCAGATATAAGCAGGGCAGCCATCAGAAATTGCGGGGCCCCTTACACAGTTTTAGGCCTGGGCCCCCCCCCCCTGGCCTGACCACCAACATTCAGCAGGGCCTGCCCATGGGCCATCCCACCAAATCCACCCACTAGCCATAACAGTGCGTCCTTCAGTGCACACTTTTATTTTAACACTTACAACGTAATATATGAAAATGAAAATTCTATTCCATCAGTGCTATCAAGATTTAACAGTAAGGAATTATATTTTGTCCACAAAGATCGAAATTCAGCAGCTGTACACACTCAGCCCCCCTCACACGTGTACGCACTCTGCCCCCCTCACACGTGTACACACTTTGCCCCCTCACACGTGTACACACTCTGCCCCCCTCACACGTGTACACACTTTGCCCCCTCACACGTGTACACACTCAGCCCCCCTCACACGTGTACGCACTCTGCCCCCCTCACACGTGTACGCACTCTGCCCCCCTCACACGTGTACACACTTTGCCCCCTCACACGTGTACACACTTTGCCCCCCTCACACGTGTACACACTTTGCCCCCTCACACGTGTACGCACTCAGCCCCCCTCACACGTGTACGCACTCAGCCCCCCTCACACGTGTACGCACTCTGCCCCCCTCACACGTGTACGCACTCTGCCCCCCTCACACGTGTACGCACTCTGCCCCCCTCACACGTGTACGCACTCTGCCCCCCTCACACGTGTACGCACTCTGCCCCCCTCACACGTGTACGCACTCTGCCCCCTCACACGTGTACGCACTCTGCCCCCCTCACACGTGTACGCACTCTGCCCCCCTCACACGTGTACGCACTCTGCCCCCCTCATACGTGTACGCACTCTGCCCCCCTCACACGTTTACGCACTCTGCCCCCTCACACATTTACGCAATTAGCCCCCCTCACACGTGTACGCACTCTGCCCCCCCTCACACGTGTACGCACTCTGCCCCCCCTCACACGTGTACGCACTCAGCCCCCCCCTCACACGTGTACGCACTCAGCCCCCCACACACGTGTACGCACTCAGCCCCCCCTCACACGTGTACACACTCAGCCCCTCTCACACGTGTACGCACTCTGCCCCCCCTCAAATGTGTACGCACTCAGCCCCCCCTCACACGTGTACGCACTCAGCCCCCCTCACACGTGTACGCACTCAGCCTCTCTCACACGTGTACACACTCAACCCCCTCACACATGTATATATTTCACACACACATGTACAGACACGTACACACACACATGTGTACACACACATGTACACTCACAGATATATACACACACAGACAACATGTACACACACGTACACACAGTTATGTACACTCACAGATATATACACACACAGACATGTACGCACATGCACACACAGTCACGTGTACACACACATGTACACTCACAGATATATACACACACAGACATGTAAGCACACGCACACACAGACACATGTACACACACATGTACACTTACAGACATGTACACACACACACAGACATGTACGCACAGTCACGTGTACACAGACATGTACACTCACAGACATGAACACACAGAGACATGCAAACACACATACTCACAGACACCCACCCACCCCCATGTACACACACAGACATGTACACACAGACACACACAGATATGTGTACACACACACATGTACATACAGAGACACACACACACACATGTACATACAGAGACACACATGAACACAACCACCCCCCCCTTCAGTTGTACACAGCCCTTACTTGTAAGGTGGTCTTCCCATCCCCCGCTCTTGTTTCCCCCATGTGTCTGTGACACAGAGAGGAGCTGCAGTCTGGCATACAGTACAGGCAGCACAGATGAGGAGTGCAAGTGCAGGAAGTAGCCAGAGGTGGCAGCAAAGAGCCCGATGTGAGCTCAATAACACAGAGATGCAGCAGCTTCCGACTCACACTCAAAGCCAGGGCAGTCACAGAGCACCGCTGCATCCACCCCCACCTTTTCCCATCCTCGCCGGGCCTGTCCAGAGGCTCGGGCCCCTTACAAGTGTATGGGCTGTACCCCCCTGATGGCGGCCCTGGATATAAGTCACGGCATGTCCAGACAGAGGGCGGGACATGCTTTTCATATTAACAGGTATGGATTGGTTGCTAGGACTGCCCCAAATCCTAGCAATAAATCACTGGCTTGTTAACTTGAAAAGGATGTCCCACCCTCCTTCCGGCCATGCCATGACTTCCGCAAACTAAGGGCAAATGCTGTGGCAGCGGCGGGAGAAGGAAGTTGTCACCTGGGAGAGGATACCCAGTCTGCTATGTGGCGGAGCCGAGGTCCGGGTAGAAATGCCTTGCAGTCCACTTTCGGCCAACTGTCCGCCATTTAGTGATGCCTGGCTTAAACAATGCCTTTTTATATTGCCTGATATTTGATAAAATGTTTATCAAACTCACATTCTCAGGGAAAAAATACACTGAGATGAATTTAATGCACATTAACACAATATAATATCCAATTTTTTTTTGTAAAATATTAAAGATGTGGTTTCATTGAGTAAATGGATACTAAACATGTCAAGACTCAAAATGTGTGAACCTGTGAAATTGTGAAAAACTTTGATACCTAAAAGTTTTCATATGCAATACGTTAAAATCCTTTACAGGTTATCAGTTTTGCGTTATCGTGAACTATGACTCTTCAATTATTGCTCTCACTGAAGATTTACAGCCATGTGTCACATGTGTGGTACAATCACTATTATACATAAATGCATGAGGAGGATGGAGGTGCTTTTACATTTTTTTCAATTATTTTTACTTATTAAAAATTTAATTTTTACATTTATTTTTGATTTTTATTTTTATTTAGCTTTATTGCTATCAAAAGGGGTCTAACAAGCTCCCTGTGTGATAACCTAGGCAGATGACAGGTACCCATGATGGCAGGGGTAGGCCACATTAAAGAGGTGGGGATCTACCTGAACAACATGGGAGAAGTCAAAGCTCACCGGGCGCAGTGTAACCTCCCCAAAGCGGTTTTACACCTCTAATTGCTGTACTACCATATCACAATCGTGTGCATTGCACGGCAATCATGGGTTTAAATCAGGTGGTGAGGAGGCAACATTTTGCCTCCTTACCACCTGTCAAATACACTTGGATCACTTTTTCACGTAAAGTTGGGGTGGTGCCTTCATCATCCTGCTGCTCTCCTCTCTCCCCCTCAATCCCTGCCTGTCAGCTCCTGTGTGTGTGAGCCATCTGCCCCCCGCTGCCATTGATAACTGGCAGTAAAGGTAAAGAAATATTACTGCCAGCCCCTCTGTTCTATCAATCTATCCCACACTGTGTAAATGTTTTTTTATAAAACGAAATAGAGGAATATGATCAGAAGAAAACACAGTGACGTGTCTCCATCCCTATAGGTTAATGCAAACAGAAAACAGAGGTCATCTCTGTTTTCTGTTTTTTTTATAAAACGATGCAGTCACGTGACCTCCAGCCACTCTCCTCTCACCATCTAAGGGCTACAGAGGGAGGGGCTGAGTGGCCAGCAAATTGGTCACGTGAAAGGGGGATCTCGGCCCCTCCCTCTGTAGCCCTTAGATTGGAGGAGGAGAGCGGCCGGAGGTCACATGACCGACCAGGAATGGTATGAGATAAGGCAGGGCTTCCCAAACATTTTTGGGCCGAGACCCACTTCTGAATACAGTTATTTTTCGGGACTCACTTGCTTGTAATTGAATAATGTAAAGCGCTACAGAATTTGTTGGTGCTATATAAATGCAAATAATAATAAAATAATGCATATTTTAAAGGGAGGGGGATGTTAAATTAAATATATCAATTCACTACTTTTAAATGTATTATTGAATACACCTGCCAGATGTTCTAAGTGAGGGGTCAGAAACCTGTGGCATGTGTGGCATATAAGCAGAGTTGTAAGTAATCAGACAGTATAAGGCAGGCAGAGGACAGAAATCAACAACCCCAGGACAGTGATCAGCAGGCTATATGGCACTCACCCTCCTTCCTCTCCCAGCAGTCCACAGTGAAGGTGAAGCCCCTGTTTGCCCTCTCCAGGGCCCAGCGCACCTCACCGAGAGTCTCCATGATGAGGAGCTCTATGCTGGTCTTGGTGTCCTGACTCTTCTCCTTCAGATCCTCTACTGGGATCACAGAAGCTGCCATGAACTCCTGACACCGCCGGGCCACCTGGTCCTCATATGACACAGAGGCTGCAGTCTCTGCCCGCTATAGCTGAGAGAATCCTGCCGCCAGTCTAGCCACCACTGCTACCGCCAGCAGGACCGAGGAGCTGGCTCTGCACCCCTTGAACATATCCTATATAAAAGCCCACATACGTACTCACTGATGCAAGTATCCTCCTCATGGGAAATGCAGACCAGCCTCCTTAAACTGCGTGGACGGGGTCCTAAATCCATTGCAATTTGACTGCTATGGCTCTCTGTAATTTAAGCACCATTTAAGCTGGCCCGCTCTCAATGATTTCCTGCTCTGCGTGACCCACTCAAACGCAGCTCGCGACACATCAGTGGGTCCCGACCCACAGTTTGGGAACTCCTGAGATAAGGTATTTACATGCATCGTTTTATAAAAACATGTACCCAGGATAGGATGGATTCATAGAACAGAGGAGCGGGCAGTAATATTTCTTTACCTTTACAACAACTTTAAAACCCCTGTTGCATTTGGTGAGTGCTACCGCCTGCCAATCATGACCCATTCAAGTAAATGGGGCCACTCTGAAAGTGCTTTGCAACTGTATGCTTCTTTGGGGTCCAAGGGGATAAAGCAGGTGGTGAGAAAGCAACACAACGCTGCCTGCTTTAGCCCCTTGATTGCTGTACCGCACAAGGTTTCAAGACACTTGCAGAGTGGCCTCATTCTCTTGAATAAGTCATGTCTAGCAGGTGCTGCACCCACCAACCAAGACTCAACTCTTGCTGTGGCTGTGACATGTGTACACCCCTGGCCACTGCAGCTAAAGGGGTGCGGTTGGGGTGAGGGTGATAAAAACACATCCTAACTATGGGGTTTTACCACCCCCCAAACTGCAAATATAAATGAACCCTTACTGTTCTGAGCCCCCTTTAGGGATGCTTTCACACTGATGTGTTGCAGTTTACCTGCACCGCAGTGCATTTGCAGCTTTGCTGGGCTAGCTGTGCTTTGCCATAGACTTATATTGTACCCTGTAGGTGTGGTGCACTTTCTGAAAATGCACCAAACTAGGAGTTTTGGTGCGCTTTCAGAAAGTGCACTAAACCTGCAGAATATAATAAATGTCTACGGCTAAGCGCAGCAAACCCGCAGAACAGCTGCTGGTACACTGCACTGCTGTTCCTGCTGCTGGAACCACTCTGGAGACCGCTAGCTGGGAAAAGAGGTGGAATGCAGTTGGTATCACTCCGCATAGAACAGGAGCCAGCACTATAGAGGGGGCATCAGCTTATGCAGCTCCTGCCTCCAATGGCAGCCCCAAATTTACAAATAGTCCTGCTGCATTGCACTGTTGCTTTGGAATGGTGGAGCAAGTCCAGACTGTGATTTACCAGACTCCTGCCTGCGATATACTGGTTGTTGACCCCTGCTTTATGGAGACATCAGACATCTGGAAAACCCAGATGTCTCCTATGCCCTCCACTGCAGGTAATCAAGCAGAAATCATGCTTGATTAGCTGCTTCCCTGGTTACAATAGCCAGAAAATGACAGCTCTGAAAGGTAAGTTATTAAAATCTTCTCACTTACACATTCATTAATCGCAGAAGAGATCAAGGAACAGATGTTCCTTGATCTCCTCCAGATCTAACTATTCTGGTGGTTTACTGCGGTTCTAGTCTTCCCAGAGACATGGGAGAGCCCTGGAAACATCGGGGGCAACAGCGGCTGAGGGGTGGAGGATCGGCCTTTCTTATTTCTATAAAAAGTATCAGATGGCTGATCATTGGCTGAAAAAATGACAAGAGCTTATTTTAACTACTTCAAGCCCAGGACTTTAAAATGGCCTAAGAATGTGAAGTGGATAGTTTCTTACATTTTCACTCAGTTATAAAACCCCCCCAGTGAGAACTTAAACCAATGCAGTTTTTTTTCTCTTGTGTATTGTTTGACCAATAAATGGTACAGGTATTTCCATTTTATGTGTGCTGCTCAGAGTGCCATTTGATGCAGTCAGCCTACAGCAATTACTTTGTCATGGACAATACAATTTATAACAGTGGAACAAAAAACTTTGTAGATATAATCAAAATGTCAAGTACAATCATTTTTTTTTTTTTTGCAGGACGTAGGGTTGGGCTGCAAAAATAAAATAAAATGAAGTTATATTGCTAAGGAAGGATTTGGGAAACTTTAGTGAGAAAAGCAAAGTACAAGATGTCAAAGATCAAAAAAGGCAGAGCAGAGCGAACAGAAAATCACGTTTATGTATCTTCCATTTACTGATTACTGGCGCTGGCTCTGGTGTTATGGCTTTGCCCTGTAATCAGGTAATTCCCCAATAAATGTACGCCTGTTCAGCAGAAAATACTAACTTAATGCTTTAGCTTTAGCTATCAGGATGCATTAAGTCAAATGAAATGTTTTTTAACCACTTTCATACCGCACCAATTCTTGAATTCAGCTCCTATATGTAAAAAACAACATTTTTCTGGTAGAAAATTACTCGGAACCCTCAAACATTATATATTTTCTTTTAGCAGAGACCCTAGGAAATAAAATGGCGGTCATTGCAACTTTTTATGTCATACGGTATTTGGGCAGCAATTTTTCAAACGCTTTTTTTGGAAAAAAAACAAAACACTAAAGTTAGCCCAATTTTTTGTATAATGTAAAAGATGATGTTACGCCGAGTACATAGTACCTACATGTCACGCTTTAAAATTTCACACACTCGTGGAATGGGTAAATGTCGGTACTTAAACACTTAAGCCCCGGAAGATTTTACCCCCTTCCTGACCAGGGTTTTTTTGTGATTTTTTACTGCGTGACTTTGACGGACAATTGCGCGGCCGTGCGACGCTGTACCTAAACAAATTTCACGTCCTTTTTTTCCCACAAACAGAGCTTTCTTTTGGTGGTATTTGATCACCTGTGTGATTTTTTGATCATGCGCTATAAACAAAAAAAGAGCATAATTTTTGCAAAAATAACAATATTTTTCACTTTTTTTATATGAAATTCCCCCCAAAAAAAATGTAAAAATCAAAATTTTTTAACATTTTCGGCCAAATTGTTTTACGCTACATATGTTTGGTAAAAAAAAATCGCAAAAAGCGTATTTTGATTGGTTTGCGCAAAAGTTATCGCGTTTACTAACAAAGGAAACTATTTTTGTCATTTTTGGTGTTTTTTTTTCAACGAGTAATGGCGGCGATCTGCGATTTTTTTTGCGGTACTGCGACATTGCGGCGGACAGATCGGACCCTTGACTGACATTTTTTACACTTTTGGGGGTACCAGTGACATTACTACAGTAATCAGTGCTATATATATGCACTGTTACTGCAAAAATGACACTGGCAGGGAAGGGGTTAACTGTATTGGACAGGGAGGGGTTAAGTGTGTCCTAGGGGCGTGATTCTAACTGTAGGGGGACAGGTCTCCTAGTGTAAAAACAAAGATCAACGGTTCTAAGTAGTAGAACCGTCTGATCTTCATTTTTACACAGGGGAGAATGACAGGCGGCTTGTTTACATAAGCCGCTCTGTCTTTCTCCCGCTGTACCGGCGATCGTAGTGTGACCGGCGGACATCGGGTCCGCCGGTCACACACCCGCACTCCTCTGTGAACGAGCCTCAGCGGGCGCGCACCTCAGCGGGCGCGCGCTCGCCCACTATTGGCTCTAAAAGGAGTGACAGGCGAGCGACGTAGACCTACGTCACTCTGCCTGGCCGGGGCTGACTGCCGCAGTAAATATACTGTGAGCAGTCGGCAACCGGTTAAAAATCTCCATAGGCAACGCTTTAAAAAAATTACAGGTTACCAGTTTACAGTTACAGAGAAAGTCTTGCGCTAGAATTGTTGTTTTTGCTCTAATGTTCGCAGCGATACCTCATATGTGTGGATTGAACGCTGTTTACATATGTTGGCGCAACGTATGTATGTGTTGACTTCTGCGTACGAGCACGTGGGGACAGGGAACTTTAAATTTTTTTTTTTATTGCTGTTGTTGGTATGGTAAAGTAAATCACCAGCTAAAAAAAAATGATATCTGAATGATGCCTGTAGCTGCACCCATCATTCAGATATTCCCACTTAAAGCCCAGGACATCATATGACGTCCAGCGGTAAGGGAGTAAATAAAGGTGACAGGCTGGTATAAATGAAAGGGTGCGTTGCATTTTTTTTTACCCTTTACAATTCTGAAACAAATCTGCATCATAAATGTAAAGCATAACCTATATACTGTACAGATAATTTAAAGTGTATAAAAGCCCTGCAATGAACATCTATTACGTGGTCCATTAGTCTGTTAAAACAAGATAGCAGATTTAAAAACACAAACAAATTGAGGCTGAACTCCAGCTAATACTTTGTAATCAGTTACAGCAACCATTTTTTTTCCTTTTGGGGTAAAGATTTTACATAAATAAATAAAAGATGATTGTTTTAAGCACCCCTGTCAATGTGAAATGATCTGTCTAATCACAGTAACTGCAAGAGGGCTTTTCTGTTGAAAAGCAACAGACTTACTGGCTGGATCACCAAATGAAAATAGAAAAAAGACTGCCTAAAAAAGAAAACTAATGCAGCCGTAACATCTAAGAATTGGTAAGCTGCAATATAATACATGCTTGCTTTGGGGTTTTTATATTGCTTTAAAGTGGAACTTTACTCTCCCAAACAACATTGATTATTTTTAATCCTCATGCTACCAGCATTAGTAAACAGATGGCAAAGTTTATGATATTTACTTGTTTTAACTTTTTTTTTTTTTTTTTACATTTCTTCAGTTATTTCCTGCTTTCCTTCTCAACAAAATAAAGCATGGAGACATGGATGGATGGGGAAGTTTGATTTGAATGTTAAAAATCAATAGCGTTTTTGGTTTGTGGAGCTCAGATGCAGTGAAGATCCACTTCAAAATAACATTAAATGCATTTTGTGTTTGTTAAATGCAAAAGTATCTGTTGATCCTATAAACTGTCTCTGTGCTGTATGGTTTTCAGTTAGCATTGCTCTCTGTTCTCTCTCTGTGAACTTTGAAAAACCTTCCCCTTCCGCCTAAAGGGCTCGTTTACAGTTGTCATTTTTACCACCCCATGACCTACCTAAGCTGCAAAGGCTTAAGCTGTAGAGGGTGCACACATGTAATTAAATCCTCTGTTGTGTTCAGCTGCCACTACAACCTACGCTAAATATGACCCATTCATGTCAACAGTAATGTGTTAAAATAATTCTGTCAATAAAATGAAGGCCTCATTCACACTGGGTGTCAAAAACATCTCTTTCATGGGCATTTTACTTTTTTTTTCTGCCTCTTAATGCCCCTCTATGTTAGAAAAGACAAAAAAGAAAAAGAGGGGCGCACCGACCTAGTGCATTACCATAAAACCATTTATTTAAAATATTAAAAAGTGTACAAAGTACTCACAAGACTGGTGTGATGCAACACACATCAACATAGCATATGCAATCTCCAAGGTAGCCAGGTCCCAAATGCGGCGAATGGACATGCAGAAGGTCGCATGGGGCTGCTGTGGCTAGGCTTCCTCAGAGCCAGAAAAAGCAGCACTTTTTCTGGCTCTGAGGAAGGGGGTTCGCCCCTGAAACGCGTCAGCCTAGCCACAGCAGCCCCATGCGACCATCTGCATGTCCATTCGCCGCATTTGGGACCTGGCTACCTTGGAGACTGCATATGCTATGTTGATGTGTGTTGCATCACACCAGTCTTGTGAGTACTTTGTACACTTTTTAATATTTTAAATAAATGGTTTTATGGTAATGCACTAGGTCGGTGCGCCCCTCTTTTTCTTTTTTGTCTTTTCTGCCAGTTGGTTCTGGATACCCTTGATCCTGAAGGGGGCAGCAAGACCAATAGCTCTTTCTACACCTGAGTTTGTAGTGCACCTCTTTTTACTCCATCAGACAGCACTCAAGCGCAGGAGATTTTGTTTTACTACTTGAATATATACTTTTTTTGCCCCTCTATGTTAGCCTGTGTGTCCATGCATCCATAGGCGTTTATAGGCATTTAGAGGAAGAA
Organism: Pelophylax lessonae; assembly: GCF_965119305.1. Classification (NCBI taxonomy): domain Eukaryota; kingdom Metazoa; phylum Chordata; class Amphibia; order Anura; family Ranidae; genus Pelophylax; species Pelophylax lessonae. The sequence goes on along the minus strand of NC_138771.1, from coordinate 96,597,537 downwards.
CCCCCCCATCATTTGTGCATTCAGGAGAGGAGCGTTTTAGCAAAAAATGCATTACACACCTAAACTCTAGCTTAATTTAGTGCTTGAGTGGTCATTCATTTTAATGTCCAAGATAAATTAATACTCTGGTCAATGGAACTAACGAATGCCTAAATGCTTCTAAGCGCATTTGCAAAATGCGGCTTTAGGCGTGTTTTTTACATAATCAGAAGGGTTGGGCAAATGCCCAGTGTGCATGAAGCCTAATATCCTACAAAATATGAACCTACAAAGAAGAAATATACTCTCCTGTTGCCTGCAATGCTGATCTCTGTAGCAGCATCAAGCAACTGCCTGCTGAAGAATCTTCAGAAATGGATGATTCTGGGAGCATAGATTTCCTGGCCCCCCACTGCACTCAGTGGTTTGATCCATTGTCCCTGAGGTCACTGCTGTATCCTGTAGTAATGAAGGGGTGGGCGGGAAGTACCACTGAGTGCAGTGGGGGACTGGGAAATACAAACTCCTTGTATAATATCATCAGTGCCTGGCTATACCACCAGTTAAAAGCACTAGGCTATATTATCACCAGTGGGAAGGCAATATCACCAATACCTTCCAGGGAGTAAATTGAGAGATCTTGCAAGATTTAGAAAATATTTCAGTATCTCCGGGGAAAGGCTTGTAAGAAAGTATATCTTGGGGGAGAAGTGAGATATGGCACATGTAAAAAGAACTGCTTCAGGTAGCTATACTTCTCCTACACTTTCACACACTGCTTCACAAGGGTGCCAGCCCTGTTTGTTAACTGCACAGATAGTGTGAATGAATCCTGATCTTCCTATTTTCATTTCTTACACAAATAAACCATGCACAAAGACAGTGAGGAAAGGAAGGAACTGGTTGATGCATTTCACGTTGCCATCAGAGCTTAATCATAATCTAAGCCCACCGATCTGGTGCAGACATCATTGGTGGGCTGGCACAGAGAACAAGAAAGGGGCCGGCCACTGATGACATTTTCTTTTTGGTGGCGCAAAAGGCAGGCAGGAAGGATGACTGGAATATGGAAATAAGGTAATGAAAGCAGCATGTTATTAAATGTAATTAAGCTTTTGTCATTGGCAGTAAAGTCTCTGGCTACAGTTCATAGCTCACTGGCCAGTGTCAGTTGTCATGCCTCAACTCACACCTCTGCACTCCTGCTGCCATCGCTCACAGATTATGTCATAACTGGTGGAGTGACCATTAGTGAGAGGCAATCACACAACCAAATGAAGGTTTTTAGGACCCGTTACTAATAAAAGTTTAGTAAGCAATAACATAGACCATCGCTTCTTACAATCACTTACTTAGATCACATGATTTTCTACAAAAAGGGGATCTGCTATGACTGCTCACATCTGGTACAGCATTGTCACGAGTACCCAGATACTAGTATGCCCACTTGCCACCACTGAAGTTGAGCAGCGATTGGTGCCCATTATTGGGGTCAAACATTGACCAATTCTTTCAACCTATTGAAATACACTATCAGGCCAAAAAAAAAAGTTGCCACCAAAAAAATGGTCAAACACTCTATTATTTCATTGGCTTTGATTACAGCATGCATTCGCTGTGGCATTGTTTCGTTAAGCTTCTGCAATATCACAAGATTTATTTCTGTCCAGTGTTGCATTAATTTTTCACCAAGATCTTGTATTGATGATGGGAGAGTCGGACCACTGAGCAAAGCCTTCTCCAGCACATCCCAATGGGGTTAAGCTCTGTGGTGGCCAATCCATGTGTGAAAATGATGTCTCATGCCCCCTGAAACATTCTTTCACGATTTGAGCCCGATAATTCCTGCTATTGTCCTATTGGAATATGCCCATACCATCAGGAAAGAAAAAATCCATTGATGAAATAACCTGGTCATTCAGTATATTCAGGTAGTCAGCTGACCTCATTCGTTGGGCACATGCAGTAATTATCCAATATCCAATAGGATAGTTACTGCATGCTTAGTTTAGTTAGTTGCTTAGTTAATTCCATGCGGCGGCTTTTTTTTTTTTTGGCCAGGCAGTGTAGTTTGCTAAGGGCTCTTCTCCAGGGTTTTAGTTGTTCTTATGATTGCTTTCAACTCCATTGTAATAAATGTAGTACAGGATAGCATTACCACTGTTAAATAAAAACTGTTTAAATAAAGCATAAAATGAGTGCATTACAGATTTATGCATATATTACAGTAATTATTTTGAGTACATTTTATGTGTGCAGTGTGATAATTTGGGGGTAGGTATACCTGCATCATTTTCCTTCTGCCTGGACTTACATATTTAAGATGTATTGTACGGTTCTGGCAGTGGTTCAGAAGGCATCAAGCAGCAGAATAGAACACGTGTCATTGACCCTCTGAGATGCAAAGTGATTTTAATTATACAGCAGTCAATAGGACTGCATTCAGCAACTGACAGTGTAAATTAGATTTTATGTTAATTTAACAAAGCTTTTTATTCAACTGTTGACTAGCGCAAGAACAGGTGTGGTAAATTAGGTTTCATATTTACATGGCATTATTATTTCAAACTGATATGCTTCCTGGTGTCAGAGCTGGAGTGAGAGATCCTTTATTAATATTTTACATAAGTAAACAGTCATTTAAAAAAAATCCTCGCTGCTCAAAATGTATGTTGATGCTGGTTTTAAATATCTACCTTAATTAATCCTCCACAGGGTATTTTATATATCCACAAGCCATGTTAGATTATATTCTAATGAGGCTGAAGTACAAAATATGAAGAGTATTTGGCATTAAAAAGGCAGTAATATAACCATATAAATCAAAATAGATAAACACTGTAAAATCTGCAGGTAAGTATGCAGTACTGTCACTTTACTATGTATTTTCAGCACCTATAAACAATTATAATCAGGGTTACAGAATAAAAAATATGTATTTTTGTAGTCATGTGAATACAAAATAGCGTATACGAAATGTTTGTATTTTCTGGCAGCATGTGTAACTATGGGCTGCTTCTCCCATAATTTCCAGTCTTTTCTTTACTCATTTTTTGTAAAAAAAAAAAAAAAAGAAATCAAACAAAAATAAGAAAACCCTGTTGTTTAAAGTGTGCAAAAGCTCAAGCTGAAATTTACACATACATGTTATTGAGTCAGAGCAGTGACTTATTAGTTGGACAAACCCCCCAAAATTCTTCAAATATATTAATAGAAAAAGGTCAGGTCTGAGCATCTAGGCCCTTTACACAATAATCTGGAGTGGGTGATTGGGGACAACGAGAAAGCAAATGTATTAAATACCTAATTCAGCTCTGTGTATACAAAGGAGTATGTGGGAGCTCGTGTCCATAATGGGAATGGTATTGACACAGCCCCAAAATGATCCACAATGGCTCAAAATGTGGTCCAGAAATATTTAGAAGGAATTAGGGTGAATAAAACACATAGACCAGATGGTATTCACAGATCCTAAAAGAATTAAGCTCTGTCATTCTAAACCATTGTTTCTTATTTTAGGGACTCTTTAATGACGGAAATAGTACCACTGGATTGGCGTAGGGCCAATGTGGTGCCTATATTTACTAAGTAATTATAGACCTGTTAGTTTAACTGGAGAGTTTATTAAAAGACCACATAAATGAGTTCTTCCTGGAAAAAAAAAATTTAAGCAACAGATTGCATGGATTCATTAGAGACAGAAGTTGTCAGACAAATTTGATTTTTTTTTTTTTTATGAGAAGGTAAGTAAAACCTTAGACAGAGGGGATGCTACGGACTTGGTATAATTGGATTATGACCATTTTGCCTCTGAATCAGCCAGCCTGTGTCCGGCAAAACAGGTCAGGCTTATTCGGCATCCACCCTCGCTCTTTGGGCTCTGGTGATCCATTCTGACCTGGGACATACAAAGGAATTTCCTCTCTATGACAACTATGGACTCACATTCTCACAGACAGGATGGATAAGTATTATATGCATGTGTTCACCCAATGGAATATCCCATGATAATTTGGCTATTTGATATACATCCAAGGCTTTGAGTACTCTTTCCTATGGTGGTGATGAAACATGCTTTATGTGCAACCTAGAACATTTACTGGTGCGTGAGGGAGGTGCCACTTATGTTAACACTTATACTCTGGCTAATGAAATCTAATGCAGCTAAGTGCCTATAAGGCCAAATGACTTTATACAGTAAGTGAACACTTACCCTCATCTGGACCACATTGCCCTCTGATCTCTAACAAGAGAGTTTTACGGGTATGAATTAACCAAGGATTTGTCTTTCATTTACCATGCACCTTGGAGTACTTGGAACTTTCATTATTGTTTGATATGGACACCATTACTGGATGGGTGTCATGGACTGAAGTCTACATGCATAAGAACTTATGACAATTTCCCAGTTCCACCCATTACTCTTTGTCTGGGATCACCAGCCACTACTCTATTAACATATGTACATATATATGGCCAAAATATTTTGCATATAAATTAGGGGACTATAAGTCATATGTTTGCTATGAGGGAGAGATTGATGCATGTTTTTAGGTGTGTATGTTGTGGTTTGTTACCATTTAACTACATAAGTTTGCATTTATTAATTAATTTTTTTTTAAATTTATAAAATGGTAATTTAACATAGTCCAGTGATTTGCGGTATATATTTTGTCTCTTCCTCTGAGTTAAGTCAGGTTTTGTAACTAAGTTTTTGCTTATTGAATTCCACCGATATACTCCCACCATTTAGAGGTATTACCTTTATTCCGGAGATTTATGGGTGTCACTAATGGGGAGGAACTGGAGTGTCCAGTTTAGTGTTCATACCTGGATATAGCAAAAGCGTTTGACACAGTTCCCCACACACGGCTAATGCGTCTGGTAAAGTCTACAGGCTTGGAAAAAATGCATTTGTAAATGGATAGAGAACTGGCTAAAAGACCGTATTCAGAGAGTAGCGGTTAATGATTCTTACTCTGAATGGTGTAAGTATATCAGTGGTATACCCCAAGGTTCATTTTTGGGACCCTTACTTTTTATTATATTGATAAATGATATAGTGTCTGGGAATAAAAGTACCATTTCAGTCTTTGCAGATTGGGCAACTATGTGGCAAATGAGGTTTATTGTTGATAAATGTAAAGTTCTGCACTTGGAGGCTAAGACTATGCATGCATCATACATACTACGGGGAAGTACAACTGGGGGAATCAATGGTGGAGAAGGATCTGGGTGTTTAGGTAGTAGTAGGAAAAATTCCCCTGGAGTTGGGATTTTTTAGGCACAGAATATTGACAACTTGAAAATTTTCAAGTTTCAAATTTTCAAGTTGTCAATATTCTGTGCCTAAAAAATCCCAACTCCAGGGGAATTTTTCCTACTACTACTTTACAGGGATGTGGCACATCCAATAGGAACACTGGCCATGAGCAAAACCCCCAACTGGGTGTTTAGGTAGATCATAAGCTTAAAAATAGCATGCAATCCCAAGCAGCGGTTTACAAAGTGAGCAAAAGCCTTTGTACAGCAGACAGCAGAGAGGGATATCAATTTGCCCCTGTACAACTCATTAGTAAGACATCATCTGTAATAAGCAGTTTAGTTTTGGGCACCAGTTCACAAAAAGGATATCCGGGAACTGGAGAAAGTGCAGAGAAGGGCAACCAAACTGGTAAGAGGCATGGAGAAGCTCAGCTATGAGGAAAGATTAGAGGAACTGAATGTATTCTCTCTTGAGAAGAGGAGATTAAGAGGGGATATGATCAACATGTAATAATACATAAGTGGTCCACATAGTGAACTTGGTGTTGAGTTATTTACTTTAAGGTCATCATAAAGGACAAGGGGCACTCTTTAAATCTAGAGGAAAAAGAGATTTAATCTCCAAAATACGGAAAGGTTTTTACACAGTAAGAGCTGTGAAAATGTGGAATAGACTCCCTTAAGAGCTGGTTCTGACCAGCTCAGTTGATTGCTTTAAAAAAGGCCTGACTTCTTACCTAAATGTACATAATATAACAGGATACTAACATTTATAGGTAACGTTGAACCAAGGAATAACCAATTGCATCTTGCGAGATAAGGAGAGATATTTTTACCCCACTGGAGCAAATTGGATCATGCTTTTCTGGGGTTTTTGCCTTCCTCTGGATCAACTGTTTTATTAGTTGAACTAGATGGACCTGTGCTCTTTTTCAACCAGACTAACTTTGTAACTTATGCCATTCCCTCTGGTTGTTTACAGATTGCTATGCTTTGCAGGATCCAATGCAAACATTTTGGATAGAATATGGAACAGTTAAAACTGCTGCCATTTTTTTTCCATGTGTGCCATTAGGGAAATTTTCTTTATTTTCTGGGATGTAGACATAACAAGAAAAAAGATAATATCTTTACAAATAAGGGAAATTTCCTCTTAAACAGTTGTCACTGCAACAAGAGACCCCATTGGAAGATATTCCCTCTATTCCGTTTTTGTTTGCAATGCAAAATATTTATCTAATTTTCTGCCCCAGTAGTAGTGGTTGCTAGCTTGGGTTCATTACAAGCTGGTCCAGGCAGGAAGGCAGCTGTCATTCCTGGGCCAATCATCTGCAGCCAGGAGATTCCCTCTCCCCAAACCCACACGCAAAAAGGGGTGGGGATGCTTGTGACATCATTGATCTAATATGCCTACATGGCCATATTAGGTCAAGGACATTAACCTAACATGGACACATCCCTTTATTAGGTCAATAATGTCACAAACATCCCCACTCCATTGTCTATGGGCAACTGCGAATCTGGAATCCCCTGCCCACAGCTCATTGGCCTGGCACTGTCAGCTGACTTCCATATTCGACTGAGCATGTGTTTGGACTGAAATTGGAGCAAAACCCAAGCTCATTCCTGGTCTTCGCCAAGAAAAATAGATTTTATCTTCCCCACAGGGGTATTAGAAGAGATAGCATCTAAAAACAAAAACAACTGTGTTTTTAAAAACCTTTAAGTCTTATTTTAGTGCATTTCTAGAACTTGGGGAATCTCCAACATTCAGCAAAAGGAACTGTGGCAGCACTCCAAATGAGACTTTAAATCAGAAGAACTCAGGCATTACAGTTTATTTATTTTAAGATACTACCTCCTGTTCCCCCCAACTCTCTCTCACCAGAAATTAATTCTCATTAAAGCCCAACTCCAGCCAAAACTTTTGTCAAGCTTAAACACTAAATATTTAAAGATGTTCTAACTTTTCTCCTGCTAAGAATAAAATTAAAGTATTGGCTGAAGTTGAGCTTGAATTGTGTATGTACTTATTTACAGATAAAAAGTGAAGCAATAAAACAACAAAGCAAAGATGATGTGCTTAGTACATATAAATAGATTAAAAATCAAAAGAAAATGAGAGGAAAGCCATGGGAAATCAATGAGAGATCTGCCATTGCATGGTTTCATTGTTCTTATAAGCTCTATTAATTTGAAGAGATGGGCTTTAGGTTGCATGCACAGACAAACAGAGCAAAACAAAGGTGTTAGATAATGCTGCCTTAAAAAAGCAAAAATGGAATTTGTGCAGGCAGGTCTCAATGCACATCAAAGGACCTGAATATTTCTTGAACGATTCTCCTACTTCAAAGTGTGTTTTAACTTTGTCATGAATGTAAGATATGTTACCAACATTTCTGAAATTATTACCAGGCAACAGCTGTGATGTATTGACCTTATCACAGTGCAATGCAGAATAGGTGTGTACAGTGGTGGGATTCAAAAATTTTAGTAACCAGTTCCGACTTTCAAGCATGGTATAATTTTTTTTTATTTAATGTCAGTTAGGGGTCCGATCTGTCCGCTGCAATGTCGCAGTCCCGCTAAAAATTGCAGATCGCCACCATAATTAGTAAAAAAACTAAACAAAAATTACATAAATATTTCCCCTAGTTAGTAGACGCGATAACTTTTGCACAAAACAATCAAAATACGCTTATTGGGATTTGTTTTACCAAAAATATGTAGCAGAAAACAAACTGGCCTAAAATATAGTGCAAAAAAAAAAAAATCTCACAGGTGATCAAATACCACCAAAAGAAAGTTCTATTTGTGGGGGGAAAAAAAGGACATAAATTTTATTTGGGTACAGCGTCGCACGACCGCGCAATTATCCTTTAATTGTCAATTTTCAGTTAAGTAAGAATCGCAAAAAATGGCCTGGTCATTAAGGGGGAAAAGCAGGGAGTTAGTACATCAGTGAGTGGTGGACACAGCAATCTCCCCCCTTCCCCTGTATGGAGAGAGAGAGAGTATAAGAGAAAGAGGGATGAAGGGAGGGAGAGAGGGAAAGAAAGCGGGATGAAGGGAGGGATAGAGAGAGAGGGAAAGAAAGAGGGATGAAGGGAGGGAGGGAGAGAGAAAGGGAAAGAAAGAGGGATGAAGGGAGGGATAGAGAGAGAGGGAAAGAAAGAGGGATGAAGGGAGGGAGGGAGAGAGAGAGGGAAAGAAAGAGGGATGAAGGGAGGGAGAGAGAGGGAAAGAGGGATGAAGGGAGAAAGAGAGGGGGGAAAGAAAGAGGGATGAAGGGAGGGAGAGAGAGAGAGGGAAAGAAAGAGGGAGGGAGCGAGAGAGAAAGGGAAAGAAAGAGGGATGAAGGGAGGGAGAGAGAGAGAGGGAAAGAAAGAGGGATGAAGGGAGAGAGAGAGAGGGATGAAGGGAGGGAGGGAGAGAGATATGGATGAAGGGAGGGAGGGAGAGAGAGAGAGTGGAAAGAAAGAGGGATGAAGGGAGGGAGAGAGGGAGGGAAAGAAAGAGGGATGAAGGGAGAGAGAGAGAGAGACAGAGGGGGGGGAAGAGGGATGAAGGGAGGGAGAGAGAGAGAGAGAGGGGGGGGGAAGAAAGAGGGATGAAGGGAGGGAGGGAGGGAGAGAGAGAGAGAGAGAGAGAAGGAGAGAGAGAGAGAGAGAGAGAGAGAGAGAGAGAAGGTGGAGGAGAGAGAGGAGAGGGAGAGACTCACCGAATCATCAGTTTGTGTCTGCTCTGAGGTCTTCTCTCAGGCAATTTGCCTTCTGCAGCTGCAGCATTGTGAAGATGCAGGGAGGAGGTGGGTGGAGCAAGACCCAGGTACTGAGGACAAGGAAGAGCCTCCTTTGCAGTGCATCTTGGATCCTCTCCTCTGCACGTCACTGGTTGCTAGATGCCATTCGGGTGGCCATCCTAGCAACCGGTCTACTGCACACAGATACTACAATAAAAATACCTCTGGCAATCCACAAATACCAGCTGTGCCGGTAAATTACCAGCTGGGTGGCAACTGGCAACCCTGTGACAGATGGACTGGCCCGATCTGTGGCTTGCACCGGTTCGCAGATGTTAAGTAACAGGTTCCAGCGAACCGGCTGAATCCCACCACTGGGTGTGTAAACATGTGCGCTTTTATCCTTATATTTGTACACATGAACAGTGTTCTTAATGTTGACTCAAGCCCACATTACTACGATTCCCCCTGCTGATCTTTCACCAAAGCCCCCCAACGGGGCTCCTAAAAAAATTGTAAAAATGTATAAAAAAATAAAATAAAAAACTACTGACACCACTGTCCTACTGACACCATCCACTGCCCTGCTGACACCAACTTCTGCCCTACTGACACCTCCACTGATCTACTGACACCATTCACTGCCCTACTAACACTATCCATGTTTTAATACATTTAATTTTTTTTTTTTTTACATTTATTCATAAGAGTGCGTGTGTTAGTGTGATATATATATATATATATATATATATATATATATATATATATACAAACCCGATTCCAAAAAAGTTGTAACTGTACAAATTGTGAATAAAAACAGAATACAATGATGTGGAAGTTTCAAATTTTAATATTTTATTCAGAATACAACATAGATGACATATCAAATGTTTAAACTGAGAAAATTTATAATTTTAAGGAAAAAATAATTTGATTTTAAATTTTATGGCATCAACACATCTCAAAAAAGTTGGGACAAGGCCATGTTTACCACTGTGTGGCATCCCCTCTTCATTTTCTAACAGTCTGCAAACGTCTGGGGACTGAGGAGACAAGTTGCCCAAGTTTAGGAATAGGAATGTTGTACCATTCTTGTCTAATACAGGTTTTTACTTGCTCAGCTGTCTTAGGTCTTCTTTGTTGCATCTTCCTCTTTATGATGCGCCAAATTTTTCTATGGGTGAAAGATCTGGACTGCAGGCTGGCCATTTCAGTACCCAGATCCTTCTTCTACGCAGCCATGATGGTGTAATTGAGGCAGTATGTGGTCTGGCATTGTCATGTTGGAAAATGCAAGGTCTTCCCTGAAAGAGACAACATCTGGATGGGAGCATATGTTGTTCTAGAACTTGGATATACCTTTCAGCATTGATGGTACCTTTCCAGATGTGTAAGCTGCCCATGCCACATGCACTCATACAACCCCATACCATCAGACCATCAGAGATGCAGGCTTCTGAACTGAGCGCTGAGAACAACTTGGGTTGTCCTTGTCCTCTTTAGTCCGGATGACATGGCGTCCCAGTTTTCCAAAAAGAACTTCAAATTTTGATTGGTCTGACCACAGAACAGTTTTCCACTTTGCCACAGTCCATTTTAAATGAGCCTTGGGCCAGAGAAAACGCCTGCGCTTCTGGATCATGTTTAGATTTGGCTTCTTTTTTGGCCTATAGAGTTTTAGCTGGCAATGGCGAATGGCACGGTGGATTGTGTTCACCGACAATGTTTTCTGGAAGTATTCCTAAGCCCATGTTGTGATTTCCATTACAGTAGCATTCCTGTATGTGATGCAGTGCCGTCTAAGGGCCCGAAGATCACGGGCATCCAATATGGTTTTTCGACCTTGACCCTTACGCACAGAGATTGTTCCAGATTCTCTGAATCTTTGGATGATATTATGCACTGTAGATGATGATAACTTCAAACTCTTTGCAATTTTTCTCTGAGAAACTCCTTTCTGATATTGCTCCACTATTTTACACCGCAGCATTGGGGGAATTGGTGATCCTCTGCACATCTTGACTTCTGAGGGACACTGCCACTCTGAGAGGCTCTTTTTATACCCAATCATGTTGCCAATTGACCTAATAAGTTGCAAATTGGTCCTCCAGCTGTTCCTTATATGTACATTTAACTTTTCCGGCCTCTTATTGCTACCTGTCCCAACTTTTTTGGAATGTGTAGCTCTCATGAAATCCAAAATGAGCCAATATTTGGCATGACATTTCAAAATGTCTCACTTTCAACATTTGATATGTTATCTATATTATATTGTGAATAAAATATAAGTTTATGAGATTTGTAAATTAGTCCATTCCTTTTTTACTCACAATTTGTACAGTGTCCCAACTTTTTTGGAATTGGGTTTGTATATATATACATATATATTATACATACACATGCACACACAGCTTTGGGGTGCACACCCTAATGCAATAGGCTGTGCACACCTATAAGTGCAAGTATTTGTTATATCAGTGTATTTGTTTCTCAGCTATAATGAAGGAAATTATATTTGGTTTTGAAGACATTTTGTTTTAAATTCATTAATATAGGTGGCTGTACACTGTAGCTGTTTCTTCCAAGGCACAGAAATATAGTACACCTGCAATACACATTGTATGGACTCATGTGTCTGAAGCCTATACCGTATACTGTATTTATTAACATATGTTTTGCACATATTTCTTTATTCTTGCATTCTCTCTCTCTTTAATATATACAACTTTGTTTTACAATCAAATAATTATTACAGAGTACACCCATGATGACACATGATTCTCAGAGCTTTATGAGTTATAAACAAGAGAGCTCAGTAGAAGTAATTTCCTTTCAGACACTCCATCTCTGATTAAAACTTTGTATGGAGCCATACAGAGGGATGGGGGATTGAGGTGTGAGAGTCAGTACTCTGACTCATTTACTTGTGTGTATGAATTTCACCTTGAGCTTTTGAGCTCTGTAAACAACAATACAATGCAATACAGCGGGTGGGAGAGCCTAAAAGACACAAAAAGGAGTCAGGAGCTCAACTTTTAACAAATGATATGCAATGTTTAATATTTAACCCCTTTACACCTAAGGGTAAAACAAATCTAATGCCAAAGCGCAATTTTGTAACTTTTACATGTGTTGGTTAAACCGTACATATTATCACAACAACCAGGAGGATTTGATGTTGTTTATTTTTCAGGACAAATTGGACTTTGATGGTAAATGGTAATTTATATATCCTGATTTTTTTTTTTTTTTTTTGTAAAAGTGGCCTAAAATAGTAAAAAAAATAAATAAAAATGTAGCTGTATATTTCTGGCTACTACCACAACCTACACCAAAGAACGACACAAAATAAATTCTCCTGCTTCTGATGATCAAAGAAATGCCACATATGTGTATGTTAGTTGTTGTTTGTGCCCGTAGTACAGTCCAAAAACAATAGTGCCCGTTTTGCTTTTTTTTTTTTATCCTACCTAAAACACGCTGACACTAACTGATACTGATAAAAAAAAACCTTGTCCTAAAAAATACTGACCCTGACCTTGACCCAAACATTAACCCTGGCACTGATCTAGATCAGACCTTGCTCTGGGTATTTTCTTTATATTTTATATTTATATATATAACAGTGCATTTATTTCTTTCCACATAGAAATAGTCCAAGACCTCACACAGCGTCAGGAGGCAGCAATCCTCAGACCTCCCTTGGACAAACCATAGAGGCCCCAATTTCCTCATTCTGAACAGCTGAAGGTTCTTCAACTTCCTTAAGCCGTCCTGGCTACCTCTGCAGCCGACACCCTATAGTAATTAGTGAATTTTCTAAACCAGGGGGAAATGTATCTCCTGTCTGTGACTACATCCACAGATTTACCTGACTTCCTGTCACATACCCCCCCTCTTGTTTCAACCCTAGGGTTGGGACACAGATTTCTAGGCACGCATGTGTCAGGCAGTGCTCTTGACTCTCACTGATAAGCCTCCTAGTATCTTCCCTCCCCAGTTCATTAACAACTGCTAACCTTTGTTGAAATGCTTGTAGGGGTGGCTCTTTCTTTAAGTCCGTTAGCTTGTCTATACACACTTGTTTTGGCTGATCCTCTCCATCTTCATATAGCCAATTCTCTGTATCTTCAAGCAGGATGAAACAGGATGAAACTGTTTCTGTCATCTTCATTGACAGATTTCTCATAAATGTCAGACAACTTGTCCCTCATCTCATATACACATTCTTCAACTGCATTTTTGGCATCATTTTTCTCCTTCTCAGGTTTGTCCTGCATAACCATCTGTCCTATCCACCAAGGAGGACCGTGATCCATAGGCAACTCAATTGTGCTAGTCTTAAAGTCTTCAACATTCTTGAGCCGCCTCTCTCTGCAATCAATAAATGATTTCCACAAAACTTTGAGAACATCTGCTTCACTTGGCTTTGTTCCAAGAAATGCCTTCTTGAGCTTGGCTTGCTCTAAGATGCTGTGCAGAAGGTCTTCCATTTGCGACAACAGGCTGTCACACATTTCTTCAAAGTGACCCCTGTTCATTTTTCCAGCGACATCATTAACTTTCCTTCCATCAACATATGGGTCAAAGGCAGTAGCTTCATTAATTAGCCGTAGACAGTTGAACCCAGCGATCTGGGTGGTATCCATTACCGACCTCCTCTCTGCATCAGTGAAGAAGCATGGAACTGCAACACAGTCTATTACAGGTTTCTTCAATGCACTTTCTGCTATTGCATTACTTTTCCCTTGTAGCTCCTTTTCTTTATCTAAACTCCACATGGAATGTATCTCAAGATCACGATCAAACTTCTGCCACCTGTCTTTCACCAGTTCCATTTTGGAAATATTCCCGGAAAGGCACTTATTCATTTGCTTCACGTTTTCACCAACAGCCTTAGTTTTCTCCACTAGGTGGCGTTTAATCCAGAGGGGTGATTCAAACAACATGTCATCAAATTTCTGATGCTCACTCAGGACAGACCCCAAAACACTGATCCTTTTAAAAACTGCATCAGGCACACTATCCCCTCTTTGGGACAGATCCTCTGTTGCCTGTAATTCCTCTTCCAGTTCCTGCAACAGAATCTTCATCTCTTCTACTTGTTGTTCTAAGGCTCGCTTAGACTTTTCTAGCTCCTGAATGCTTTTCACAACATCATCCTTGGAGCTGACCAAATCTTCCATTTCTGTACACAGCTGTTTGTTAACTCTTTCTAGTTCAACCTTACACTCTAGAGTTTCCTCAAAGGAGCGAGCCAAGAACAGGGCTTTGCTCTCTTTATCACGCGCCTCCGTTTCTGCACGGTCGCGTTCTTCTGCATATTTTGCAGACACAGACTTCTCCTCACCAAGCATCTGATCAAACTTCTTTTTCACATTTTCAACATTTTCTAATGAACCAACGCTTTCTTCCATGAGTTGTTTCATATCCGCTATCTGAGCTTGCAATGTTGCGACTTGCTCTGATAGGTTTTTCTTTGCTTCCTCCTCCTCTTTTAATTGTTCCAGGACACCATTTTTCTCATCTTCCATTTGTTTGAGCTTTGTGCTAAAACTCAGCCTTTGACACCTCTCTTCCTGTAAGAGTTCCTGCGTGTCTTGCAGCTGCGATTCCAAGATAGAGAAATCTTTGGCAATTTCTCTAGATTTGCTGTCTGCTTGAGAAAGCTGATTTGTGACATTGTCCAACTCAACCTGCAGTCGGTTTGCCTTCTCTGACAGCTTAGCACACAATCGGTCACCTTCTGACACCTTGTGATTCCTGCAGCTGTGCCTCTATTTTTTTCCTCTTGTGTTCAGAATCTCCTTTTCCCTGCACAAGAGCCTTCACCTCATTGGCTAGTTTCTGGGAATGAGAATGTAATTCTGCCACACAGGCTTCTTTCTTCTTTAGCTGCTGCTGGACACGTTGGGCTTCTTCTTTCCAACTTTCACAGTCCGTACGCAATTCATCTACCACATTGCTCAAAGTGGTGAGCTCATACACAGTACTCAGAATTTAGCCTCTCTCTCACTTTTCTCCTTGTAGCTGAGAGACAATGTCGTTTTCAGAGCGACATTCTGTTCCTGCACATCCTGCAGGTCTATTTTTGTAGCTTCCAAAGACTGAAGACTTTTTTTCAGCTGATTACGCAACTCCAACATATCACGCATACTTTGCATCTGCAAAGTCTGAATTTCAATTTCCTTTTCCATGAGGATGGTATCTTTCTCCATTATAGTCTCTCTATGTTTTTGTAACTCGGAAAAAAGAAGAGCAGTGGATTCTTCCCACTGTAACACCTGAGCCTGCAAGTTTCTATGCTCCATCCTAAGCAACTCCAGGGCGTGTTCCTTTTCTTCCATTTTCCGTTGCAAGGCATCCAGCTCAGCCCTGCACACATACTCGGTTTCCTCCAGACTGATGACCTCCATTTGCTGCTGGCGTCTCTGCTTCCAGCCTGCCATGCTCTCTTGGTGAGCCTTTTGTTGAGCTGCAAAGCTCCGCTGAAAATCCGCCTGCTGTTGAGCTGCATTTGCCTCAGTGTTGCTAGGGACAACAACCTTTCTCTTTAGCAGATTCTGTTCAGGCATGGATGGGGCTCGTTCAGACTGTAGCATCCCCTCCATCCATAGAATCTGGTCTCTCATTTCAGCTATCTTTGCATCTTTCAGGCGTTTTGACCGCCCCATCTTCAATTACTCCACAATAAATTTTTCACAGTCCAGCAAAAAAATTTGAGACCACTGACTCTTTAAAACAAGTAGTTTTTCTCTCTCTTGCAAGATCTCTTCTCCTGCAGACACAGTTTGTGCAGTCTCATGCACCAGACACAACAAAGTCCATCAAAAATTTTGAGACCACTGTCTCTTTAAAACAAGTAGTTTTCTCTCTTTCAAGATCTCCTCTCCTGCACACATAGATTGTGCAATCTCATGCACCAGACAAAGTTCATCAAAAACATATGCACTTCTTTGCAGGGATCTCTGCTTCTGCCCAATGCATACCTCCACCATATGTGGGAGATTAGCTCGGTGGCGGGCGTGGATGACCCCTTGGGGGGGGGGGGGGGTTCGTTACACAAGGAGATAGCCGAGAAGTGGTTGCAAACAACAGTTTGGTTTATTCTTGCAATTTACTTCACACAAGTGCAAGCCTCAAAAACATCAAAATAAAAATAAAACACAAAGTAAATCCTTGCCACTGTGGGCGGCTACCTTCTCACATACAGGAACCTACCTACGGAGTCTGTCTCCAACCTACTGTTGGGCAAACTTTGCTGATCCTACAGCAGACACTCAATAGTCAATTTATTTTCTCTTCACACAACAAAATGTCCATTGAACATGTCCCTTTTCCTCTTCACATTGAACATGTCCCTTTGCTTGTCTCTTCACATAGCAACTATTCCTTTGCTTGTCTCTTCACATAGCAAACAGTGCATTTATTTATTTCCACATAGAAATAGTCCAAGACCTCACCTTGAGTAGTCTTCACACTTTTTACCCTCCTCAGCGCACATCGCTCCAGGAGGTCTTCTCCCATGCTCACACAGCGTCGGGAGGCACACATCTGACTGTCCTCCTCTCCCCAGCTTCACACAGCGTCAGGAGGCAGCAATCCTTCTCCCAGGCTTCACACAGCGTCGGGAGGCACACATCTGACTGTTCTCCTCTTCCCAGCTCACACAGCGTCAGGAGGCAGCAATCCTTCTCCCAGGCTTCACACAGCATCGGGAGGCACACATCTGACTGTCCTCCTCTCCCCAGCTCACACAGCGTCAGGAGGCAGCAATCCTCAGACCTCCCTTGGACAAACCATAGAGGCCCCAATTTCCTCATTCTGAACAGCTGAAGGTTCTTCAACTTCCTTAAGCCGTCCTGGCTACCTCTGCAGCCAACACCCTATAGTAATTAGTGAATTTTCTAAACCAGGTGGAAATGTATCTCCTGTCTGTGACTACATCCACAGATTTGAGAGGAGAAAATATACTGGGTATATTTCACGCGCCAAAGGAGGAGGGTCTATATAGAGACCTTGTGTGCATAAATTAATAAATTAAAGTGCTAAGTGATTTAGTATTAATGCAGCTGCTATATGAAAGTGCGAGTGCTAATGTGAAAAAATGTGATCACAAAATGTGATAACGTATAGCGCTTGCTGAGTGTAAACCAGGTGATATTGTTATAACCTTAATAGGCACGGTTCATACATAAATTAGTATACATATAAAAATAATTCAATAAGGTTACTGTGCATAAATATATGGATAAATGACAATCAATAGTCCTTCTGACAAAATAATCCACCCCACTAGTGATTTGTGATAAATATATTAAAAACACTGTGAAAAATTTATAAGTGAACAGTCCAAAATTAATTGTGCTTTTTCCTTTATCCTTAAACAATCCCTTCGCTGTAGAAATGTATAAATTGCCAACTCACCAGATGGTGTGGGTCCAATGTGCCTTACGGCACTAGGACCGATCGTGCTTGAAAGGAACCTTTCCTAGGTTCTAGTAGACTCTCCCTGGGAATGGAAGGCGCCCCTCTGTAGTATCACTCCACTACGATTAGGCTCCAAACTGTAGGTGTATGTCCTCCAGCCACAATGCGCTTCCTTGGGATAAACTCCCCCTGCAGATCACCTCCAACCACGGGTGTAGGCAAGAAAATAAGAGCCGGATAGTGCAGTATTGTTTTTAAAAGATTTTTATATTGCACACACCCCGTACACTCCAAAATGTAAATGGATATAACTATATATAGTCCCGGTGAGGTGATAAAAACAGGTGGCAGAAACACTTCCAAAATTCAAAAGAAAACAGTCTAGTGAGGTAAGCGTGGTGAAAAGTCCATAAATCCAGTGAAATCCAAAAGAAAAAGACAAGCAGGACCGTCATACACACTGAGCTACGAGTGGAGAGCGGAAGTGCCGGTTTGCGTTCCACTCAGGCCTGTATGACGTCGTTCCAACTAACGCGTTTCGTCATTGGCTTAGACGTCTTCAGAGGTGGAGTCTCACGTCTGCCCAGATCTTTTATATTGGAGCTGCCGCTCTCCACTCCGCCCCACTCCGCCCATTATTTTACCCGGAAACCGGACACAAGTCCGTGTCCCCACAACAGTCTTTCTGCATTGGTGGGCTTTATTAATCCTATGCTGCAAATAATACAATATTCCAAAACTACATTCATACTTCATACTTTGCATTTATATGATATCGTGATACCGGCTCTATCATGGCATATCCCGATGCTAATTATACCGCTATTTTTAACACTATCATGGCTACAGTGTCCGGAACTTAAATCCTTATTAAAATTTACATTTATTACATAAATTAAAACTGCACATGCTTTTATTAAATATATTTAAAAAAGTATTAAATAGATATAAGAAATATTATAAATAAACTTTGGGGTGGCTTATAAATAAAATTTTAATTTTTAATTTTATAAAATATTAATTTATGTATATAAATGTATTCGTGGACATAAAATTAAATAATTTTATAAATAATCAGAGTAAATTTAAAACTCCTATTGTATACTAAAAATAAATATGAATCAAATCTCTTCTTATATAAACTCAACATTAGTGTGGATAAAAGGAATATAATGATAATAATTATTAAAAGTAGATAATATGTTATGGATTTGATATAAAACAATTAATATCCATGTCAATGTTCATACCCTTAAGCTGCAGGGTAGACAATTCATAAATCCACCTAGATTTGTTTTGAGAGACTGTGATTCGCATGTTATTCCCTCTCCAATGTTGTTCAATTCTGTCAATGCCTTGGAAAGATAAAAAAGTGGGGTCTCTGCTGTGTACCATTCTAAAATGTAGGGATACGCTATGTTTTCTAAATCATCAACAATACTGCACTATCCGGCTCTTATTTTCTTGCCTACACCCGTGGTTGGAGAAGATCTGCAGGGGGAGTTTATCCCAAGGAAGCGCATTGTGGCTGGAGGACATACACTTACAGTTTGGAGCCTAATCGTAGTGGAGTGATACTACAGAGGGGCGCCTTCCATTCCCAGGGAGAGTCTACTAGAACCTAGGAAAGGTTCCTTTCAAGCACGATCGGTCCTAGTTCCGTAAGGCACATAGGACCCACACCGTCTGGTGAGTTGGCAATTTATACATTTCTACAGCGAAGGGATTGTTTAACCACTTGCCTACTGTGCACTTAAACACCCTTCCCATCCAGGCCAATTTTCAGCTTTCAGCGCTGTCACACTTTGACTGACAATTGCGCGGTCATGCTACACTGTACCCATATAAAATTTTTATCATTTTTTTCACACAAATAGAGCTTTCTTTTGGTGGTATGTAATCACCTCTGGGTTTTTTATTTTTTACAAAAAAAAAGAATAAAGACAGAAAATTTTGAAAAAAAAAAAAGTTTTTCTTATTTTCTGCGAGTAAATTTTGAAAATAAATTTTTCTCCTTCACTGATGTGCGCTGATGAGGCGGCACTGATGGGCACTGATAGGCTGCACTGATGGGCACTGATGAGGTGGCACTTATGGGCACCAATGAGGTGGCACTTATGGGCACTGATGAGGAGGTACTAATATGCCGCACTGATGAGCATTGATAGGCGGCATTGATAGGCGGCACTGATAGGCGGCACTGAGAGGCGGCACTGATGAGCACTGATAGGCGGCACTGATGAGCACTGATAGGCGGCACTGCTGGGCACTGAGAGGTGGCACTGCTGGGCACTGAGAGGCGGCACTGAGAGGCGGCACTGACGGGCGGCACTGATGGGCACTGATAGGCGGCACTGATGGGCACTGGCGGATGGCACTGGACACTGATGGGTGGCACTGATGAGCGGCACTGATGGGCAGCACCATCAGTGCCCACACTCAGTGCCCATAGTGCTGCCAGTCAGTGCTCATCAGTGCCTAGATGAGCAGGCACTGATGGGCACTGACTAGCAGCACTATGGGCACTGATTGTGGGCATTGATGGGGGGCACTGATGGCTGGCACTGTGGGCACTGATGGGGGGGGCACTGTGCGTGTGTTTTTACCTTCAGTAATCAGGGCACTGGTGATCGGTGCCCTGATTACATTCTCCTGTGTCCCCGGCGCTGTGAGGCTCCCCCTCCTTCCTCACGCTGCAGGCTCCGTGTGAGGAAGGAGCGCCGGCGATGAGAGATGATTTCATATGTTTACATATGAGATCATCGCTCATTGGACGGCCCGATCACGTGGTGAATGGCCGCTGTGATTGGCCATTCACCACGATCTGTGATCGGCCGTGTCCAAGGGACACGGCCGACACAGATTTTCCCCGCAGCGCGCTCGCGGGAGCGCGCTGGGGGCGTGTCACTGGGAGGCCGTTTAAAAACGGCCTCCCGAAAATTCGAGTCCGCGCTGCAGCCGTATATAGGCTGTAGCGCGGATGGGAAGAAGTTAAGGAAAAAGGAAGAAGCACTTGGCACCTTATGAATTATTTGGACTGTTCACTTATAAATTTTTCACAGTGTTTTTAATATATTTATCACCAATCACTAGTGGGGTGGATTATTTTGTCAGAAGGACTATTGATTGTCATTTATCCATATATTTATGCACAGTAACCTTATTGAATTATTTTTATATGTATACTAATTTATGTATGAACCGTGCCTATTAAGGTTATAACAATATCACCTGGTTTACACTCAGCAAGCGCTATACGTTATCACATTTTGTGATCACATTTTTTCACATCCACAGATTTACCTGACTTCCTGTCACAATATACAGTATCTCACAAAAGTGAGTACACCCCTTACATTTTTGTACCTTCTTTATTATATATTTTCATGTGACAACACTGAAGAAATGACACTTTGCTACAATGTAATGTAGTGAGTGTACAGCTTGTATAACAGTGTAAATTTGCTGTCACCTCAAAATAACTCAACACACAGCCATTAATGTCTAAACCGCTGGCAACAAAGGTAAGTACATCCCTAAGTCAGAATGTCCAAATCAGGGCTCAATTAGCTATTTTCCCTCCCCGGTGTCATGTGACTCATTGGTGTTACAAGGTCTCAGGTGTAAATAGGGAGCAGGTGTGTTAAATTTGGTGTTATTACTCTCACTCTCTCATACTGGTCACTGGAAGTTCAACATGGCACCTCATGGCAAAGAACTCTTCTAGGATCTGAAAAAAATAATTGTTGCTCCTCATAAAGATGGCCTAGGCTATAAGAAGATTGCCAAGACTCTGAAACTAAGTTGCGGCATGGTGGCCAAGACCATATAGTGGTTTAACAGGACAGGTTCCACTCAGAACAGGCCTCACCATGGTCGACCAAAAAAGTTGAGTGCATGCGTTTAGCATCATATCCAGGGGTTGTGTTTGGGAAATAGAATATGAGTGCTGCCAGCATTGCTACAGAGGTTGAAAGAATGGGAGGTCAGCCTGTCAGTGTTTAGACCATACGCCGCACACTACATCAAATTGGTCTGCATGGCTGTTGTCCCAGAAGGAAGCCTCTTCTAAAGATGATGCACAAGAAAGCCCTCAAACAGTTTGCTGAAGACATGCAGACTAAGGACATGGGTTACTGGAACCATGTCCTGTGGTCTGATGAGACCAGGATAAATATATTTAGTTCAGATGGTGTCAAGCGTGTGTGGCGGCAACCAGGTGAGGAGTACAAAGCAAAGTGTGTTTTGCCTACAGTAAAGCATGGTGGTGGAAGTCTCATGGTCCAACACTAGGGAGCTACAGTTTATTGAGGGAACCATGAATGCCAACATGTACTGTGATATACTGCAGAAGAGCATGATCCCCTCCCTTCGGAGACTGGGCCACGGGGCAGTATTCCAACATGATAACGATCCCAAACACACCTTCAAAGATGACCACTGCATTGCTAAAGAAGCTGAGGATAAAGGGGATGGACTGGCCAAGCATGTCTCCACACCTAAACCCTATTAAGCATCTGTGGAGCATCCTCAAATGAAAGGTGGAGGAGTGCAAGGTCTCTAACATCCACCAGCTCCATGATGTCATCATGGAGGAGTGGAAGAGGACTCCAGTGGCAATTTTTGAAGCTCTGGTGAACTCCATGCACAAGAGGGTTAAGACAGTGCTGGAAAATAATGGTGGCCACACAAAAGTGTGAGGGGTGTATTCACTTTTGTGAGATACTGTATATATATATATATATATATATATATATATATATTTTTTTTTTTTACATACACATGCTTTTTTTTCTCTCTCTCTCTCTCTGCAAATTGATTCTGGCTTCACAGTGACTGCTCACTGTGGTAGCCAATCAGAGGCTATCACAGTGATCAGGTTACCCAGAATCTGTAGTTCCGGGTCCCAATCACTAGTATGGGGCCTGGGGCTCTCTGTGGTAAGCAAATATGCAGCCCCACAGAAAAAAGCCCAGTCCAGTGGGGCCGCATATTTGCGTGATGTCGGCGTGAAGGGGTTACTGGAGCTCACCCTATTATAGCACTTGTGTGCTGACCAGAGGGGAAGGGAATTGGACACTGAGTCCTTTTTAGTTTCAAAGTATAGGCGCAGTTCACAAAGCCTCATCAGCCTTGATTGTGGGGTCTTGTAAATGAGTCTTATTCAGACCCCAAGTGCCTGATCTAGGCATTGGGTGGAACAAAGTCAGTTCCAGTAAAATTGGAGCATGTTCCGATAGGGAAATGTGCGCGTTATTGGCTCTGGAAACCATCAAAATGGCAGAATGTTTGACAAGGAAAAGGTCGAACCTGGAATAGGAACCATGTGTCAACAAGGTGTAGTCCTTTCCCTGAGGGTGAAGAAGGTGCCAGAAAGCTACTAATTCATGTGAGTGTAGAAGATCTTTAAAGAAACTATTTATATCTATAGCATTGCCATCAGCTAATTTTAATATTTTTTCTTTTTCTTGTCCGCTCCAGTTTGCTTTGAGCGCTGTCTCCCATTTTCCCACAAACTGGCTCCGCCAATCTTGTAAGAACCTTGTAGGTCTGGGATACACAGTGCTTCGGAGCAACCTTTAAGCTGAAGATTTTTTTCGAATGGTAATAGGTTTTAATTCATCAATCAATAATAAGTCCCTTTTGTGTCCTAATTCTTGCATTGTGCACAATTCCCCATTAAATGTGCATTTTTATCTTTTATCCATACCTTAAATAGTGTCTCATTCCCTGGTACAAAGTAATTTGTACCGACAAGCGGTGTAAGTGGCGAATTATTGTCCTAGTTCCTTTGCTTGTGTAGAAGAACCCATACCTTAATTACGTTCGTTGTAAGTGTGCTAATCTCTTTAGAAAAAGAACGGTGCTGATGTAGTACCCATATCACCTTATTTAATAATGTCCCACTTAACATATTTTAGATTGTGGAGAAAAGGAAGAAGTGCTTGGCGCTGCCAATATGTGCGTGAAATGGTAAAGATGCTTCACTCAATAGTGGGAGATAATAAATAGTATAAATATCACAAATGTTATGCACGGATAAGAAATGCAGTAGGTATATAAATAGATAAGTTAGTTCATAAATATTCAAACGGTAAAATACAATGGTATAATACAAAACTTATATTCTGAAAACCAATATTAAGTGTATATGAAGAAATTAATAGTGCCATAAAATTTCATAAATATACTGTAATAAAAAATGGTGCCCTTCAGGTGAGGGTGAGGTAGTGACGTTAGAGAAATATAAATATATAAATATATTATTAAAGTGCAGTGAATAGTTTATAAAATAAAATGGCAAACCAATAGGTAGTGATAGAAGGTATGATACAAAGAATAAATAAATATGTATTGATTACGGTGACTTAAGTGACCAAAGAGTGACGTGCTCAAAGGAGTAATCTCAATCCCAAAAAAGGGGGAAGAGAGTGCCCAGTGGGGTCCCCCAAAATCACAGTGGGGTGAACCAAAAAATGAAAAAATAGATACCAAAAATGTGATACAAAAATGGTGACTAGGTGTCTGTTGAACAGGATATCTCAAAAGCAAAGGTGTGCTGGTGGGAGAAATGCGCAAGAGAATATGGTCCAAAAATGCACAGAAAAATGCATCAACTGAGTATATATATATTTATATTTCTCTAACGTCACTACCTCACCCTCACCTGAAGGGCACCATTTTTTATTACAGTATATTTATGAAATTTTATGGCACTATTAATTTCTTCATATACACTTAATATTGGTTTTCAGAATATAAGTTTTGTATTATACTATTGTATTTTACCGTTTGAATATTTATGAACTAACTTATCTATTTATATACCTACTGCATTTCTTATCCGTGCATAACATTTGTGATATTTATACTATTTATTATCTCCCACTATTGAGTGAAGCATCTTTACCATTTCACGCACATATTGGCAGCGCCAAGCACTTCTTCCTTTTCTCCACATATTTAGTATAATCTCTAGCAGGTTATATTCCGAAGTGGGCTGCAGCCAATCGGATTTTATTTCCATTTTTCCCTACCACCTCCCTTCTCTCTTATCCTAAGCGCGGATTTCCCTCTACTCTTTACTTATATTTTCGATTGTAACCCAAATTTTTTCCCATGCATTAAATGTCCAATCAATAACCCTTGTCAATAAAACTGCCTTTAAATATCTTTTAAAATCTGGAACAGCTAAACCACTTTGTATTTTTTCTTTACTTAGTAATGGATATTGTATTCTTGTTTTTTTTTTTTTTTTTTTCCAAATATAAACTTTAACAAATATAAAACTTTATTGAGAAAGGAAGTAGTAACCACAAAATAACATACAACAGCAATATAGACAAGGCAAAAAAAAAAATGTCTTCAAGACTCGTAAACAAACAAACAGAAGGTAATGGCAATGCCACACTATGTGTGCACTGGTACCGCCTCATGTCATTTTAGAATTTTTTAGAAAGAGAAAAGAAAAAAAAAATGAGCAACAGAAAGTCATCACCCCCATAGGTAAGGGAAGAGAAGAGAGAAAGAGGGCGGAGAGAAGAGGGGTTAGAGGGAAAAAAAAAAGGGGGGGTGGGAGTCAGGAGCAGTGGAAGAGCAGAGGAACTGTCCAGTTGAACCTGTGTGTGTGTGTGTGTGTGTGTGGGGGGGGGGGCGGGGGGGTTAATGCTGCAAGTAGAGCCACCTCTTTCCGCCGAAAGGACAGAAAGATTCCAAAAATCCCACGTTTTGGAGTATTGTTTCCGTTTGTGACCAGGTCCTCCATCCTGTTTATCTCTTCTACTTTTCTTAACCAGTGCTTTAAGGTCGGTGGTGAAGATTTTTTCCAGTGTAGAGGAATACAGGATTTAGCAGCGTTCACCAGATGTCGGACAATTGATTTCCTGTACTGTAATTCTTCTTCTTTTTTTTTTTTTTTTTATTGCCATATAAACCCCACTATCATTTTCTTTAAAATATTAAAATAGTTCTGTGGCAAATCTATCGGAAGCATTTGGAACTTATTTAACATTTTTGGTAAGATTCCCATTTTAATCTTGTTAATACGCCCTACCCAGGAAAGTGGTCTTACTGAGGATTTTCTTAGTTCTTATTTGATGTCATTTAATAATGGTATACAACTTTTTGGTACAGATCTTTCCCTTTCCATAAAATTTCAATATCTGTGTTATATTTGGTAAAGTAGTTCTAGGGCTTTTAAAAGTAAGCAAAAGAAATGGTCTCACATGGTTCCATGTAAATACCTCCATCCCGATTCATACTAGAAAAAAGAGAGGGGTGCCCTTGGGGTGGGACTTTGAATGAGGTATATACATTTAGTGACCATAGTACAAAGATGGTAGAAAAATATGACAAATTTTATTGATGTAGTTGCATATGAATAATGACAACAATAAAACAACAATACAATGGGCATGCGGCATAATAGCATCAACAATACACATAAATAACAATATTGATAAAAATATGGGTTGCACTCATATATTGTAGTAACTCGACGCGTTTCGTGAGTCTTCAGTAAGCTCACTCATCAGGAGTATATATGAGATAAATTGTCTAAAAATGAATGAGACAATAAACAACATGTTACTATATATGGTTGAGGAGTGTGATATTGTAACATCTGTACATGAACAGAAATCAAAAAGATCACACTCACACATGACCCAAAGATGGATGGTGGATGCGTGCTCTCACGATGCGGGGGCTGCCATGGTCTAACCCGGGAGCTGACAGGACTTGAACCATTGGCGAACACGTTGGGGAGACAGGAGAGGAAACAAGATTGTGGAAAGTGAAGCTTCTGCTTGATAGCGAAGTATGGGCTGAAAATAAATGAATCTGCATCTCAATGGAGTATATAATTAAATTGTTTGTATCACTAAGTGATATCCAAAGGATCAAGATAAGTATAATTGTATAATGAACTGCATAAAGAGTCAGTCCAAGCAAATATTGTATGAAGCAGGGACCAGTGGCCTCTAGAAATATAGAAGGATCAAGATAAGTATAATTGTATAATAAACTGCATAATGAGTCAGTCCAAACAAATATTGTATGAAGCAGGTACCAGTTGCCTCTAGAAATATAGATTATATTGTATGTAGTTCAAAATTAGATTTCAAAGGTAAGATACTATATCCACTTAGTGATACATAAAAAGTGAATGGGGTGTGGTAAAAAAAGGTGAAAAGAATTGAATGCTATATGTGTTCCATTCTGCTTCTCATATAGCATTAAATTCTTTTGGATATAGTATCTTACCTTTGAAATCTAATTTTGAACTACATACAATATAATCTATATTTCTAGAGGCAACTGGTCCCTGCTTCATACAATATTTGCTTGGACTGACTCTTTATGCAGTTCATTATACAATTATACTTATCTTGATCCTTTGGATATCACTTAGTGATACAAACAATTTAATTATATACTCCATTGAGATGCATATTCATTTATTTTCAGCCCATACTTCGCTATCAAGCAGAAGCTTCACTTTCCACAATCTTGTTTCCTCTCCTGTCTCCCCAACGTGTTCGCCAATGGTTCAAGTCCTGTCAGCTCCCGGGTTAGACCATGGCAGCCCCCGCATCGTGAGAGCACGCATCCACCATCCATCTTTGGGTCATGTGTGAGTGTGATCTTTTTGATTTCTGTTCATGTACAGATGTTACAATATCACACTCCTCAACCATATATAGTAACATGTTGTTTACTGTCTCATTCATTTTTAGACAATTTATCTCATATATACTCCTGATGAGTGAGCTTACTGAAGACTCACGAAACGCGTCGAGTTACTACAATATATGAGTGCAACCCATATTTTTATCAATATTATTTATGTGTATTGTTGATGCTATTATGCCGCATGCCCATTGTATTGTTGTTTTATTGTTGTCATTAT
Organism: Pelophylax lessonae; assembly: GCF_965119305.1. NCBI lineage: Eukaryota > Metazoa > Chordata > Amphibia > Anura > Ranidae > Pelophylax > Pelophylax lessonae. Next base: position 96,570,211 of record NC_138771.1, on the reverse strand, counting down.
TCATATGCAACTACATCAATAAAATTTGTCATATTTTTCTACCATCTTTGTACTATGGTCACTAAATGTATATACCTCATTCAAAGTCCCACCCCAAGGGCACCCCTCTCTTTTTTCTAGTTCTAGGGCTTGTTATATAAAACAAAATATCATCCGCATATGCTTCCACCTTATGCTCCTCCTCTCCTATTCTTACTCCCTTTATAACTAAACAGGTTCTGATAGTTGCGAGTAAAGGTTCCAGCGTCAATATAAACAGTAAAGGCGAGAGGGGGCAACCCTGTCTCGTTCCATTGTTTAATTCACCTGGGACAGGATCCCATTTATCTTAACTGCCGCTGTTGACTGTTATATAGCGTTTTAATCCATTGAATCATTCTTGGCCCAATCCCTAGCTCTTTCAATGTTGCTATTATGAATCCCCAGTCTACACTGTTGAGTGCTTTTTCGGCATCTACTGACAAGAGTAGAGCTGGGGGCCCTTTTTTTTTAACTTTTTGCAAAAGTAATAGTGTTCTTAGACTGCTGTCTCTTTCTTCCCTCCCCGGAACAAACCCCACATGATCTGTATATATCCGCTCCTGCATTAGACCCTTTAATCCAGAGGCCAGTATTTTAGCATATCATTTTGTATCTGTGTTTAGTAATGATATTGGTCTATAGCTAGAGCATTGTACAAAATCCTTATCTTCCTTTGGTATCACTGTAATATGAGCCAGTAATGATTCTTTTCTTGTTCCATTTCCTTCTCCTAAGGTGTACCAATATTCACAAAGTTTTGGGGCTAATTTATTTTATTAACTACCCGGGAAGCCATTCGGTCCAGGGCTCTTTCCCATTGCTGTCTCTTTTAAAGCTTTAAAGATTTCCTCCTGAGTTCTAGGTCTTTCTAAATCCTCAAGTTTTCCTTCCTTCAATTTGGATAATTTAGCCTCTTTTAAAGAGATTAATATTTTTTCCTTTCTTTCTAATTCCCCTATATGTTCCCTGGGTGGTCTTACTGCGTATAACGCACTATATTACTCCTTAAATGTATTTGCAATATCTATTGTTGGATATACTAATTATCCTGTTTTATTTTTAACCCTTTCTACAAAACCTGTCAACTTTTTTCCTCAATATATTTGCCAAATATTTTCCCAGTTTATTTCCCCATTGGTATCTTTCTTTACTCGTTTTAAAAAAGATTTGCCTTGTTTCCTGCTCCTTTATGTTATGTATGTTTAATTCATCTCTTTTCAATGCTAACAAATGTTGAACATCTCTTTTATTATCTTTTTTATGCTTTTGTTCTAGCTCATATAATTCTTTTAGTAAGTTATTTATCTTGTTCACTCTTCCTTTCTTTTTCTGGGTCCCTGTTGATATTAAGATGCCTCTAATATAGGCCTTATGGGCCTCCCATATCATAGCATGTGAAACTTCTTGTGTCGTATTCCAGAGAAAATATATCTGCTTTTATTTTATCTTCAATCTCCTGATTTTGTATTAATGAGTCATTTAATCTCCAGTTATTTACCCTGTTCTGTACCTTTCCTATTTTTATTTCCACTATTACCGGCGCATGGCCTGACAGTGTTCTTATTTCAATCAATTTTTTACCTATTACGTCTAGTAATCTATGGTCCACTAATATGTAGTCCAATTTCGAGTCCCATGCGCGGCAGAGTAAAATCTAGTCTCTCACTCTGGGATGTTGAATTCTTCAGATATCGATCAATAGCTGTTTATATTTTAAATACATAAAGGGAATCAACTCGGTAAAGGAGGAGAGCATATTTAAAAGAAGAAAAACTACCACAAGAGGACACAGTTTTAAATTAGAGGGGCAAAGGTTTAAAAGTAATATGAGGAAGTATTACTTTACTGAGAGAGTAGTGGATGCATGGAATAACCTTCCTGCAGAAGTGGTAGCTGCAAATACAGTGAAGGAGTTTAAGCATGCATGGGATAGGCATAAGGCTATCCTTCATATAAGATAGGGCCAGGGACTATTCATAGGATTCAGATATATTGGGCAGACTAGATGGGCCAAATGGTTCTTATCTGCCGACACATTCTATGTTTCTATATAAAGTTTTTTAATTAATTTGAGCTGCTACACGTTACTCCTCTGCCCATGAGGTAACACATACAGCTGTGGGTCCATATAGAAGTTGAAGTCTCCTGTGACTATCACTTTGCCAGACTTAAACTCATTGAGTTTCCCCAGGGTCTGCCTGAGGTAACATGTTGGATTCTGATTAGGGCAGTAGATGTTTGCCAATGTTATCTCTGTCTGTACTATATAGATCCCCTTTCAAAAAAAGATATCTACCCTCTGGGTCGGTCTTCCTTTCTGTTACCTTGAACTTTCTATTTTTTGCAAATCCTTTAGCCACCCCCTTCGCTCTCCTTTTTGTTGAATTTCCATAGTACCATGTTGGATATTTTGTTGAACACAATTTAACATTTGAATCATGTTTCTTGTATGAATACTATGCTTTCTGAGTAGGGCTGAATTCTCTAAGAATCTTATGTCTTTTAAAAGGAGTATTAAGATTTTTCCCATTATAAGTAAATAATTAGAATTTAGTCATATTAGATTTCCTCTACCCTTTATTCCCTTTTTCTTCCCTGCTGCCCACCCCCGAACATCCACTCTTCTTGCTGGCAAAAGTATATAGAACTTACTAGAAGGCAGCACAGAAGAAAAGGAAAGGGCACTAGAAGAGCAAGGCCTAGGAATCGCCATAAGGGGAAAGTCCCTCCCCCTCCCACCTTCCCCCATTCCCTTTCCTCCTTTCCCTCCTCCCTCCCTCTTCTCTTCTTCTCACCTTTCACCCCCCCATTCCCTTGAAATATTTGGTCGTTTTCTAGTCTTAGAATCGGTGGAGGAATACAAAAGTCTTCCCTCCACCATTGATTCTTTTGTCATTGGGTATGACTCTACTCACGTACACCTGCCGGAACCTCTCCCCGGTATCAGGGGGGAGGCTCCAGGAACGTCCTAGCAAGCTGAGGGGCCCGCCAGTTTTCCTTTTGCTTAGTCTCTAAGTGTTACCCTTGGCTATACCTACTGAGAAAACACTCCCCTCTCCACAATCTCTCTATTTCACTTCTACTCTCTTCTCCCTTCCTCCCTCCCCCCTTCCCCATGTTCTCCATATGAGTTAATTTTATGATCATCCAGCGCTTCCAATCCTCTGAATTGGCGTAACCCCTATTGGCCCTTTAGTGTTTTCTATTTTTTCGCCTTTTTAGGGATTTTTTTGCCACTGCTCTTCTCCTTCCTGTCTTGTCTCTGTTGTTATTTCTTCAGACCATCCTGGTAAAACAGGTACTTGTAGCTCTAATCTATTGCAGAATTCTTGCAAGTCTTCTGGAAACCTTAATCTCACTGAACGACCCTCTTTTTGTCCTATTAGACATGCAGGAAATCCCCAGCTGTAATTTATATATTTCTCCCGTATCTGTTCAATAAGTGGTTTCAGCAGTCTTCTTCTTGCCAGGGTTTCAGGGGCTAGATTTGTAAAAATTTGAAGCTTTACACCTCCATAGTCCATTGCTGCTGTTCCTCTCAACTTCTCCCAAATCTGAACCTTTTCCTCATAGGACTGGAATCTCACTATTACGTCTCTAGGGGCTTCTGCTGGTATATTTTGGGGTTTCCTAATCCTGGGAACTCTTTCTATTTTCAGTGTACTTTCTGTTGGTCTACCCAGGAGGGGGTTGAACACTTTACTCAATTTTCCCCTCAGGTCTTCTCTTTCCTCCTCTGGGGGACCCCGAATCCTTACATTTTGTCTTCTATTCCGGTTTTCCTGATCTTCTACTTTATAAAATAGCCTTTTTTGTTCAAATTGCAAACTTTTTACTTGTTCTTTTAATTTTGTTATTTCCTCAGTCTGCCTCTCCCCACTATTCTCTGGCTCTTCTACACGTATCAGCATATGGCCCAGTTCTTCATGTAATTTTGTCATTTCCTTTTAAATAGTGTTCCCCAGTTTTTTAAACATCTCTGCTATTTCCACTTTCTTGGCAGCTGGGGGCTAACAATTTGTTCTTCTATCCTGCTCGACTCCTTGTCACTCTCCATTCTCATATCCTCTGCTGCTTGAATTGAGGGTTCTCCTAGAGTGTTTCATTTGCTTTTTTTCATTTCTCCCTGATGTTCTCTTGCTGTTAACCCCTTGTTGTTTTTCAATACTCGGGCTCCTTGGGCTTTCTATCTGAGTCAAATATTTATTTATTATGCATGTATTTGCGTTTACTTTAGGTGTTTTGCCTTTCGTTTGTATGGGGATGGAAGGCTGACCTGGGAGGAAGGCCAGTGATGGTCTGACAATTTTCTCCACCCTATAGGCTTTCTATCCTTAGAAAGGTACAGCTGGCTCTTTTTTATTTAGTCCCAGTGCTGTCAAGAGGACAATAGCTTCCTCTGTTCCCATCTGCAGTCCCGTTCAAAGTTATATCACCCTTGTACAGGTGTCTCCTGCCGCCTCCAGTACTATTTTCCATTAGGGGCTATTCCCTTCAGCTGAGATTATTTTTTTATATCAATTCAGCTCTTAAATAGCCTTGTTTCATTTTTAGCAATGTGAAATGTTTCTCTTTGAGGCTTTTTTTCCCTTGCTTAATGTGACATAGTACCTTAATACTGTTTAGTCCTGGAAATCGCCTGCTGGCCTTTTCTTTCATCCCTTCTCCTGTTACAACTATGTGTCTATGGTGTTTCTCCTCCAACTCAGGTGGTTGTAGTGTATACAATATTATAGTATTGTGTATTTACTGCAAATTTTTGGCCCTTTTGACTGACCCCCTCCCATCTGCCGGATTCACTTCTTGGGTATCTCCTTCTTATTCCAGTCTGGTATGTGTTCACGGCAGATCCGTCTGTCTTTCCACCGCCAATCGTATTCCATGAGGCTGTGCTCTGAGTCCAAAAGGCTGTGCTCCGAACCCAGGAGGCTGTGCTCCGAGTCCACGAGGCTGTGATCCAAGTCTAGGAGACTGTGCTCCTAGAGGGAGTCCTCTCACAGCTGTCACCACAGCTTCTCTCACCTCTCCTCCCCCCACTCCTTCCAGCATATCACTTCCTCCCTTCTCACCTCCAGAGCTCCTGGAGCCCAGTTGGACCCTGCTGCCGTCTTCCTCTTTTCCTTCAACCTACGGGCTTCCGCTGGGGGTGAGTCACCACTGCAAAGAATATATGCTACACCTCAACACGCACTATGAGCCGTTCACCATATGGACGTTATGCCAAGCCATTAGTCGCTCCTGACAGGCCTCTTCTCGGCACTACTAGCAATGTTTAGGCCCCTCCCAAACTCATTCAGCAATACGTTTGTCTTTCCAAACAAAGGAAAATATTTCTAGATGGTAAAAAAGAAAAGTTGAGCTTCCAATCTCCCCTGATAGCCGGCAAACTACACTCCTTTAAAAAGACATACCTATAAAAAAAAGTGACGCTACATTTATGTTTCCAAAAAAATAAAATTATTTCTAGATGGTAAAAAAAGGAGAAAATTTGGCCTTCAACCTCCTCTCCATTATTTCAAGATGATAAAAAAATACAGCCTCCGTCCTCCCCTTGTAGTTGGCCAAGCACACTCCTCTATTTCTAGACGGTCAAACAAAAAAACAAAGACAAACATACTACAGTACAACTTTTCTTAAAGTATACTTTCTATCTTATCCATCTATCTTATCTTACAACATAACTTCTATGTTATACATCTTTCAATACTTATATAAGAAAATTGTTCATCTTATCTAAGCAATGTGGAAAAAGATATAGCTGCTGAGAAGCAAATATGAATACAACTATTAGTTTGACCAGGCCTTTTCTGGAACTTTTTGTTTACATTTTAAAAAACAGTTTAAATTTGTATTTTTTGCTAGAAAATTACTTAGAACCCCCAAACATTATATAGAATAGAATAAAATGGCAATTGTTGCAATATTTTATGTCACAAGACATTTGTACAGCAGTCTTTCAAATGCAACTTATTGTGAAAAAAATACACTGTCAGGGTCCGGACTGGCGGCAGGTGACGGCACTGGAGGTGGATCCTCTGTGTCAGTGAGGGATTGGCGTGGACCGTACCAGGGGACCGGTTCTAAGTTACTACTGGTTTTCACCAGAGCCCGCCGCAAGGCGGGATGGACTTGCTGCGGCGGTAGCAACCAGGTCATATCCTCCGGTAACGGCTCAACCTCAAAGACAGCTGATTCAGGCGCGGTACAAAAGGACAAGGCAAAGGCAAGGTCAGATGGAGCAAAAGGTCAAGGCAGGCGGCAAGGTTCGTAGTCAGGGGCAACAGCAGAAGGTCAGATACACAGGCAGGGAAGAACACACCAAAAGCTTTCTCAAGGCACCAAAGGCAACAAGCAGAGGCGTAACTAGAACCTTTAGGTCCCTGATGAAAGAAACCATGAAGGGCCCCCCAGAGCCCTGGCCGGGGGGCCTTACCTTCAAGCCCAGGGCTCTTCCCACTAATCCTGGGGCTCTTTACACTCGTTGCATGGCCTTTTATTACGGTCCCGCAGCAGGATTCTTTCACAAGTTCTGCAGTGGGCCCCCTTCCTGCAATCTTGTGGGCCCCCTTCCTGCAATCTTGGGGCCTCCCCACAGTGGTGCAATGCCAGGGTCCGGTCGCAAGTGTGACCTTTGCGATCCTGGACGTTAACCCACTGGTTTGCTACCGGGCCCCCTGGAGCATGGGGCCCGGTAGCGATTGCAACCCCTGCAACCCCTGTAGTTACGCCCCTGGCAACAAGATCCTGCAAGGACAGGAAGGGGAAGTGGGTTTTTATAGGTTTTGGACTGATTGGACCAGGCACCAATTAGTGGTGCACTGGCCCTTTAAAATTCAGTGCAGCGGCGCGCGCGCGCCCTAGGGAGCGGGGCCGCGTACGCCGGGAGGAGGACGAAACCCGGCGTGCGCCGAGAGGCAGAGATGGCGGGACCCGACGGGTAAGAACCTCAGCTGCGGGGGAACAGCGCTCACGGTCGGGAAGGATGACCGGAGCGCTGCAGCCTGCTGAACGCCTCGAGTGCTCCGGGGAAGCCAAGGGACCCGGAGCACTCGGTGTTACAGTACCCCCCCCTTAGGTCTCCCCCTCTTTTTGGAGCCCAGGTACCTGTGGATGAGCTCTTTGTCGAGAATATTGGACTCGGGCTCCCATGACCTCTCCTCAGGACCACAATTCTCCCAGTCAACCAGAAAAAACCTTTTACCTCTGACAACCTTGGAGGCGAGGATCTCTTTCACTGAGAAGACGTCAGAGGACCCAGAGACAGGAGCAGAAGCGGTGACCTTGGGGGAAAATCGGTTAAGAATGAGGGGTTTGAGAAGGGATACATGAAAGGAGTTAGGAATACGGAGAGAGGGAGGAAGATGGAGTTTGTACGAGACAGCATTAATTTGGCTTTTGACTTTAAAAGGCCCGAGATAACGTGGACCCAGTTTGTAGCTGGGGATCCGAAACCGGATGTATTTGGCAGAGAGCCACACTCTGTCCCCAGGGGCAAAAACAGGAGGATTTCTTCTCTTTTTATCTGCATGTTTCTTCATGCGAGAGGCGGCCAGGGTGAGTGACTCTTGAGTCTCTTTCCAGATGGAGGAGAAGTCCAGGGTCAGATCATCAACGGCAGGAACTCCAGAAGAGGTGGGAATGGGGAGGGGGGGGTAACGGGTGGCGGCCGTACACCACAAAAAACGGAGATTTGGTGGATGACTCAGAGTCTCTAAAGTTATAGGAAAATTCGGCCCAGGGCAACAGGTCGACCCAATCATCCTGACGGTAGGAGACGAAGTGTCGCAGATAGTCACCCAGGATCTGGTTAACCCTCTCTAATCTCTGAATCGGGCAAAGAACAATGACCACCTGGCCTGGCGTGGATTAAGGCGCTGGGCAGACTGAAGGTACGAGAGATTTTTGTGGTCAGTATAGATGGTGATCGGATGAGGGGATCCTTCCAGAAGGTGTCTCCATTCTTCTAGTGCCAACTTAATGGCTAGTAGTTCACGATCTCCGATGGCATAGTTCTTTTCAGGAGGGGAAAAAGTTTTTGAGAAGAAGCCGCAGGTGACGTTTTTTCCTTTAGCAGATTTTTGAAGAAGAACCGCTCCGGCTCCAACAGAGGAGGCATCCACCTCCAGGAAGAATGGTTTCAGCGGATCGGGCCTATTCAAGACTGGAGCGGAGGTGAAGGCGGCTTTAAGGCGAGTAAAGGCTTCTTCAGCTTGGGGAGGCCAGGATTTCGGATTCGATTCTTTCTTGGTTAGGGCCACAATAGGCGCCACGATAGTGGAGAAGTGGGGAACAAACTGGCGGTAATAGTTGGCGAATCCAAGGAAGCGCTGAATAGAGCGAAGGCCTGAGGGGCGTGGCCAATCCAAGACTGCAGAGAGTTTGTCGGGGTCCATTTGAAGACCTTGTCCAGAAACTAGGTATCCCAGAAACGGCAGACAGCTACGTTCAAAAAGACATTTTTCCATTTTGGCGTAAAGATGGTTGACACGAAGGCGCTGGAGCACTTGACGAACATGGCGACGGTGTTCCTCCAGGGTGGAGGAGAAGATTAGAATGTCGTCGAGATAGACCACTACACAAGTATACAACATGTCCCGGAAGATCTCGTTGACAAAGTCTTGAAAGACTGCAGGAGCGTTGCACAGGCCGAACGGCATGACGAGATACTCAAAGTGGCCATCTCTGGTATTAAAAGCGGTTTTCCACTCATCTCCATCACGGATTCTGATGAGATTATAAGCGCCCCTGAGGTCAAGCTTAGTGAAGACCCTTGCTCCGCGCAGACGGTCAAAGAGTTCCGAGATGAGAGGCAAAGGGTAGCGATTTTTTACCGTGATTTTGTTAAGACCGCGGTAGTCAATACATGGACGTAGTGACCCATCCTTTTTGGCAACAAAGAAAAATCCTGCTCCAGCAGGAGAAGAGGATTTCCTGATAAAACCTTTCTTGAGGTTCTCCTGAACGTATTCTGACATGGCCTTGGTTTCAGGGATGGAAAGAGGGTAAATCCTGCCACAGGGTGGCGTGGTACCAGGAAGCAAATCAATGGGACAATCATAGGGTCTATGTGGTGGTAAGACCTCCGCCTGTTTCTTGCAAAAGACGTCAGTGAAGTCCTGATTAGCCTTAGGAAGGCCGAGCAATGGTGAGGAAATGGAGACTTGTCTAATAGGTACCGACTTGAGGCAACGAGTGTGGCAGGTAGGCCCCCATGATTTAATGTCCCCAGAGGTCCAGTCGAGGGTAGGAGAATGGTGCTGGAGCCAGGGCAGGCCAAGAAGGACGTCAGAGGTGCAGTTCAGTAGAACAAAGAATTCAATGGTCTCTTGGTGGAGGACTCCTATGGTCATGAGCACGGGTTCTGTGCGATAACGTACGGTACAGTTTAGATTCTCACCGTTAACTGTAGTAATGAAAAAAGGCTTGACGAGACGGATCACAGGAATGCTAAAGCGGTTTATGAAGGATGCTTTAATGAAGTTTCCTGCAGAACCAGAGTCCAAGAAGGCCTCTGCAGGGAAGGAGACTTTAGCGGCAGAAGAAATCCGTACAGGAACAATCAAGCGTGGAGAGGAAGACTTTACACCCAGCGACGCCTCTCCCACGTTCACTAGGTGCGAGCGTTTCCCTGACGCTGTGGACGAACTGGACAGTCCTTTAAGAAGTGTTCGGAACTCCCACAGTATAGGCATAAATTCTCGTTCCTCCGGGAGGCCTTTCTTGCTGGGTAAGGCGAGCCCGATCCACTTGCATGGCCACCTCGGCGGAAGGCACAGTAACCGGCTGCAAAGGTTGCTGGAAGAGAGGTGCCAGGCATGGAAATCGCCTGTTGCGAACCAGATTCTTTTCTTGGCGAAGTTCCTGACGTCTTTCAATGAAACGCATATCTATGCGAGTAGCCAGCTGGATGAGTTCTGTCAGGGAGTCAGGTATCTCTCGTGCGGCCAGAGAATCCTTGATATGGCTGGATAAACCTTTTTTAAAAGTTGCGCAGAGGGCGTCGTTGTTCCAAGTCAGTTCGGAGGCCAGTGTGCGAAATTGTATGGCATATTCGCCTACTGTAGCATCTCCTTGGACGAGGTTTAGCAAGGCTGTTTCTGCTGACGAGGCACGGGCAGGTTCCTCGAAGACACTGCGGACTTCAGAAACGAAGGACTGGACGGAGGCAGTGGCAGGATCGTTGCGGTCCCAGAGCGGCGTGGCCCAGGCCAAGGCCTTCCCAGATAATAAGCTGACCATGAAGGCCACCTTAGATCGTTCCGTAGGAAACTGGTCGGCCAACATCTCCAGGTGCAGGGAACATTGGGACAAGAATCCCCGGCACATCTTAGAATCCCCATCAAACTTGTCCGGGAAAGACAAACGGATTCTAGAGGAGGTGGCGGCCACCGGCTGCGGGGGTGGAGCGGAAGCAGAAGCAGAAGCAGGCGGCTGCTGCGGTGCGGGAAGAAGCTGTTGCAGCATGGCGGTCAGCTGTGCCAACTGTTGACCTTGCTGAGCAATCTGCTGGGACTGCTGGGCAACCACGGTAGAGATGTCAGCGAGACTAGGCAGGGGCACATCAGCGGGATCCATGACCGGATCTACTGTCAGGGTCCGGACTGGCGGCAGGTGACGGCACTGGAGGTGGATCCTCTGTGTCAGTGAGGGATTGGCGTGGACCGTACCAGGGGACCGGTTCTAAGTTACTACCGGTTTTCACCAGAGCCCGCCGCAAGGCGGGATGGACTTGCTGCGGTGGTAGCAACCAGGTCGTATCCTCCGGTAACGGCTCAACCTCAAAGACAGCTGATTCTGGCGCGGTACAAAAGGACAAGGCAAAGGCAAAGTCAGACGGAGCAAAAGGTCAAGGCAGGCGGCAAGGTTCGTAGTCAGGGGCAACAGCAGAAGGTCAGATACACAGGCAGGGAAGAACACACCAAAAGCTTTCTCAAGGCACCAAAGGCAACAAGATCTGGCAAGGACAGGAAGGGGAAGTGGGTTTTTATAGGTTTTGGACTGATTGGACCAGGCACCAATTAGTGGTGCACTGGCCCTTTAAATCTCAGTGCAGCGGCGCGCGCGCCCTAGGGAGCGGGGCCGCGCGCGCCGGGAGGACGGAACCCGGCGTGCGCCGAGAGGCAGAGATGGTGGGACCCGGTGGGTAAGAACCTCAGCTGCGGGGGAACAGCGCTCACGGTCGGGAAGGATGACCGGAGCGCTGCAGCCTGCTGAACGCCTCGAGTGCTCCGGGGAAGCCAAGGGACCCGGAGCACTCGGCGTTACATACACTTTAAATAATTAAAAGAAAAAAAAAAGTACGATAGGTACCCCGATTTTTTAAAATAATGTAAAAGATTATGTTACGTTGAGTAAATAGATACCTAACAGGTCATGCTTCAAAATTGTGCATACTTGTGGAGTGGCAACCAGCTACAATACTTAAAAATCTCCATAGGCAATGCTTAAAATCTTTTTAGAAGTTACCTGTTTAGAGTTACAGAGGAGGTCTTGTTCCAGAATTATTGCTCTCGCTCCAATGATCATGGCAATACCTCACATGTGTGGTTTGAACACCGTTTACATGTGCAGGCACGACTTACATATGCGTTCATTTCTGGCGTGAGAACAGAGGGATGGAGCACTTTCAATTTTTTTTTTCTTATTTATTTTACTTTTTTTTTTTTTTTTTTTTTTTTTTACACTTTCCCTTTATTTTTATTTTTTTAAATCATTTTTAATCATTTTTATTTCTATTACAAGGAATGTAAACATCCCTTGTAGTAATAAAAATAAGCATGACAGGTCCTCTGTATTGAGAGATCTGGGGTCATAAGGACCCCTGAGCTCTCATTTACCTTTGAAAGCAAAAGATGTGTATATACTGTATGTATAGTTCAGTCACTTAGCCCTGTTTCTACATGGGAGGTAAGGCTTTTTGGCAGCATTTCTTCCATGAAGACCACTCCTGGCCAAACTTCTTTGGACAGTAGATCGGTGTACCTGGTTCTCCCTGGTTTCTGCCAATTCTAAGCTGAAGGCACTGCTGGACATCTTCCGATGTCGAAGGGAAGTGAGCATATGTCCCATTTCTTTGTGCTTCTTCGAAAGAGATTGAACAGCATAATTTGAAACTCCAGTCTACTTTGAAATCTTTGTCTGGTAGAGACCTTGCTGATGCAGTCTACTGTAATTACCTTGTGTCTTGTTGCTGTGCAAACTGTCTTCCACAACCTTACCTTAGTAGCAGATTTTGGATTTTTCTCACTCAGTTTTAGGCCTCCTACACAGGTTTTTCTGTTTATGACTGTGTTACAACCTACATATGAATTGATGACCATTAGTACCCGCTTGGTATAACTGGTTAATCATACACCTCACTCTAATCTTACAAAATACCTGACTTTTTGCAAGTATACACAGTGTGCAAGTGTAAGAATTGATGCTAGTTTGACGCCAAAGGGTAGTCACACCAAATATTGATTTGATTTAGATTTTTCTTCTGTTTGCTCACTTTGCATTTTGTAAATTGATAAAAAGAAAAAATTATAATATATTTTAAAACATTCTTACTTTATAGCATTTCTTCACACCTGCTTCAAACTTTTGTACAGTACTGTAGGTACCATATTTTTACAATATTGTAAAAAACATTTTATATACCAAAAGTAAAACTACCATTTTTTAATACAGTTCCTTCCTTCCAAATCCAATGGCCTATTGGTACAGCTCAGAGAGAATATTAATTGCATAGGAAAACATTCACATTATCAGAATTTAATTTATGTAATTTAATTGCTGGCTCATTATACTGAGTACAATTGTCTCATTACAGTAAATAAATGAGACCCAATTATGTTGAAGAACTGTTTTTTCACAATTACACAATTATTTTTAGGATGTAAATGTGGAAATATATCACACTTGTTGAGTTAAATGTTGAGCATTAAAACCGTATGTTCTTCAGGATGAATTATTGAAAGACATAAGAAAATTCAAACTACTTTACTATAGACTGCTGTCCTATATTCATTGTTAAAATAAAAACCAGCATCAATCTCTTGCACATTGATGAGTTTTTTTTTTTTTCTATATGTGTTAGGCTGGGGATGCGTTAATGTGCCTGGGTTCAGTTCACGGGATGTTCGTTGAAACCAATTTGCAAACCCCAATAAAGTCTATGGGGGTGACCCTTGACAATCAATTCAGGCCTTGGATTGTCAAACAAAGGACAGGGGAGCTGGGCACTGCAATGGGGAACATGTATCACTGCAAAATAAATATATATATTTATCTATCTATCTATCTATCTATCTATCTATCTATCTATCTATCTATCTATCTATCTATCTATCTATCTATCTATCTATCTATCTATCTATCTATCTATCTATCTATCTATCTATCTATCTATCTATCTGTCTATCTGTCTATCTGTCTATCTGTCTATCTGTCTATCTGTCTATCTGTCTGTCTGTCTGTCTGTCTGTCTGTCTGTCTGTCTGTCTGTCTATCTATCTATCTATCTATCTATCTATCTATCTATCTATCTATCTATCTATCTATCTATCTATCTATCTATCTATCTATCTATCTATCTATCTATCCAGTGGGTACGGAAAGTATTCAGACCCCCTTACATTTTTCACTCTTTGTTATATTGCAGCCATTTGCTAAAATCATTTAAGTTCATTCTTCTTCCTCATGAATGTACACATAGCACCCCATACTGACAGAAAAACACAGAATTGTTGACATTGTTGCAGATTTATTAAAAAAGAAAAACTGAAATATCACATGGTCCTAAGTATTCAGACCCTTTGCTATGACACTCATATATTTAACTCAGGTGCTTTCCATTTCTTCTGATCATCCTTGAGATGGTTCTACACCTTCATTTGAGTCCAGCTGTGTTTGATTATACTGATTGGACTTGATTAGGAAAGCCACACACCTGTCTATATAAGACCTTCCAGATCACAATGCATGTCAGAGCAAATGAGAATCATGAGGTCAAAGGAACTGCCTGAAGAGCTCAGAGACAGAATTGTGGCAAGGCACAGATCTGGCCAAGGTTACAAAAAGATTTCTGCTGCACTTAAGGTTCCTAAGAGCACAGTGGCCTCCATAATCCTCAAATGGAAGATGTTTGGGACGACCAGAACCCTTCCTAGAGCTGGCTGTCCGGCCAAACTGAGCTATCGGGGGAGAAGAGCCTTGGTGAGAGAGGTAAAGAAGAACCCAAAGATCACTGTGGCTGAGCTCCAGAGATGCAGTCAGGAGATGGGAGAAAGTTGTAGAAAGTCAACCATCACTGCAGCCCTCCACCAGTCGGGGCTTTATGGCAGAGTGGCCCGACGGAAGCCTCTCCTCAGTGTAAGACACATGAAAGCCCGCATGGAGTTTGCTAAAAAACACCTGAAGGACTCCAAGATGGTGAGAAATAAGATTCTCTGGTCTGATGAGACCAAAATAGAACTTTTTGGCCTTAATTCTAAGCGGTATGTGTGGAGAAAACCAGGCACTGCTCATCACCTGTCCAATACAGTCCCAACAGTGAAGCATGGTGGTGGCAGCATCATGCTGTGGGGGTGTTTTTCAGCTGCAGGGACAGGACGACTGGTTGCAATCGAGGGAAAGATGAATGCGGCCAAGTACAGGGATATCCTGGACAAAAACCTTCTCCAGAGTGCTCTGGACCTCAGACTGGGCCGAAGGTTTACCTTCCAACAAGACAATGACCCTAAGCACACAACTAAAATAACGAAGGAGTGGCTTCACAACAACTCCGTGACTGTTCTTGAATGGCCCAGCCAGAGCCCTGACTTAAACCCAATTGAGCATCTCTGGAGAGACCTAAAAATGGCTGTCCACCAACGTTTACCATCCAACCTGACAGAACTGGAGAGGATCTGCAAGGAGGAATGGCAGAGGATCCCCAAATCCAGGTGTGAAAGACTTGTTGCATCTTTCCCAAAAAGACTCCTGGCTGTATTAGATCAAAAGGGGGCTTCTACTAAATACTGAGCAAAGGGTCTGAATACTTAGGACCATGTGATATTTCAGTTTTTCTTTTTTAATAAATCTGCAACAATGTCAACAATTCTGTGTTTTTCTGTCAGTATGGGGTGCTATGTGTACATTCATGAGGAAGAAGAATGAACTTAAATGATTTTAGCAAATGGCTGCAATATAACAAAGAGTGAAAAATTTAAGGGGGTCTGAATACTTTCCGTACCCACTGTATATATATATATATATATATATATATATATATATATATATATATATATATACGGTATGTATATATAGATATATATATAGATATATATCTATATATGTATACCTTTTTAGGTAGGTGCTAGGCAAATTATAAAGGAGGCCTTGTCTGCTTATCAGAGGGGTCTAATTGGGTCTAATTGTTCAGCTAGGCTGTCGTGTGTTCCAGGTGTGTCTGTTGAGCTTGGGAAGTCTCCCCACTGTGTCCAATGAGGGCTCTCATTGGACAGTGGAGGAAACCTGGCCAATAGCACACCAGGGCTTGTATCTATCCCAGAGGGCAGAATCTGCCACTGTGCATCCTGGGAGGGGGTATAAGTCCGAGGGGAGCGTGTGACAGGATGTCTTTGGCGGGAAGCAGAGTCCCAGGAGGAGGGTGACGGCTGTCTCTCCTCCTGTCAACGCTAGTGAAGGTGTCCTCGGTGGTCGGCCTGAAGGACAGAAGGTTGAGCTGAGCTGCAGAAAGGGATCCGGTGTGCTGTGGACCGTGTGGAGCTGCTGGGCAGGAGTTTTCAGGAAAGCAGTGTTGTAAGTACTGGAAACTATCCATGGATCTGCCTAGGATAGGGGACCACTCCAGGAGGTCTGAGGGATCCAGAGCCAGCTAACCTGTAGAGAAGGCTTAGAAAGGGGGTGCCAGTGTCTGAGCCTTGAAGATAAGTGTAAGAAAGGGGGTGCCAGTGCGGGCCCTAAAGTGTTACAGCAGTGCAGCAGATCAACAAGTAGCTACCTAAGCCAGGAGGGCTAAAGGGAACAGTACAGAGGACTTTGTGCCACAAAGGAGTGTCAGAAGTCAGCTCAGAGTTAACCAACAGCAAGTCAGCGTTAACCAGTGCCAACCGGCGTTGACCAGCATCCAGCCAGCGTCAAGTCAGCGTCAATAGGCATTTTTCAGTTGTCCCATTAAAATTGTGCAAAGTTGAGCCAGAGGAGTGTCCCACTCATCCCTTCTCCCATCCAAGTTCTCAATAAACCTAAAAAACCCAAAGATACTGGACTGTTTCTTGTCTCAGTACTCACACTTAGAGAACATGCTTAAATGTGCTGTTGTCACTAGCGAAAACCCTGGCCATCCAGCAAAATGGCTGGGAATCCTGCTATACATATATATGTATATATATATATATATATATATATATATATATATATATTATACCATACAGCAAAAAAGAGCATCCATATTGTAATTCAACTTTTAGGTTGACATGGGAAAAGCATCAATCTAATAAATTACATGCTTGGGAGATGCATTTAAGCTGTATGTACTTTTAACCACCTCCCTACTGGCCACTGTATATACTGTATATGTCCTGGTGGGGAGTTGGTTTACCACTATCCTTTTTTAGAGCCGGCGATTCTCTTTCATGTAAAAGTATTCCCGAGCTGCTGGACAGCCACTGGAGTACTTTTACAGGTGGCAGAATGGGGTCCCACCCCCCTTCCCGCCGCCACCGCCGCCATTCCTGGGCTCTCCCGAGCGATCGAACTGGAGCTGTTCCTCCCACTGTTTGACATCAGAACTGGTGAGCTTTGACTATGTTGTCACTTCTGGTTTCGGCTCTTTGTTTACTGGCCACGAAGTAGCTGGTCAGATCTGTGCCTGATCAGCGGCATTGGCGCTCAAAATGGAGATTGGGGGGTCTAATAGACCCCCAATCTCTCCATAAATAGTACCTGTCATTGGTATTGCCATCAAAAGGGATATTTTTTTTTAAAACACTATTAAAAAAATAATAATAATAATACAACTTTTTTTTTAAAGCCCCCCAGTCACCCTGTGCTTACATGCAGTAGCGCATGCACACATCGGTCCCGCACTCATTTGTAAATAATGATTGCACCACACGTGTGAGGTATTACCACGATCGTTAGAGCGAGAACAATAATTCTAGTACCAGACCTCCTCTGTAAATCTAAATTGGTAACCTGCAAAGACTTTTAAAGTGTCACCTATGGATAATTTAAAGTACCATAGTTTGTCGCCATTCCATGAGCGCTCACAATTTAACCACTTAAGCCCCGGAGGATTTGGCTGCTAAACGACCAGGGGGTATTTTGCGATTCGGCACTGCGTGACTTTAACGGACAATTGCGCGGTCGTGCGACGCTGTACCTAAATGAATTTGGCGTCCTTTTTTTCCCACAAACAGAGCTTTCTTTTGGTGGTATTTGATCACCTGTTCGATTTTTTGATCATGCGCTATAAACAAAAAAAGAGCGTCAATTTTGCAAAAATAGCAATATTTTTCACATTTTTTTATATGAAATTCCCACCCAAAAAAATGTAAAAATCAAAATTTTTTAACATTTTCGGCCAATTTGTTTTATGCTACCTATGTTTGGTAAAAAAAATCGCAAAAAGCGTATTTTGATTGGTTTGCACAAAAGTTATCGCGTTTACTAACAAAGGGAAAGATTTTTGTCATTTTTGTTGTTTTTTCTTTTAACGCGTAATGGCGGCGATCTGCGATTTTTTTTGCGGTACTGCGACATTGGGGCGGACAGATCAGACCCTTGACTGACATTTTTGACACTTTTGGGGTTACCAGTGACATTACCAGGGCCGGACTGACCATCGGGCGGACCGGGCATAATCCCGGTGGGCCGCGGCGCCCGCTCTCACTTAGTCCGACTCCTCACAGACAGTAGAATGTAAAGAAGCCAGACTGTCATTTTCCCTCACTGCGGCGGCCGCGGCCGGTGTTCTTGCCAGCTACACCGGCTCCGCGGCCAATCAGCCTTCTGCTGTGAGTCACACCCCCCTGAGCAGGAGGCTGATTGGCTAGGGAGCCGGAAGTGAAGAGAAGTTCGTATGTGTGTTCCTTCCCGCCGCAGCCGGTGTACTGCCCGGCGCGGCCAGCAGCACAGCCCGCACTCGCAGGATCGGCCATGGAAGCAATCAGCTGCAGATGGCAGCTCCTTCACTCTGACTCCGGGCTGCTTGCGGGGGCGGCGACAGGCCGGAGAGAGAAGGTAAGCGCGGCTCCTCGCGACGCCAGTGTCTTCAGTGCTGTGCAGCCCTGGTGTCACCGGCCGTGTGTACTGTCTGCTACTGAATAGGAGGGGGATGGGGCGGCTTCATATAGAGGATTTGATGTTTCCCTCTTCCTCCTCCTGCTGCCGCTGGATGGATGCCTGACTCTCCTCCTCCCTTCTGCAGGCATTCTGCGGCTGCAGGAGAAATATCAATTTCTCTATATGCAGCTGAGCTGTCCCATCCCCCTCCTATTCAACTTATTTTACTGCCCCCCCCAGTGATCTTAACCCTCCCCCCCTGCTCTTAGCCCCCCCTTGTGCTCTTCAGCCCCCCCCCCTGCTCTTCAGACCCCCCCCCCTGCTCTTCAGACCCCCCCCCTGCTCTTCAGACCCCCCCCCTGCTCTTCAGACCCCCCCCTGCTCTTCAGCCCCCCCCCTGCTCTTCAGCCCCCCCCCCTGCTCTTCAAGTCCCCCCCCCTGCTCTTCAAGTCCCCCCCCCTGCTCTTCAAGTCCCCCCCCCTGCTCTTCAAGTCCCCCCCCTGCTCTTCAAGTCCCCACAGTGCTTTTGATCTCCCCCTATGCTTTCTGGCTCCCCTAATGCTCTCCACCCCCCTGTGCTCCCTGGCCAAGTGATTTCCAGTCCCCCTACCCTGTGCTCCCTAACCCCCTGGTTTTCCCTGCCCCCCCCCCAGTGCTATCCACACCCTGCGCCTTCCTTACTTCTCTCCAGTCCCCCCCCCCCTTGCCCTTCAGCTCCTCCAGTGCTATCTGCTTTCCCTGTGCTCTCCGGCCCCCCTAGTGTCCTATCTTCTGTCATGTCTGCAGTTTCTGACCTTCTCTTGTATCACATCTGCAGTCTCTCAGGTATCATGTCCGCAGTCTCTGACCATCTCCTCTATCATGTCCGCAGTCTCTGACCATCTCCTGTATCATGTCCGCAGTCTCTGACCATCTCCTGTATCATGTCGGCAGTCTCTGGCCATCTCCTGTATCATGTCAGCAGTCTCTGGCCATCTCCTGTATCATGTCCTCAGTCTCTGGCCATCTCCTGTATCATGTCCTCAGTCTCTGGCCATCTCCTGTATCACGTCCTCAGTCTCTGGCCATCTCCTGTATCACGTCCTCAGTCTCTGGCCATCTCCTGTATCATGTCGGCAGTCTCTGGCCATCTCCTGTATCGTGTCGGCAGTCTCTGACCATCTCCTGTATCGTGTCGGCAGTCTCTGACCATCTCCTGTATCATGTCGGCAGTCTCTGACCATCTCCTGTATCGTGTCGGCAGTCTCTGACCATCTCCTGTATCGTGTCGGCAGTCTCTGACCATCTCCTGTATCGTGTCGGCAGTCTCTGACCATCTCCTGTATCGTGTCGGCAGTCTCTGACCATCTCCTGTATCGTGTCGGCAGTCTCTGACCATCTCCTGTATCGTGTCGGCAGTCTCTGGCCATCTCCTGTATCGTGTCGGCAGTCTCTGGCCATCTCCTGTATCGTGTCGGCAGTCTCTGGCCATCTCCTGTATCGTGTCGGCAGTCTCTGGCCATCTCCTGTATCGTGTCGGCAGTCTCTGACCATCTCCTGTATCGTGTCGGCAGTCTCTGGCCATCTCCTGTATCATGTCGGCAGTCTCTGACCATTTCCTCTATCATGTCCTCAGTCTCTGACCATCTCCTCTATCATGTCCTCAGTCTCTGACCATCTCATGTATCATGTCCTCAGTCTCTGACCATCTCATGTATCATGTCCTCAGTCTCTGACCATCTCATGTATCATGTCCTCAGTCTCTGACCATCTCATGTATCATGTCCTCAGTCTCTGACCATCTCATGTATCATGTCCTCAGTCTCTGACCATCTCATGTATCATGTCCTCAGTCTCTGACCATCTCATGTATCATGTCCTCAGTCTCTGACCATCTCATGTATCATGTCCTCAGTCTCTGACCATCTCATGTATCATGTCCTCAGTCTCTGACCATCTCATGTATCATGTCCTCAGTCTCTGACCATCTCATGTATCATGTCCTCAGTCTCTGACCATCTCATGTATCATGTCCTCAGTCTCTGACCATCTCATGTATCATGTCCTCAGTCTCTGACCATCTCATGTATCATGTCCTCAGTCTCTGACCATCTCATGTATCATGTCCTCAGTCTCTGACCATCTCATGTATCATGTCCTCAGTCTCTGACCATCTCATGTATCATGTCCTCAGTCTCTGACCATCTCATGTATCATGTCCTCAGTCTCTGACCATCTCCTGTATCATGTCCTCAGTCTCTGACCATCTCTTGTATCATGTTTGCAGTCTCTGACCATCTCCTGTACTATGTCCAGCGGGAACACTCTGCAGCCACACCGCACAGCACACCTAAGGTAAGTGGAGGACTGGAGAGAGGAGTGACTTCTACTTAGGGATTTCTTTTGCAGATAGGCTGGACTGGCACTGGCAGCAACAATTTTATTCAAATAAATCAGGATTTCTTCTGCAATTGTCTGGCACTGGCAGCCAGGCATAGTACTATGCCTGCCAGTGCCAGGTCAGCCTATTTGCAGAATAAATCCAGATTTGAATAAAATTGTTGCTGCCAGTGCCAGCCTACCAGGGGCTGATCTGAGGTGTGAAGGTGCAGGAATTGGGGTGAACTAAGGTATGATAGTGCAGGAATTGGGGTGATTTGATGTGTGAAGGTGCAGGAATTGGGACTGATCTGCTTCATACTATTTTTAGGACTCAACCATCAAAAGAGGATTTAAAGTAAGACAAAATAAACAGCATCATATGGCAGCTCTGATCTAAATTGAAGATTAAACTAAAAAAGGTACCGTAATCAAATCCACACATCCTGGAACATTAAATCCTGTCATCAACCATCCCGACGAACGCCACGCCACGCCCCGCCACGCCCCCCCCCCCCCTCGCGGGCTGCTCAGTCCAAAATGCCCGGGCCTATTTTTTGTCCCAGTCCGGGCCTGGACATTACTACAGTAATCAGTGCTATACATATGCACTGTTACTGTAAAAATACACTGGTAGTGAAGGGGTTAACTTTATTTGGGAGGGAGGGGCTGCGTGTGTTCCTAGGGGCGTGCTTTCTACTGTGATTGGCTGTGGCTTGAGCTGTAAGGACACTGATCCGTGTGATCAGTGTCTTTACACCGAGGAGAATGACAGGCAGCTTGTTTACACAAGCTGCCTGACTTTCTCCCTCTCCCCCGCCGATCGCAGAGTGGCCGGCGGACATCGAGTCCGCCGGTCACACGCGCGGGGGGGTCCGTGACCACGCGGGAGCGGGAGCGCGCCTCCGGCGGCGCGCGCTCGCTCCCTAGACCCTCACAAGCAAGCGACGTAGACCTACGTCAGTTTGCCTGTGAGGGGCTGACCGCCCACGTAGATAGTCGTGCGGCGGTCGGAAAGTGGTTAAAAGTGTGACATGTTAAAATATCTATTTTATTGGCATAGCATCATCTTTCACATTATACAAAAAAATGGCCTAACTCTTTATTGTTTTTTTTTTTTTAATTCATTCAAGTGTATTTTCTCCCCAAAAAACTGCCTATAAAAGACCGATGCGCAAATACCGAAAATATTGCAACGACCACCATTTTATTCTTTAGGGTCTCTGCAAAAAAAAAAAAAATGACACTGTATTCAGGTATTACACATTTTGCAAATGCAATTGACTTTTTACTGTTACAACAACCCAATCTAATTCATTACATCTTGAAAAAGGTGTTTTGGCTGCAACATCTGTTTTTTACGCAGCAGTAACAGGCTTAAAAAGTGTATGTAGGAGCCACAGCAGATGTAAAAGCCAGAGGAAAGTTTACTATTACAAAAAATAAACCTGAAGCCCTCAACTTTTTACAAAGTGGCCAGAGGTACAGCAGTTTAATGGTATAGCTGGTAAGTAACATACAAAACAATATATATAGAATGCAGCAGGATGAACCCCCCCCCCCATTCCCAACTAGATTCCCCCCTTACATCAGCAGTCCCTATCAGCGTTCCCCGTTATATCAAAAGTTCTCCCCTTACCTCAAGAGTCCCCATCGGAGTCCCCCCATACATCAGTGTCCCCAGAGTCCTACCTCTTACATCAGGGTCACTAGGGTCTCCTCCTCCCTTACATCAGGGTTCCCCCTTATATCAGAGTGCCCGGAGTCCCCCATCACATCAAGCTCCCCAGAGTCCCCCCTTACATCAGTGACCCCAGAGCTCCCCTGACCCTTACATCAGGTTCCCCAGGGCCTCTCCCTTGCATCAGGGTTGTCAGAGTCACCCCCAGTACATCAGGGTCCCCAGAGTCCCTCCCTACATCAGGGTCCCCAAAGTCCCCGATCCTTAAATCAGGGTCCCAGGAGTCACTCCTTTAAATCAAGGTCCCCAGGGGCTGAAATCCCATACTTTCCTGTGCGACTGTTTCCCATCTATGCATTGGGGTTTAAAGTGGTTTTAAACCCAAGAGCAAAGATTTATGATTTTGCAGCTTGCTCTCTTTCTTCTAATTTCATCTGATGATCCAGCCAGTAAGTCTGTTGTTTTTCAAAAGAACTCTTCAGCGAAATGTATCAGTTAAAGCGAGGACACAAACCACTTAGCACTAGCAAGGGTGCTTACAATGATCAGCTTTTATTTGTTTATTTATGTAAAACCTTTATCCCAAATGAAAAAATACTGTTTACAGTAACTGTTTATAAAGTATTAGCTGGAGCTTGCCTGCTACTTGTACTGATAAATTCCCTTCCTTTTGCAAAATGGCAGCCAGTAAAATTCGGACAGAATCTAAAGTTGTTCTTCTTTAGATTTCTTAAAATAATTTTAAAGCCGTTGTAAAAAACGCTTTGCTATTTTTACCTACAGGTAAGCCTATAGTATAGTGGTGCACGTTTAGGAGACATTCTAGCCAATAGCAGCCTGTGACGTCACCAGCACATGCACTCTGAAGGTCCTGCATACCATGCCAGACCTTCAGAGCTTCTTGCAGGAACCGAGGGCACCCGCACGCATGCGCGGGAGTGACGTCATTGCGGCTCTGGACACTCACAGCGCCGAAACCCACAAACCCGGAAGAAAGGCCGGGGAAGATGTCAGCCCTCTCAGCAGTGATCGGGTGCTGCTCAAAGGGCTTCATTCTAAGGTAAGTATTTCATAATGTGCTAGTATGCGATGCATTCTAGCACATTATCCTATTGCCTTGCAATTTCTTTTTTTTTTTTCAGCGTGATACTACTGCTTTAAGTAATCAAGGGTCAATAGTTGCATATTTAAGAAGGATCTTCGCTCACCACCCCCACCACTTACTGAGTGGTCTGCTGCTTTGATTACCAATACGCACCTGCCCAGAGGATACAGCGTTGTCCCGCAGAGATCCTCTGGTTCTCTGCCACCTCTCTGTCCCATGCCACCATGTTGATTATGCCATCATCAAGAGGCCCGTTGGCTCACCTCCTGATGATGGGGCACAAGGTCCACCCCCTCCTCCTTTGTGAATGAAGCACTTTGCCTACTGGGATATGTGACATCTCAATAGGCAAAGGAAAGACAGTACACATCATTCGCCCAGGCAAATTACTTGAAGTAAACAAAAAAAAAACCACACAAACAGCTCTAATCAGATAGCGGAGGGGAGGAGGGGTGGATAGGACAGAAGACCTACATGAGGGTGAAGATCTGCAATAAACCACCAAGTAGTAGGTGCAAGTTAGTTATTAAAGGACCCATGTTATTATATAGATTATCATGGCTATACAATTCTTCCTGTGATGGCTATTAACCTATCTTCTGATGGGGATCAATGGCTAATGCTTTACCCACTTAGAACTTTGTATATGAAAAGTGTATGATGGACATGTGTCTGCGCCACTCACGACAATTCCAACAGTTATTTTTTGTGAGGCCTTTCTTATAGGCAGCCACAGGGCAGTAAAAACAGGTGGTTGAGCTGCAGTTATGGCATTCCTGACCCCAAAACTAAATTCTATTATGGCAGCCAGACAGAAATGTACACATGCTGCTGTTACGATGCCTTGCCTGTCAAGCATGCTCATTAAGATCAATGGGAGTGTGCTGTGGAATTTTATTCCTAAATCCTTGTGGTACACTAATACTCCCTTGGAAATATTTACATAGTATTTTCTACTGGAGTGTCTCCTTTGTGGTCCTCTATATGTAGATTCTTCTACATGGTGCTACATATATAGCAATTTATGAGTTTGTCTTCAAGCCTTTTCTATTGAGATGATGCATCCTTGCCTGTGAGCTGATGTATGCGAGCACCCTTCTTTAAAAAATTCTGTATAAAATATGTTTTGATTTTTTTTGTGATGCAAATATTGTAGTTATAATGTATTGTAATGATTAATGGTTTGTCAATTTTTATCAACATATTGGAGCAATATCCATAATCTTCTGAAGAAGCTGTTTTGATACAGCGAAACATGTTGAGACAAATCTGGGTTGTGCTTGCTCTATATGTACAGATTAAGTATATATGAATATGTATGTTTTAATAGCAATTATTTAATAAAATAGATATTTTTAATAATTTCTTGTGTTGTTTTGCACCTTAAAAACCACTACCACTCTATACTGCTCTTTAATCAAGCCAGACAGAAATGTACACATGTCGCTGTTGCGATACTTTGCCTGTCAAGCATGCTCATTAAGATCAATGGAAGTGTGCTGTGGAATTTTATTCCTAAATCCCCCTTGGGATTTAAATAAAAAAAGCAAACATTCATGAGACAGCAGGATGACCTCCTGTGTGGCAGTCGCTGCTCCACTGCCCTCTTAAAAAGGATCCATCACAAAGTGCTTTTCAGAGGGAAGTAGACACTGGCGCCCCTGTGAAAGAGCCCTATATGTTAGCAAACATATGAAATACTGGGGACACCACTCATCTCCTTCTTTCAGAACCTTTTTTCTTTATGAGGACTACTTTGCTCCAAATAAAGAACATCTAGTCTTCTTGGTACAGACATGCCAATTATAAAATCAAGGCATGTCCTGTAAAGCACAGGAGTGCAGTTAACATACTGCCTAAATATTATTTTAATTTTTTTTATTCTACTGTTATCTTTCCTCTCTAAGTATATGACATTTTTTATATTAGTTCTCCACAGTGACTTGATTTGCTGTACTTCATATGCTTGTGCCATCACTGACTGTTTGCCTGGGTGTGACTGATTGCCTTTGTGTACTAAGAAAAGGATGCGCCATCTGTTGCAAAAAGTCTATTCTCACAGTGGCGCGTTGCCATGAACTAATGCCCAAATGAGACAACGCTTTTCAACAAAACATCTCTGCTATTTTTAATATACTTAAAATTCTACGTAAGCTTTACAAACCTGTTTCCCTTATGAAAATGCAGTAATTTTTTTATTGCGTTACAAGCATGCAATCATTTGGATTGGGTACAGATGCAGTTTTTATTTTATCTCAGTGTTTGCTCTTTTGCTTCTTCTAATTTTTTTCAAGTGCAAGCGGAAGTGTTTTGTTGAATAAATACTGATGGTTTGAATACATGAGTGCAGTTTTAATTGAATGTACCTGTGTACACAAACAGATGATTGGTTGATGACTGCTCTGTGTTCATGGGTACATGTTATATCTCTGGCAAACAGCTGTGTTGAATTTTCTTGAACAGTTGGTGATGGTTCCCCTGAGATATTACTAAAGTCAGAGGTATGTGCAGATTCCCTTCCTGGAAGATATGAGCATTCAGGTTTGTGCAAAGATAATAAAGCAGCCATGGTATGTCTGTGCCTCCAGCAACCATTATTTGCCTATTGCTAACCTAGCATAGCATTAAAAAACATTTCTATAACTGTAATTCAGGTCTGGCCACAACTGCGGACCTTTCCTATGTCCTCATCTATGCATGCCTATCCGTCCCTCTCTCACCTGTACCCAATTTCCCCGCAGCGCCCTGCGCCGTTGATAAAAGGAGCATTCGGGCACCTCTCAATTGGTTACTCTATATTTTGTTCTCCTGTTTTTTTGATTTGCTGTTGGTTATCTTTTACATCTGCCTTCTTGTTCTGTCAACTTTGTATCAGCCGGTTATTTGCCTGTCCTGGACATGGCTGCACAGTTATTAAGAACTTTCACTTTGTTTGGGGTATTCTAATTTTGTCTGTGCCCTAGTTATTTTCAACCTGTTCCAAAAACAATAAGGTGTGAACACCTTTCTCCTGCGCTTGGAATACAAGCCCCCCGACCACACTCCTCACGGGACTCACAACTGGCGTCTCAGATGGCTACGGTCTTGCTGCCCATAACGGACTGGGGTAGTCCGCCGGTACTAAAGGCAAAGAAAAACAAAGAAAGGGCGCACCGACCTAGCGCATTATCCTCATTAACAGGCTTTATTCATGTAACATTTAAAAATGGCTACTCACAGACATAGGTGAAAATAAATCCTATCGAGCTCAGTTGCTCAAATGTCAGGGCTCTGAGGAAGAGGTTAAGCCTCAAACGCGTCAGCCGTCATCTTATCGGATGAGGACGATTCTATGGACTATTCCTGACATTTGAGCAACTGAGCTCAATATGATTTATTTTCACCTATGTCTGTGAGTAGCCATTTTTAAATGTTACATGAATAAAGCCTGTTAATGAGGATAATGCGCTAGGTCGGTGCGCCCTTTCTTTGTTTTTCTTTGCCTTTATTTTCAACCTGTGTCCTCTTTCTGTGTTGCTGTTCTCAGTCTTCTGATTTCAGCCTTGTTTTCTTTCCTCGTCTCTTGTCTTGCCATCTGCCTTGTGCTTTGGTCCTTGTGACTCACTCTTGTGTCTCGCGTGTATTAATCATAGTTTTTGTTGTTACCTCTTATGTTGCTCGTACGTGTTCATGCTCCTTCTATATCAAACCCCAACTGTTAGCCCAATCAGAAGATGGGCTACTTTCTATATTACGTCCTGGGGGCATCCAAATACCTGTAGGCATTTTCAGTCATAAGACATCAGGGACTACTATAGGCAAAAGAGCACCTCGCCTGCAAATCCTCTCTGAGAACTAGGCTGGGTGCCTAGTCTGCTTCACTATTCTGGCTTCAGACTCCTTGCCCATTTTTTAATCCTTGTTTAGTTCTAAACTATGTGTTTTTATGGCTATTTGCTCTCATTGGTCCTACAGTATGTTGAGTCCTTGGAATCCACAAATCAGGTAATGGTAGGCTGGTGATATTAGCACAGACAGCTACCGATCTTCAATCAAATAATGCTGATTTTCCACTAATATAGATAACAAACACTATATCCTTATATATTCTATATCTACTATGGTTGCATTCAGATAATGATCACCATAGCCCAGTATGGATATTGATTGACAATCCTGAATGCAGGCATTGGTCAATACTCTTTAAAAAAACTACTGTTACCCCTTTATTAGTATGTGCTGTCAAGTTGATGTTGACTCCTGGTGAGCACATGGATAAAGTGTCTTCTGAATGATCTGTCTGCTATTTGGGTCTCATGTCTTTCCAATGGCGTGTTCATCATCTATGACTGGTTGCCATCTTCTTCAGTGGCTCATTCAGGCCTGTATCTACCCCAGAAGGCAGATTCTGCCGCAGAGGATTCTGGGAGTGGGTATAAGTTTGAGGGGAACGCATGACACAGCGTCTTTGGCGGGAAGCAGAGTCCCAGGAGGGTACAGCTGTCTCTCCTCCTGTCAGAAGGATCGGGTGTCTCGGGTGGCTGCCTGAGAGTCCAGAGAGAGAGAGCTGAGCTGAGCTGCAGAGAGGATCCGATGTGCTGAGGACCAGTGGAGATAGAGGGGTTCAGTTCCAGGAAAGCATGCCAAGTTTGTGAGTACTATGAATTGCCCCTGAGGGTCTGCCTGAAGTTTAGAGGGGACCATTCCAGTGAAAGTCCCAGGGATCCAGGAGCCAGCTAGTGTCAAGGGGGATGCCTAGTGAGAGGACCCTAAAGTGTCATAGGGGGTGCCTAGTGAGAGGACCCTGAAGTGTCAGAGGGGGTGCCTAACAAGAGGACCCTGAAGTGTAGAGGGGGCGCCAGCGGTTGGATCCTGAAGAGTTAAGCGTACAGTGTTAAGGGTTTCAGCAGCACAAGCAGTTACAAGGAGCTACCTCAGTCAGTGAAGGGCTGGAGGGAGCTGTTCACCGGTAACAATGGCAGACCTATATCAGGCCCAATGCCTGGAAATATTGCTACACAAATTTTATTGATAACAATTAATATAAAAAAACAGATGTATACATGATAGACATTACAAAAGAGACAACACAAATAATTAATTAACCCACTGTTGTGCTTGAAAACAAGGCCAGTTGGGAAATAAAACCTGGTGATGTTCTGATGCAGAGATAAAATGTGATGTAATATTATAAATATTATGTTTTTTTCAAAATTGTCGCTCTTTTTTTGTTTATAGCGCAAAATCTAAAAACCGCAGAGGTGATCAAATACCACCAAAATAAAGCTCTATTTGTGGGGAAAAATACATCAATTGTATTTGGGTACAGCATCGCAGGACCGTGCAATTTTTAGTTAAAGCAACCCAGTGCCGAATCGCAAAAAATGGCTGGACCTGAAGTGGTTAAAGATGCTTTAAAATAAAAAAAAAAAAAAGAAGAAAAAATCAACTGACTGTTTGCTGTTTGTGTACTGTATATGATTTCTTATTTGTGGGCAATTGTTAGGATTGCCATTTTCCCCTACATATTGTCAAGTAACCGATTTAGGAGGCAACATTACTGTAATTTTATTCCCTGCATGTCACTATCAGGCTGGGTTCACACATATGCAAATTAAATGCGGCGGTCCCTGCATCCAATTCGTAAAACAGGCGAATGTGACTGGTTCTCAATGAAGCCAGTTCACACAGGTGTGGGGTGCCCGCAGTCTGCATTGCAAAAGGGTCCTGTGCATCTTCTGGTACGGATTCAGGCAAAATTCAGGTACAGATTTCAGGCAAAATTCAGGTACGGATTCAGGCAAAATTCAGGTACAGATTTCAGGCAAAATTCAGGTACGGATTCAGGCAAAAATTTGGATCTGATTCGCACCTGAACCAGTAAACAGGGGCGCACCGGACCTCAGGCACGAACCCGTGGCTGCATATGTGTGAACCTTGCCTCAATCTGCACCACTATTATCCCCATATTTTGCTGCTGTGTTCTAAGTGTGTCACTTTTAAATTCTTTAATTTGATTAAAATGTTTTCTTACTGACATGATTGTATATGCAGTGTTTACATAAAGAAAATCTTTATTGTCTTCATTTCTTTTCTGGTTATTATTATTATTAATATTATATAATCAAGAAAAACAGTGCTTGCAAAAGGGTAATAACTTTTGCAAGCACTGTAATAAAAACTATTGTGGAGAAAAATTACATTGAATAAATATGTGATGAATAATTAATCCATAAAGAAAGTGCACAAGTGCTTACAAAATGTGATATTCTGAAATATACTGCTGGTGCTATAAAAGTCCAATATAATGTGCAAAAAACAGTCCCATATAGGTGCAAAAAAGTGCTGGTGATGCTGCAAACAAAAAGTGCTGAGGTTCTGAAGTGCTCCAATATCCAGTGCAAGGTGTCTCAAAAACCCTTCAGGAACCCCACTCACCGGAAATGATGGACCCTCCACCTAGGGTCAAAATAGACTTGAAACTGATGTAAATACAAAGGGACCACTTCCAGGCTGCCTCTATATTCCTGTATCCCCTTGATGCTGATTATTCAGTGCTGCGGAACCGACAATTCCTCCACTGGGAGTCTAATTCCTCCAGGCTGAAACTCTATTACTATAGCCCCTTTAAGCCGATTGTGCTGTTATGCTCAAAAGGAATGAATGAATTGCATAGTGAAGCCAGTAAGGTGAAAGATTTACCAAAAAAAAACTTACTTACAAAGGTAGGTAAATGATACTGCATATAAGGAAAAGAAATCGGCCGCCGTCTCACACTGGTTCATTCCGGAAAAGCTCGCGTGTGTGTTCCACGGCTACAAGGAAGTGACGTCAATGGCTCTGCCGCACCGGAAATACATTGACGCGTTTCGCCCTCCCACTTGGGCTTTATCAAAGAATATTATTATTATTATTAATAAAATATAATTTTGAAATACAGAGGAGGAAGGTCTATCTATCTATCTATCTATCTATCTATCTATCTATCTATCTATCTATCTATCTATCTATCTATCTATCTATCTATCTATCTATCTATCTATCTATCTATCTATCTATTTGCTGAAAATATATATTATATACACTTATATGCACCTAAAAAGAAAGTAGAGAGAGCACCAGAAGTTACTACTCACCAATTTGCTGACTTTTACAGAGTGAATTCTTTTTAACATTTGCTGTGTACAAAACCTGTATTTGGCTTTTGTGAAGTAGAGCTTGCCTTTACATTTGGGACCCTATTAGCTCTTACAAGCTTTCTACCTGCATCAGCTAAATTTGAAAAGACGTTTTAAAGTATCATTATAAGTCAAAGTGTAGGTCATTATTCTGTACCGTGCTTACAAGATCTTCAGTTCCAGGGGATATTGTCAGCATTGAGGCGCACAAGTGAGGTACAAAATTAGATAACCAATAGAGCTGCAAACTTGCAAATGATAAAACATGTCAGTAAATCAATACTGTCTTCACAAAATTAACTGTAAAACACATGAGCAGCAGTTTGGCAAGCTTTTGAAAATTATCGAATATGGAATTATAGCCAATGTGGAAAGATACACAATAATGTTCAAAAAATATGTCATTTTTTTGACAGTAAAATGCATAAAGCTAGTTAGCTATATGGATTAGCCTCATTTCTGCATCTTTTTATAGAATGTGAAAATGTGTATAATATACAGTAATATACAATTTCAGGTATACGGTGCATCCCGAAAGTATTCACAGCGTTTCACTTTTTCCACATTTTGTTATGTTACAGCACTATTTCAAAATGGATTACATGCATTTTTTTTCCCTCAAAATTCTACAAACAATACCTCATAATGACAATGTAAAAGACGTTTGTTTGAAATCTTTGCAAATGTATTAAAAATAAAAAATGAAAAACTACACATGTACATAAGTATTCACAGCCTTTGCCATGGCACTCAAAATTGAGCTCATGTGCATTCTGTTTCCACTGATCATCCTTGAGATGTTTCTACAACTTGATTGGAGTCCACCTGAGGTAAATTCAGTTGATTGGACATGATTTGGAATGTCCCACAGATAACAGTGCATGTCAGAGCACAAACCAAGCCATGAAATCCAAGGAATTGCCTGTAGACCTGAGACAGGATTGTATCGAGGCACAGATCCTGGGAAGGGTGCAGAAAATTTTCAGCGGCATCAAAGGTTCCAATGAGCACAGTGGCCTCCATCATCCATGAAGGAAGAAGTTTGGAATTACCAGGACTCTTCCTAGAGCGGGCCACCCAGCCAAATTGAGCGATAGGGGGAGAAGGGCCTTAGTCGTGGAGGTGACCAAGAACCCAATGGTTACTCTGACAGAGCTCCAGCTTTTCTCTGTTAAGAGAGGAGAACCTTCCAGAAGAAAAAACATCTCTGCAGCACTCCACCAATCAGGCTGTATGGTAGAGTGACCAGTCAGACGTCACTCCTCAGTAAAAGGCACACGACAGCACGCCTAGAGTTTGCCAAAAAGCACCTGAAGGACTCTCAGACCATGAGAAACAAAATTCTCTGGTCTGATGAAATGAAGATTGAACTCTTTGGCCTGAAAGGCAAGCATCTTTTCTGGAGGAAACCAGGTACTGCTCATCAACTTGCCAATACAATCCCTACAGTGAAGCATGGCGGTGGCAGCATCATGCTGTGGGGATGTTTTTCAGTGGCAGGAACTGGGAGACTAGTCAGGATTGAGGGAAAGATGAATGCAGCATTTTACAGAGACCTCCTTGATTAAAACTCGCTCCAGAGCACTCTGGACCTCAGATTGGGGCGAAGGTTCATCTCCCAACAGGACAACGACCCTAAGCACACAGCCAAGATAACAAAAGAGTAACTACAGAACAACTCTGTGAATGTCCTTGAGTGGCCCAGCCAGAGCCCAGACTCTCTGGAGAGATTTGAAAATGGCTTTGCACCAATGCTCCCTATCTAACCTGATGGAGCCTGAGAGGTCCTGCAAAGAAGAATGGGAGAAACTCCCTAAAAATAGGTGTGAGGAGCATGCATGCTCCGAACGCACACCAGGACATGCCCATCACTGCCACAAGTCATATTGTAATTGAATGCTTTTAAAAATTACCTTTCCTTTTCAAGCTGCAGCCAATGTAGTTTTCTAAAAAGTGCTATGCTATATGGCTACCTTGAGTTGTAGTGTACACAGAATATGCACTGACCACACCCCAGAAACCTAATTTCCTGCTTGTGTGATTGGCTTGCCAATTTTCCCAGAAGTCTGCACTAAGATACAAATCAGATTTCAGGCATCCCCTTGCAACAAAAATTTTATTTTTGAGATACTCCCACTAGGAACACGTCTAAAGTGATGCAGACCCAGCCATTTACCTCATTAGTGCTCTGCAGCTGCACAGCTGATTGATAATTATGTAACCGCTTCAGTTAGACCCGCTCTGCATAGACACAGAGGAACAAACAGGGATTTCTGCAGAATAACAAAAGGTAGGATTCTATGACAAAGGTTGTTATAATAGTTGCAATGTAAATAGATCACCCAGAGGGGAAAGTTTTTTTCTCAACAAAAGTGGAGCTACGTTTTAAGCCTTTTTTTTTTGCACACATGTTTAGGCTTTAAAATAATAAAAAAAACACTGAACTTCTTCAGAACTTCTTCTGAATGCAGAGACCCTAATGAATAAAATTGTGATAGTTTTTATTTGTTATGTCACATGATATTAGTGGATATGTTTATGAAATGCATATTTTCAGCAAAGAAAAAAATACAAGAAAGTTAATTTTAGTGCACACAAACACAATATAGTATATTATTAATTTATTAAAATATAAAAGAATGAGTTTGTGTTAAGTAAATTGGTAGCAAACCTGCCAAGCCTGAAAACTGTACATCCCAGTGAAGCAGCGACAAACTTCCAAATCCAAACCTGGAGTTTAGCTTTAACATTGTACATTTGGAGAGGCTTTCTGACTGGTATACATGGCAATTGACATCACTGATTTTCTTTCTAATCCCATAAGGGTTCGCATTTTTGCTAGAGATTTACTTTCTAAATTTTGCACAAAAGTGAGGCATCTATATACTGGATTACATTTTTATGATATTAGCTGAGCTGTTATAAACTCTGGCCTGCGCCTCTTGAGCTTGCTGCATATTTTTGTTATGGGCATGGTTGCTGCTATCCTATCTTTCATAGGTAATAACATTTAAAAAAGACACAGTTCCATCAAGTTCAAGCAATACTTACAGGTGCATCTCAAAAAAATTTAATATCATCTTAAAGGTAATTTATTTCCGTAATTCAATTCAAAAAGTGAAACTCATATATTTTATTCTATCTTTTAATTTTGATGATTATGGCTTACAGCTAGTGAAAACCCAAAATTCAGTATCTCACAAAATCAGAATATTACATAAGAACAATTAAAAAAAAAGGATTTTTAATACAGAAATGTTGGCTTACTGAAAAGTATGTCCATGTTCAGTAAATGTATGTACAGTATCTTACAAAAGTGAGTACACCCCTCACGTTTGTGTAAATATTTCATTTATTATATCTTTTCATGTGACAAGACTGAAGAAATGACACTTTGCTACAATTTATTTATTTATTTCAGGTACTTATATAGCACTGTCAATTTACGCAGGGCTTTACATATACTTTGTACATTCACATCAGTCACTGCCCTCAAGGAGCTTACAATCTAAGGTCCCTAACTAGCATACATACACAGTAGGGCCAATTTTTTTTTTTTTTTTTTTATACAGGATCCAATTAACCTACCAGCATGTCTTTGGAGAGTGGAGGAAACCGGAGTACCCGGAGGAAACCCACGCAGGCACAGGGAGAACATGCAAACTCCAGGCAGGTAGTGTCGTGTTGGGATTCAAACCAGCGATCCTCTTGCTGCTAGGTGAAAGTGCTAACCACTACACCACTGTGCTGCCCAATGTAAAGTAGTGAGCGTACAGCTTGTAAAACAGTGTCAATTTGCTAAATGATATCACCTACAAATAGACCTGGGAAAGGTGGAAAATGTACAGTGAACCTATGTGCTCAGGAGTATAGTGTAAATTCTCATCAAATAATCTTAATGCTGCTACTTATACAAAAGGAAAATATAGAGCATGAAATCTCATAAAAATGTTAAAATTAAAAACACAATATAAAATTTCAGTAGCGCAAAATACAGTGGTGTCATAAGGCCACAGTGCACCTAACCAGAAATGCACTTAAAATGTTGTAAAACAATCAATCCAAAGAAATCCTTATTTAGAAATCAATCCTAAAATCTTTATTGAAAGTCCATGAAAGTCCATAGACATCATCGAAGTGGAAAGTGCTTGTGTATTTACAGGAACACCGTCACACTCCACCACCAACGTGTCAGGAAACACCAGACAAATGGGAGACTCACCAGATGAATTTGCCTACCTACTTGCATGGATAAGGCAACTAAGCAGATGATCCATTCATAAGCCCCTCTAAGTACGACAACAGCTCCTCTATACTGGTGGCTCTTCTTACACATACATGTAGAAACATAAAAAGAAGCCTCCTCTAGCATAATAATGTTTTAAATTAAGTTAATTTAATAAAAGCAACAACCATTGCACTCACTTGTATGAGGTATAAATCGCATGTATACTGTCACAATTCCTGAGACGTGGCTGCCGCTGGTCCCCCCACCAGCTCCACGCTGGTATAAGCGACTTCCAGAGACACTCATGACTCTAAGACAGACAGGATGTGGATGCCGTGTGGTCATGCTCCAACGCGTTTCGTCATATTCGACTTTGTCATTGGGGGTGTGACCACACAGCACGGCAATCCATTATATAGTAAGTCACTCACGCCCTAAACAAACGAGCAGAGGCGGGACTTACACAAAGGCGCATATCAACAGACAAGCTCCAGCAGCGCTGGAACCACCTGCCCCCTCTAAATTTGGTGGCAATCCAGAAAACTATTTTAAAAAGCAGAATGCAACAATCATAAATACAATTTATAATTATTACCATCACCTCATCATAAATTATAGATGACGTTGGGCAATAAGTAATAAACATAAATAAAAATGAATAAAAATATACATGAATAAAAATCTGTAAAACATAAAAGTCATAGACACATCAATACAAAAGAGAGGTCAATGAAGAAAAGACCCCTGTCAACTGTAAAAATAGCATGTAGGAATTGATCCTAGAAAATGAATCTCAAAAAATCAATTCCAAAAAAATGTATGAATTAATTCCCCCAAAAAAAGTGTAAATTCGCTGTCCCCTCAAAATAACTCAACACACAGTCATTAATGTCCAAACCACTGGCAACAAAAGTGAGTACACTCCTAAATGACAATGCCCAAATAAGGCCCAAAGTGTCAATATTTTGTGTGGCCACCATTATTTTCCAGCACTGCCTTAACCATCCTGAGCATGGAGTTCACCAGTGCTTCACAGATTGCCACTGCAGTCCTCTTCCACTCCTCCATGATAACATCACTCAGCTGGTGGATGTTAGAGACCTTGAGCTCCTCCACCTTCCATTTGAGGATGCCCCACATATACTCAATAGGGTTTAGGTCTGGAGACATGCTTAGCCAGTCCATCACCTTTACCCTCAGCTTCTTTAGCAAGGCAGTGGTCATCTTGGAGGTGTGTTTGGGGTCTTTATCATGTTGGAATACTGCCTTGCGGCCCAGTCTCCGAAGGGAGGGGATCATGCTCTTCTTCAGTATGTCACAGTACATGTTGGCGTTCATGGTTCCCTCAATGAACTGTAGCAACCCAATGCCGACAGCACTCATGTAGCCCCAGACCATGACACTTCCGCCACCATGCATGACTGTAGGCAAGACACACTTGTCTTTGTACTCCTTACCTGGTTTCCACCACACACTCTTGACACCATCTGAACCAAATAAGTTTATCTTGGTCTCATCATGAGACCACAGGACATGGTTCCAGTAATCCATTACCTTAGTCTGCTTGTCTTCAGCAAACAAACTGTTTGTGGTCTTTCTTCTGCATCTTCTTCAGAAGAGGCTTCCTTCTTGGATGACAGCCATGCAGACACGAACGTCTTTATTATTGACTGGACCCTGGGCTAAAATTTTCTTGGGCCCTCCAAAATCCACTTATTACCTATTTGCAGGCAGTGCGGGCTCAAGGGGCAGCTGCTTTGGGTCCCACAACAATGACTGGGCCCAGGGCAGCTGCCCCTTTTGCCCTGTGTTAAAGACGGCCCTGCATGCAAACCAATTTGATGCAGTGTGCGGTGTATGGTCTGAGCACTGACAGGCTGACCCCCCCACCCCTTCAACCTCTGCAGCAATGCTGGCAGCACTCATATGTCTGCTTCCCAAAGACAACCTATGGATATGACGCTGAGTACGTGCACTCAACCTCTTTGGTCGACCATGACAAGGCCTGTTCTGAGTGGATCCTGTCCTATTAAACCACTGTATGGTTTCGGCCATGGTGCCGCAGCTCAGTTTCAGGGTCTTGGCAATCTTCTTAGGCCATCTTTATGTAGAGCAAAATTCTTTTTTTCATATCCTCAGGGAGTTCTTTGCCATGAGGTGCCATGTTAAACTTCCAGTGACCAGTATGGGAGAGTGAGAGCGATAACACCAAATTTACCACACCTGCTCCCCATTCACACCTGAGACCTTGTAACACTAATGAGTCACATGACGCCGAGGAGGGAAAATGGTTAATTGGGTCAAATTTGGACATCTTCACTTAGGGGTGAACTCACTTTTGTTGCCAGCGGTTTAGACATTAATGGCTGTGTGTTGAGTTATTTTGAGGGGACAGCAAATGAACACTGTTATACAAGCTGTACACTCACTACTTTACATTGTAGCAAAGTGTCATTTCTTTAGTGTTGTCACATGAAAAGATATAATAAAATATTTACAAAAATGTGAGGGGTGTACTCACTTTTGTGAGAAACTGTATGTCCATGTAAACCCCATTGGGAATCTATGGGTTATTGTCAAGAGGAAGATGAGAGACATCAGACCCAACAATGCAGACGAGCTGAAGGCTGCTATCAAAGAAACCTGGGCTTCCATAACACCTCAGCAGTGCCACCGGCTGATCACCATCATGCCAGGCCACATTGATGCAGTAATTCATACAAAAGGAGCCCTGACCACGTATTGAGTGCATACTATACTGTACATAGACATACTTCTTAGTAAGCCAACATTTCTGTATTAAAAATCCTTTTTTTTTTAATGTATGTAATATTCTAATTTTTTGAGATACTGAAATTTGGGTTTTCACTAGCTGTAAGTCATAATCATCAAAATCAAAAGAAAGAAATGCTTGAAATATATCACTCTGTGTGTAACGCATCTATATAAAATATATGAGTTTCATTTTTTTAAATAAAATTACTGAAATAAATGAACCTTTTGATGATATTCTAATTTTATGAGATGTACCTGTATGTGAGTGTGTGAGTTTGATGTGTGCTTCATGAATTGGCATTTGGCAACTCAGCATTGCATGCTCCTGTTAAAGTGGAGTTCCACCCAAAATTTATACTTACCTCCATCTTCTCGCTCCGGGTCACCTGAAAAACAAATGGATAATCGCATTTTTTTTTTTTTTTTACTTACCTCGTATAGAAGAAAATATACTTACCTTACTTCCTTCTTCCTCCCCTCGGCGGCCACGGCCCGTCGTCACTTCCTGGCCTTGGAATGATTCCTGGGAGCTGAACGTCATCGCTCCCAGGAATCATTGCGCCTGCACCAGCCCCGACGTCAGTTCCGGGGCGCGCGCGTCATTCCCTTCTAAACAGCTTCTGGGCATGCCCAGAAGCTGTAGAGGGGTGACGCGCGCGCACCAGAAGTGACAGCGGGGCCGGTGCAGTGCATCGTGGGACCGAAGAAGACGGAAGAGGACGCAGAAGAGGATCGCGCTGGCTTCAAGCTGCCCACACCTGAGATGGAAACGCTGGACAATACTTTTTCAAGGTAAGTATTTGTCCTAAAAGGTAAGTGCAACCCGGGACAGATCAGAGGCTAGCCATTGTGGAATGTACTAGCCCTGACTGTCCCGGGGGTATTTTCATTAAAAAAAGTATTCCCAGGGTGGAACTCCGCTTTAAGTCTGAGGTCTAGAAGAACCGCCAAATCTTTTTCCATCACTGATTTTTCCAGAGGAACCCCTCCTAATGAGTATGTAGTATGTATATTTTTAGCACCCAAGTGCATCATTTTACATTTTTCAATATTAAACGTCATCTGCAATATACCTCATATGAAGTCCACCCGGATCGACAAAAAGCCCGTCTGGTCGTCATTTTGCTATAGGCAAATCGAACCTCAATATCATGTAAAAAGCATTAGCTTCAAAAGAGAGCCCTGGGGCCTACAACTAACAACCTAAGACCATCTGGAGAATGAGTGAGTTATTACTATTCACTGGATTGGATCATAAATGTATGTTTCCTACCAATATACATCGTTTTTTTTAAAACCCATAGACCTCAGTTTGTGAATGAAACATTTATGAAGTACAGTGCTGAATGTTTTAGCAAAATCCAGACCACAACTATTGGCCTTAGGCCCCTTTCACTCATACGGTCCGTTCAGTTCATCAGTTCAGTGACGTCAAAATGTATCCGTTTTTCATCTGTTTTTGCATCCGTTTTTCATCCGTTTTTTCATCTGTTTTTCATCTGTTTTTTTTAACATCCACTACCAATGCAAAAACGGATGAAAAACGGCCCGTTTGTCCGTTTACATCCGTTTTTCATCCGATCCGTTTTTTTGACGGATGAAAAATAGGGCATTCATCTGTTCCAAAAAACTGACATTGATGGAAGTGGATGAAAACGGATGTTAACGGATGATCATCCGTTGTCATCCGTTTTTACATAGAGATGCATTTATGTCCGTTTTTCATCCGTCAACGGATGGATGAAAAACGGACATAAGGACAGTATGTATGAAAGGGGCCTAAGGGCTCTTTCACACGGGCGGTCCGATCAGATCCGTCTGTCAGTTTTTTAGGCGAATCTGATCGGATGCCCCATTCAGCCCTATGGAGCAGCGGATGTCAGCGGTGACATGTCCGCTGACACCCGGTGCCATCCGCATCCGATCCTGTCCGTGAAATCCGGACGGATGGAAACCCTATTTTCATCCGTCCTGGGGATCGGATCGGATGGAATCGGATGAGAGCGGACAGGCGGTCCACTCTCATCCAATTCCCATTAGAGAGCAGCGGGGGCTGTGACACCTCCCTCTCCTCACTGCAAGCGGAGACGGAGCTGTCATCCGCCGGCTCAGCGGGGATCGCGGACTGATCCCCGCTGAGCAGCACGGATCCGCCTACGGAGGCGGACCGTGTGATAGAGCACTAACTCTATTTAAATTGCTACTTACTTCCTTGTGGAACAGTAACAGGTTAATCTGATAAGAACATCTTTAATAAGTTAATGGGGGTGATTGCTTATGATACCTCTACTGCAGACACATTTTTAAATGTAGCCCATCATCTTTCCCTCAAATACTTCATACTATTGACCTTAAGCTGACAGGTCTGCAATTACCTGGTAAACATCTAGAACCCTTTTTTTAATATCAGTGCCACATTTGCTCTGTGCCAATCAGTTGATACCATTCCAGTCAGTAAAGTGTCTATAAAAAAATAGGCTACAACAGATCTAAGCTCTCTGAAGACTCATGTGTGAAACCTATCTGGTTCTGGAGATTTATTCACATTATGTTTATCAAGTCTGTTGTGTTCCTGGTTTATTGTCAGTCACAGAGGTATTCAATAGATCATTATTAGCATTACAGTTTCAACTTTCAAATGTGTCTTAATTGTTTGTAAAACCTGAAGAGAAAAATGTATTGAATACATCTACCTTTTCCTTATCACTTGTGACCTTATTCCCAAGTTAGTTTTTAAGGAGCCTACATATTCTGTCCTTACCTTTTTACTACTGATATATTTGAAACATTTTTACGGTATATTTTACTTGTTGTAACAATATGTTTTTTCATAATCTATTGTAGCTGACCTGATTGCTTTCTTGCATTTCTGGTAACTTTGGAAAGTCAATAATGTTCCTACCAATTTATATTTATTTAAGGCCATTTTTTTTTCTCATTAATTTGCTTTTACTCTAGAATTTAACAATATAGCTTATAATTGTGTTCATTTATATTTATTACCCTTGTCAGTGCAGTTTATTTAATACAGCCTCAAAACCCTCCCACCAGTCCTCTGTGTTGTTTGTTAATAACAATTGATCCCATTGAGTTAAAGTTACCCTTTTTGAAATACAGATTTTTTTTTTTTTTTTTTTTACCAACATGCCTCTCTTTCCCGTAACCTATGGGAAGTCTAAAACAACCATGACTGCTATTGCTTAGGCTGTCTCTAGTTTACACCTCTATAAGAGCCCCCTGTTTTTTTAAATTAATAGATCTTGCAGTTTG
Source organism: Pelophylax lessonae (assembly GCF_965119305.1). Taxonomy (NCBI): domain Eukaryota; kingdom Metazoa; phylum Chordata; class Amphibia; order Anura; family Ranidae; genus Pelophylax; species Pelophylax lessonae. The sequence continues at coordinate 96,529,343 of NC_138771.1, read as the reverse complement.
GACTTCCACCACCTGACCTAGGAAATTGTCCAGCAATTGGTTCAAGAAAGGACAAGCCTTTGTTTAGTGTACAGTTCCATTTGCCCAATCAATAGACGAATAATTGAAGTCATGCATAATACCAAAATTGCCTAGTTTCCCTTCCGTTTCAGACTGTAAAAGGGTTTTAAACTGCTCCTCATCCTTTATGTTAGAGGGCCTATAACATAATATACTCCCACAATCAATTTACTATGTGATGCACTCTAGTGAAGATCCAGCCATAATGACTCTGCACCCTTGTAACTCCTGCTAATGAGGTAATATCTCACATTCACTTTTAGATCACTTTTGACGGACAGAAATACCCCTTCAACCTTTCTTCCAATCTTGTCTCTCCAAAACAGAATGTGCCCTGGGATATTGGCAGCCTAGTAATGTTAACTGTCCAGCCAAGTTTCTGATACTCCCACAAAGCCAAAATCCTCCTGGGACAATAGAAATTCCAGTTTATCCATTATGTTTTTGTACATATTTCTTTACTTTGTTCTAGCATTTAATATTATTGGCTATTGTTTCCTCTTGAATCACAGACTAATTCTGCATCATCTTCTGTATTGGACCTTGATAATTTAATTACCTTGCCATCCAGTTTGGGCCCTGTTTCTTCACATTTCCCCTACCTTTATACCTTATACTTTCCCTCATTGACCCATGCTCTCTATATGGTATGTTATTATCTGATACCCCCTCCCCTAGATCCTAGTTTAAATGCTCCTCCAACTTTCTAAACATTTCTCTCCCCCCACCCCCCCCAAAAGAGCTAAACCTTCACCATTGTGTTTGATTACACTTTTTGTGACATTGGGCCTCTTGCTACCATATTTCCCAGGCTGTATCCAGGAGTCCACAGGGATGTGTGCTGTACAAAAGTTCAAACTGGGAAATCTCTGTGGAGGACTGTGGCAATCCTCTTATAAAGAACATTAGGAATGGTAACCGTTTTTCCCCATTTGTTCCAAACCTGTCAACCATTTTTTTTTAGCATATCTTTTAGGGTTCTATAGGGTCTAATGAACTGTTCTTCTAGTCCATCAGTTGAGGGGTAGTACACTGAGGTGTGTAGGTGAGTAATTTTCTCTAATCTACACATCTTATCTTTTAACATTAAAGATGGTTCCTTGGTCTTTCAAAATTTCCTTGGGAATACTAGGGAAGGGGGGGGGGGGGAACAAAGTTTTCAGTATGGCTTTAGAGAATGTGCTTTGGGAGAAAATGCTTGTGGGTATTGGTAGCATAGTCAAGAACTACCAGTATGTGCTAGTGCCCCCTGATAGACTGTAAGTGGTTTAATCAGATCCATTGAAATCTTCTCTCTTCTCTCTTGAAAAGGGACACACACAGTGCCAGTAAGCCTTGCCCCTGCCCCCCCCCCAGGAGTTTGATTGACAGCATCAGGGGCCTATGGTTCCCTCTGCTCTCAGCGACTCCTGTGAAACCAGGAAGAGAGTGGTGCTGCAGCCAAGACAGAGATGGATCAGTGAGAAATGCCAGGTAAGTGATTAGGGATTGGGGGGGGGGGGGCAGTTATTGGGGCATTTTTCACCTTAATGCAGGGTATGGTTTACAATTAAAAAAAAGAAATAAAGCTTTGGCCCTCGGGCTTCATACCAATTGCCAAACAGTGGCAAAACAGTTCTATAGCATAGTTTGTGATCTTCTTTTTGTGTAGTACCACACTGTATTCTTTACGAACTTCAAAACCACAAACCTACTTTCCAGAAACAAAGCAGTTGTTATGCTGAAGTACAAAGTACAGTACAGATATGTGAGCAGCTTGATTATATTGTATTGAATGTAAGAGCGAGAGACAATGCAGTTTTTATTAAGAAATAAAAAAAAAAAGAATTCAAAGACAGTGTAGGCCATTATATAAGCAGTTTTACTTTTGCGCAATCTAAGAGGGAGAGAAGTGGCAGGTTTTATCAGGAAATTTGCTGTGCAAGCTATAACAGACGATCCACTCTGTAAAAGCACAAACAGCACTGTAAAAGCATGGATGACGCAACACGTATAGGGGCGGAGCCTGCTATTGTATGCCATTTTGCTGTTTGTGCTTTTACAGAGTGGATCGTCTAATATAGCTTGCACAGCTGGATGTGCTTGCCAATGTAAGCGTATTTTATATATTGTTTCTAATAAATTGTTACACGGAGAGCACTAGATCTGTCCTTCTTTCTTGCATCTTCATGGGATTTACCTGAGTTTAAATAGGACTGAGAGATCATCGGCCATTGGAGAACACATTGACCATTATGCACAGGATTACATCCCGTTAAGGGAACTGCTAGTTCTGACCCATTGGTAACACATGGGTCAGAATCTGAGGTGAGCAGCCATCCAATAGTGGGTGAAGGTGTGCAGAGATACTGGACTGATCTTCAAGGCACTGGCACTTTTTCCAGTTCGAATTGGATTTGCAGTTTTGCACGAGTTTGCTTGCACTTTATCCACTTAAGCCCCGGAAGATTTTACCCCCATTCCGACTAGGGGGTATTTTGCGATTCGGCACTGCGTGACTTTAACTGACAATTGCGCGGTCATGCGACGCTGTACCTAAACGAATTTGGCGTCCTTTTTTTCCCACAAACAGAGCTTTCTTTTGGTGGTATTTGATCACCTGTGCGATTTTTTGATCACGCTCTATAAACAAAAAAAGAGCGTCAATTTTGCAAAAATAACAATATTTTTCACATTTTTTTATATGAAATTCCCCCCCAAAAAAATGTAAAAATCAAAATTTTTTAACATTTTCGGCCAATTTGTTTTATGCTACCTATGTTTGGTAAAAAAAATCGCAAAAAGCGTATTTTGATTGGTTTGCGCAAAAGTTATCGCGTTTACTAACAAAGGGAAAGATTTTTGTCATTTTTGTTGTTTTTTTTTTAACGCGTAATGGCGGCGATCTGCGATTTTTTTTGCGGTACTGCGACATTGGGGCGCACAGATCGAACCCTCGACTGACATTTTTGACACTTTTGGGGTTACCAGTGACATTTGTACAGTAATCAGTGCTATATATATGCACTGTTACTGTAAAAATACACTGGTAGTGAAGGGGTTAACTTTATTTGGGAGGGAGGGGCTGTGTGTGTCCCTAGGGGCGTGCTTTCTACTGTGATTGGCTGTGGCTTGAGCTGTAAGGACACTGATCAACGGATCTACATAGTAGATCCATGTGATCAGTGTCTTTGCAGCGAGGAGAATGACAGGCAGCTTGTTTACACAAGCTGCCTGACATTCTCCCTCTCCCCCGCCGATCGCCGAGTGGCCGGCGGACATCGGGTCCGCTGGTCACACGCGCGGGGGGGTCCGTGACCACGCGGGAGCGGGAGCGCGCCTCCGGGGGCGCGCGCTCGCTCCCTAGACCCTCACAAGCAAGCAACGTAGCCCTACGTTAGTTTGCCTGTGAGGGGCTGACCGCCGACGTAGATAGTCGTGCGGCGGTCGGCAAGTGGTTATTGGGACTCAATTTATGCATTATGGGACTTTTTCACTATTTTAATGAATTTTCACTATTTAATGTCTAATTTTATTATATTTATTCAATACACATTAGTGTTTTAGTGGCGCAGCACCTTTTTGATTACACATTTGATTATTTTATGCAGTAAAAACATACTTGGTGATAGCTGCCTCTTATTTTATTATTTACACATACACTATATATTTATATTCATTTTTACAATTAATCATTTGCATTTGTGCACTTTATTTATTGTTAAATTTATTGGTCACTTCTCACTCCCCGGAGTGCTGGCGGTGTGGCCAGTCTCCGGGAGATTTCTTCCACGTATTCTGGACCTGCCCCCATCTCTCTGACTTTTGGTCCGGGGTGCTTCAATTGATTGAAAAAGTTTCTCAGGTTAAACTTGATCCCAGCCCCAGAGTCTGCATTCTGGGTTTGCTTGATGACCTAGTGCCCCGGGTGGCTGATCGGACGTTGCTGGGTCTTTTGCTTTATTATGCCAGGAAATCTATTGTTTTGCATTGGCGACGGCGATCGCCACCCACGGTACTGCAATGGAAGATACTGGTGAACTCGGTGCTTCCTCTTTACAGGGACACGTATACACATAGAGGCTGCCCGAAGAAGCATGACAGGGTGTGGAAGAAGTGGCTCGCCGATCCCTCTACGGCTGCGAGCGGCTGATGCGGGCCTCGTCCCGTCGCCCTAGGGCGGCCGGGGATGCCCGCGTCGGTCTTATTTAAGGTATTGCCCTCTTGTGCCTATGTCACATGCCTTGTCACGAGATGGCCCCCTGGGCGAAAGTTGGGTTTCATGGGAGGGAAGTGTTTGCCTTTTATGATGTCTTTGCTGCTAATGTTTTTCCATTTGGACCCCTGCGTGGGTACCGTGCCTTAATGCCTGTACTGCCTAGTAGTTCGGGTCAGTGTGGACCCTGGCACCGTAGTTTGTTTTTGTTGTTTTGTTTTCTTTTCTCTGTTGAAAACTCAATAAAAAAGATTTTTTAAAAAAAAAAAAATTTATTGGTCACTTGGTTGCGCTGATTTTTTATCTGTAAAAAAAGGTAATATAAATACATTCTGACTGTAATAAGTGCGGATATGATTTTAACTATCAGTTAACCGCCTTAGCGGTATCCCCGAGCGTGACTCGGGGTAGGAATTTTCTGCTATTAGCGGTATCCCCGAGTCACGCTCGGGGTCAATGGGCAGAGCGTGCAGACAGCGCAGCGGAGCTTCTCTTACCTTATCCTGGCGATCCAGCGATTAGCTCTCATTGCTGTGACCGCCAGTGAGATCTCCGCCGCTCGTCTGTCGGTAGGAGGACTTCCTAATTCCGTTCCCTGCAGCAGCAATGCTGCATGGGAGCAGAACTAGGGAGGGAAATTCAAAAAAAAAAAAAAAAAAACGTTGCACAAAACACAAAACACATTTTATATTATATATATGCATATATATATATATATATATATATATACATATATATATGCATATATATATATATATATATGCATATATATGCATATATATATGCATATATATATATATATATATATATATATATATATATATATATATATATATGCATATATATATATATATATATATATATATATATATATATATATATATATATATGCATATATATATATATATATATGCATATATATATATATATATATATTTATATACCTATATACACACACACATATATATATATATATATATATAAAATTATATTATTGATTCGATTATAATTCATGCGTTATATATATATATATATATATATATACACACACATATATATATATATATATATATATATATATATACACACATATATATATAATATATAACGCATGAATTATAATCTAATCAATAATATAATTTTATTATATATATTATATATTAAATAATAAAATAATATTATTGATTCGATTATAATTCACTTGTTTGTGTTTCAAATTTATCACATCTGGGATGTCTACTAGAGTCTTGTTTTGGTCAGGTTTAAGTCAGTAATTACTAAGAATTGTAGGCCTATAATACATAACGCCAAATTTCCATGAAAAGAATTGTACCGCTTTTGGAACAGAATTCCTGACAGAATCATACCGCCAGGGAGGTTAAACACCATTGTCCGGAATAAGTGGGCGAATTCCTTGAAAATTGAGATTTTGGATGTCCAAACATTTATGGTAAAACCTATATGAGAATGTTCAGGATGGTCAAAAATGGTCATAAACATATAAAATGTTTGATTATATGCTATTAAGGGCATATGGTACGTGGTTTGCATGTGGTTGATTAGAGAGCCCCATTTTTTCTGTGTCTTTTACTGGAAGGGGTGATCTACATTGCAAAAAATATGTTGCACACATCTTTCACCTCCCTAATAGCCTTTTTCTGCAATTAAAAATTAGCATGTTCACCTTTTAAACACTATATATTTTTTTTTAGCGTAAAAGTCAGAAAAAAATGTAATACCGGTCAGTACTTTAAAAAGGCTGCGGTTAAATCACCTAGGTTTCAATGAAAAAAATCATTAGAGTACACTATTTTGGAGAGATAACAGACACAAATATTCTTGATTGACAGAGCACTTAAAGAACTTAATACTATTATGTGTAGCATCTTGACAGTGCCACTAGTATACACTGTAAACTTTGGGAAGCAATGCAGAATTGACCCTGCTGCAAAATAATACCCACATTTTTCAACTGAGAAGCAGCTGCGGAAACATTAAAGTGTTACTAAACCCACAACAGTACAATCAGTGTGTATATGCAGTAAAGCATGCTTGTTATACTCACTGTGGAACCTAAGGGGTTAGTCCTCCCCATTGTGTAAAAAGGCCATTCAATCCTGTCTTCTCTGATCCTCCTCTTCTTCCACTGTCCCCTAATCATCTCCTGATAAGACAGAGCCTTTGGAGTCATTCTGCACATTCTCAGTTTGGTGTGTATTGCTAGAGACAGAGGGTCAGGGGTCCTGCAGCCTCAGAGGACAGTCGAAGAAGAATGAAAACTCCCCCTACAAGCTTTAATCAGACACTGATAGAAGTCACAAGACTGCTCTAACTGCTGATGAGAAAAGGTATTTAGCAGTCTGTGTATGCAGAAAGTACTGCACATACATGAATTATGTTATTATCTTAAAGCGGAGTTCCGGCCTCAAAAATGACTTTGGGCCATCCGCTTGCTTTTAATGCCCTAAAAAACAAATGGATAGCCTCGATTTTTTTTTCTTTACTTACCTTGTTTTTGAAGAAAGTATACTTACCTTCCTTCTACTTCCTCCCTCTGCGGCCACAGCCCACGCCATCACTTCCGGCTTGCGTTGACTCCTGGGAGCTGAACTTCTTTGCTCCCAGGAGTCAATGCGCCATGCCCAGAGGCTGTGCAGGGATGACGCGCCTGCCCCAGAAGTGACAAGCGGGGCCGGTGCAGGTGCATTCTGGGATGAAGAGGGCATGGAAAAGGACACCGAAGAGGACGCCCTGGCTTCAGCTGGACAATAAATTTTCAAGGTAAGTATTTCTTCTAAAGGTAAGTGTTACCTTGGACAGTTCAGAGGCTATCTGTTCTGGAATGCACTAGCCCTGACTGTCCCGGGGTTATTTTTTTCTAAAAAAACATTTCTGGGGCTGGAATTCTGCTTTAAGCTGATGCCGGCATACACAAAATAGGGCAAGCTCGAGCTCTTTCAAAGCCACATACAGGTATGATTTTTTTTATAATCTTACCTGTAGGATAAAGTCAATGGTTTGACTTTTCCACTGCTTTAAAAGCCAATGCTTCTCCTCCTTCCATTGACTTGGAGCTGAGGTCATAAAAGAGGATTCTGATTGTTTTTTGTAAAGTGGAAAGAGGTTTTTTCCACTGCTCGTCTAGGTGGCTTATTTGTTGCTCCCTTTCTGGTGGCAGGATAGTATCTGGTATTTTCTTCTTCAAACTGGGATCCAGCAGGGTGGTCAATCAGTAATGGACTCTCCTCTTTTGGGAAGGGTGAAATATACCGTTGGAAACCTGCCCTATATTCTCCTCACCACCACCTCAGTCTCCCACCTCCTCCTTGTGCTTCTTCTCTAACTTACAGGGGGGAGTCAGCTGTGAAAGGATCCTGCAGTCCCTGAGACAGCAGGAAATCCTCCTCTTCCTCCTAATGCTGTGCCTCCATTGCCCATTTTATTACACCATACAAAGTGTGCTCCAGCAGGAATACCAGAAGGCTTGTGTAACTGATCTCTGCCTGATTGCTGCTCTCCATTCTTGTTGCTCCTGCATACTTCCCAGCAAATGTATCCTGTGCTGCATAAAACTGACATAGTGTTCCTGCCCGTGCTTTCTGTGGCTTAGTGCCTGCCACTGTTGTGCAGTACAGGCCACAAAGTTGCAGAAGGGGGCAGACTCTACCAGCTGGAATAGAAGCAATTGTAAAACTATGCATTTTGCCAAGCTGATATTGAGATGTTGGTCATGGGGGGTGAATGGGGGAAATATTTTTATTTTTCATCCAGCAGCTGGGGAAGAGATGCCTCTGTGGTCCTGGATGCTTCTGGAGACAGTCGAGTTGGTTTAGGAGATGTATAGTGAGGTTGAAGCTCTAATCTGTGTGGCCCCATGCTGACCCTGTTCACTGCATGATGTGCAATAAAGTAGGCCTCTTGAATTCCTTGTCATACTTCCATCTCAATTGCTTGAGACTACAAGTGTTGCAGTAGATGCAGGTGAAGATTTTTCTTGAGTAAGGGTTCTTTCACACGGGCAGTCCGTATGTCCCATCCCATTTTTTTGCGGCTGAAAAACAGACATAATGCATGTCAATGGGATTGTGAATGTCAGCGGACAACCATCCGCTGACATCCGATTTATTTATTTATTTGAGGTACTTATATAGCGCTGTCAATTTACGCAGTGCTTTACATATACATTGTACATTCACATCAGTCCCTGCCCTCAAGGAGCGTACAATCGAAGGTCCCTAACTCACATACATACATACATAGTAGAGCCAATTTTATACAGGATCCAATTAACCTACCAGCATATCTTTGGAGTGTGGGAGGAAACCGGAGTACCTGGAGGAAACCCATTCAGGCACAGGGAGAACAGCGTCCTTTCCTATCAGTTCCATTTTTTGGAACAGAAGAGAACCCTATTTTTCTCCTGTTAAAAAAAACGGAACGGATGCAAAAACAGGTATCATCCGCTAACATCTGCAATCCCATTGACATGCATTATCTCAGTTTATCATCCGCAAACGGATGGGATGATAAACGGACATACGGACCGGATGACACAAGTGTCCTCCGTGTCCGTAAAAAAAAAAAAAAAAAAAGTGCCGGAGCGGATCAAAAACGGTCCGCTCCATGTGAAAGGACCTTTAGGAGATAGTTGAAAAGGCAGGAGGGGGGGGGGGGGGAGTAGTGTTGACCTTTTGCTGCTGACTTAAATCGTTCATATGCTGCTCCTACTGAGCTTTTTGGTGGGAAGTCATGTGTCTACTCTGGCATGTGGTGCCCAAATGTTTGATATATTTATGTCTGCTGCAGGGGAGGCTGCAAACCACTATGGTGCTGTTGGCAGTAGATGTGTTAAAAAAGGACCAGACTATTGAGAACTGCAGAGTGGACATGGGCATTGCAGCATCCTGCACCTATGCAGCAGTGCCATTAAGATGAATAGGGAGGCTGTTCTTTCTACTCTCTGCAAAATGCAGTTGAAAAATATTTTCCCTTGGCACTCTCCTCATCTTTTAAGCCCACCTGGCAGTAAGCTGTAGCAACAGAACCACCAATGGCAATTGTTTCTCTCTGTCTGTTATCTCATCCCTCTATACTCCTTATGCTAACTTCATCAGCATTAAATAAATTAACTCATGCACAGCCTACTGCAACAAACTAATGATACTGTGCTCAAATAATTCTGCTGAATCCTCCATAGCAATATGTGTGGAAACAGTGGGATTTGACTATATGTGGAGGTGAAGGAGAGCACATTTGTAGCTGCTGAAACTGCACTGCTTTGCATCTGGGAGAAGGAAGAAGATAATGAAGGCTTAAGCATTCATTCCTCTGCCTTCTCTGCATGCTATGGTTATATAGCACTGTCAGAAAGAAAAGGCAGATGATCCCTGCCACTCTAAGTGGTGGCCTGACCACCGCTTTGTTCTGTGGATGCAGAACCTGCTCAGTTCCTTATAGATGCACATGAAAAACCTCTGCCTCTCCCTTTAGGCCTCCCAGACATGATGCATACAGGGGATTGCGTAACTTTATTAAATGTATTAAATTTATTTATTAAATTTATTATTACCTTTTTAAACCCGAGTGCCAAAACTGGGACACAAAACCAACTTATTTTTTTCAAAGTGCAAACACTGCAATTATTAACAGCCACAGATAATGGCCGCAAGGGTCTCTCAATAATCCCAGGGACACCGCAACACTTCCTCCGAAAAGATGTCCACTCACTCTCGGTTGCCCGTGGCAAGGCCCGCAACTGTCACTGCAGGGGGGGTATCCTCACAGCCTCTCTGTTCCCTGGCTCACAGTGTGCTGCTCCAGTCTTTCTCACAATCTCTCTCAGGATCTCGATATCTTTCTCCCAATAGTCTTCCGGGACTAAATGTCTCATGGTGCACTTGTCAACCTCCTCTTTGATGCTTGGCTGCAGCCATTTGGGAGGCAAGAGGAATCAGGGCAGGTAGCGATCTCTGCAAACGCCGCTCTGTCCCTGTCCAGCGCTGCTCGACAGAAGGGGTGTGAGCGGGGAAATACACTGACAGTTCACGCTTGCTTCCCCCCTTGTCACAGTGCCGCTGCCGTGCGGGGGGAGGGAGGATTAGAGAGCCCAGGCATCAGCGGCAGCAGCTTCCCAGTATAGCTGGCGTGCCCAAAGAGAGGGTCCTGCATCCCAGCTGTGGCACATGTGCCATAGGTTCGCCATCACTGACCTATGGTAATAGGGGGTGTGACACTACTGGGCCCTGCCCACTATGAAAAAAAAAGAGTTAAAAGGAACACAGGGTTGTCACAAATGCAGAATGGCTGTTCTAGTGGGTAAAATCCAGAGGCTTTGCAGAGCTTTGGGAGGAAAGAAGCCTCTAACCCTGTATCCAGGTCTTACCAGAGACTGGCAGACTCTGTGCCCTTATAATTAAGGGTCTGACAGTAGTTTAGGGCTCCACCTGGGAGACAGAAGGCTCCCCTGCCCAGAGCCCAGGGTGTGAGCCAGAGCAGCAGCTGCAAGAGAGGAAGCTGAGATATAATCTGAGGAACCAGGTCAAGGCCTAAAGTTGAGGCCTGGGCAGCGACGCTGTAAAGGTAAGCCAGGAGGCTGATGTAAATTTTTTCTTTGTATTTGAAATAAAGGTGGAAACTCCTGTGAGGGCATCCTCTAACAAAAGTGGGCCAACACACCCTACACAGTATTTTCTGGATAGACTGAAACCCCTGGGATATCCCAGGGGATTGAGCATGTGGTGTTTTGGGGCATTTCACAATGTGGCAATTTAGTGCAATAATTTGTAATGCACTAGTAGGCAATGATGTGCTGCTAACAAAGAGCAATTTTTCCTGTGCCATCAAAAAGTTCATGCTGCTGACCCCGATAAGGTTAAAAAAAATAAAAAAAGACACAAACAAAATTACACAGAAATAAAATACTGTATATATTTTTTTAAAAAATACCTAAAACACCAATAACCCAAAACTCTTCTTTATTTTCTAATTAGCAAAAACTTTAAAGAACATAAAAAAAATAAATAAAAAAAAACACAACACTGCACCGTATATAGCACTATATAGCTCTGTATGTAGCTCTTTATCTGAATAGCAGTAGCTACTGTATCTCTCCCTGAAAATGCTCTGTCAGCCGTTCCTATTTACTCCAACTCCAATAAACATGGACAAATGGTTGACATGAAACTGGACTTTTATAGGAAGTGGCTTGGAAGTGACATGTTTAAAAACCCCCATTATTGGCCCTTCTATTTCACCTCATCACAGTTTTAAGCCCAGGAAATGTATGATTGGCAACTGGTTGCTATGGCAGTAGATGAACCTGTTTGTGTACCGTTCATCCAAACTGTGAACATCTACATTTCAGCTCAAACTCATGGTCAATCAAAACACAAAGCTCATGCACTAATCAATGCCAAAAAGCATGTTTTGTGAACAAAAATAGTACATATGAGAATTTTGTCTTTTCTAACCCATAATATTTTTTAAGTTTCATGATACGTGTTATCATCAGAATGTGGGTAAAGGAATGGGTTCCCATTGTCTAATGATTTTTCACATTTTTATTTTAGAATAGGAAGGGCCACATATTTTTGGTGTGAAAAATCATCATTTACACTGCATGTAATTGTGGAAAAGATTTGTGGACAATGCCCTGTTCAGTCAGGGCCAGAACAGCAATTAGGAGAAGTTATAAAATACATCTACAAGAACAAAGTGAATATAAAGTTCACATCCGATTTTGGTGCTTGAAATTTGGAGCTTCTAGTTCTAGATTAAAGTGGAGTTCCAGCCTCAAAACGAAAATTTGACATCCGCTTGCTCTAAGTAACCTGAAAAAGAATTGGATAATCACAATTTTTTTTGCTTTACTTACCTTGTTTTTGAAGAAAATATACTTACCTTCCTTCCACTTCCTGCCTCTTCGGCCGCGGCCCGCGCCGTGACTTCCTGCTTGCATTGACTCCTGGGAGCCGAACGTCATCGCTCCCAGGAGTCAATGCGCCTGCACCGGCCCTGCTCGTCACTTCCGGTGCCCAAAGGCTGTGCAGGGATAACGCGCTTGCACTGGAAGTGACGAGCAGGGCCAGTGCAGGGCATTCGCGGACTCAGACATCACCGAAGAGGACACCGAAGAGGATGCTCTGGCTTCAGCTGCCCACACCCGAGATGGCAGCGCTGGACAAGACATTTTCAAGGTAAGTATTTCTTCTAAAAGGTAATTGAACCCGGGGACAGTTCAGAGGCTATCATTGCTGAAATGCACTAGACCTGACTGTCCCGGGTGTATATTTTTCGAAAAAAGATTTTTGAGGCCGGAACTCCCCTTCTAGGAACATGGAATCAATCTGGAGCCTGAGTAAATGGGCTTTTGTTTGCTTCAAGTGAGTTTTGCATTCTTTTACAAGTTAATGGGAATGCAAAACCCAAATTTTATACAAACTAGATATTGAATGTTGGGTTATATACGATCTCAGGTGCAGTGGTTATACATGTTCACTGGGTTCACTTTATGGTGGTGGAGAGTGCCATGTACTCCTGATCATTACTAGTTGGTATCTTCTTATAGCACTATTTTCTTCCATGAGATAATAATATTGAAGTGAGTGCAGCTATTATTATTATGGCTCGTTTCCACTGAGCTTTCTGGTACGGTAAGGCTCGGTACGGTACGCTATTTATGCCGTTTCCATTGTGAATGGTACCCTAATTCCGAGCCGTACCGTACCACTTTTTTGGGACCCTTTTGTTGGGGTACCAAGCACATTAGTACCGTACCAACAGGGTGGAGCTACACTCTGCAGAACTTTGATTGGCAGAGAATCGTCTATCACAGCTTTCCTGCTACACCACGCCTATCATGAAAGGGTACTATTGGCAGTGGAAACGCAAGGTGTACCGTTCCGAACCGTACTGAACCAAACTGAGTGGAAACGAGGCATAATTGTGTACTGCATTAGCCTTAAAAAAAGGTCAGCGGTTGTTTAATTGAAATAATTTATTCAGTAAAATGATTATGATGATAGATTATCATAATCATCATCAAGTATGCAGTTTGTCATAATTAGGTAACTGTCTGCCATTAGGGTTGCCTATAACTTGTATCTCAGATAATAAACGTTGGGGGTCTCTGAAATATAGTACTCATGTGTATGGCATTTTTATACTGTACATAAAGTAGTTGAGTATTATTTTGATAATGTCCTCGGCATTAAAGCTTGAAGACAAGACTGTCTTAATGACTTAAATTCTAATTATGAGGTTTGTAGACAGTAATGCAAGTGACAAGTAAAAAAAATAAATAAAAGTTCTACCTTTTACAGTCTATGAACAGGGGCTTGCAGTTGTTGGTGCTTGTGCAACATCAATCTCTTGCACCTTGCCATTATCACTTTCATCCATCTTTGAACGAATTCTGGCAAATGTTAATGTCGGTGTAGAAGCTGGATAGTTGTAGTGTTTTCAGTTGATTGGGAATCCAATAAGAACAAAGTTGCATGTTTAAACGCTTCAATAATGGACACTTTTACCCACTTTCTGCCCAGGACAATTTTCAGCTTTTTGTGCTGAATAACAATTGCACAGTCATGCAACACTCTACCCATATGAAATTCTTATCATCCCCCCCCCCCCCCCCCCACACACACACACACACAAATGGAGCTTTATTTTTTTGCTAAATGAAAAAAATAAAAAGACAAATGTAAAAAAAGAAAAATCTTTCATCACGAATTTATGCCAAACTGTATTCTGCTACATTTCTTTGGTGAATATAGCCGAATCAGTATACAGTAAAACCTTGGATTGCGAGCATAAACATGCTTGTAATCCAAAGCACTCTTATATCAAAGTGAATTTCCCCATAAGAAATAATGGAAACTCAGATGATTTGTTCCACAACCATTTATTCATAAGTCCTTCAGTTTATAGTCCATATAAAAAGATTATAGCAATGCAATAGGTTGTGTAACCATAAAATGTCCATCCACAAATGGCCGCCTCCACAAGGCGATTATAAGCAAAATCAAGCAGGAGCTACAAAGTATAAAAGAGAAGAGAGGCGTCTCTAAGTGTAGCATTATGGTCACATTTAATGAAGGTATAACATTTAGCAACTCACATGGTTGATGATTAACCACTTGCCGACTGCCGCACGACTATTTACGTCGGCAGTCAGCCCCTCACAGGCAGAGCGACATAGGGCTACGTCGCTAGCCTGTGAGGGTCTAGGGAGCGAGCGCGCGCCGGCGGAGGCGCGCTCCCACTCCCGCGTGGCCAGAGACCCCCCGCGCGTGTGACCGGCGGACCCGATGTAAACCGGTCACTCGGCGATCGACGGGTGGAGAGGGAGAAAGGCAGGCGGCTGATGTAAACAAGCCGCCTGTCATTCTCCCCTGTGTAGGAATGGTGATCATACGGTTCTACTATGTAGGACCTTTGATCACTGTTCCTACACCTCAAGCCACAGCCAATCACAGTTAGAAGCATGCCCCTAGGGACACACATAACCCCTCCCTCTCAAAAAAAAGTTAACCCCTTCACTGCCAGTGTAATTTTACAGTAACAGTACATATGTATAGCACTGATTACTGTAGAAATGTCACTGGTAACCCCAAAAGTGTCAAAAATGTCAGTCAAGGGTCCGATCTGTCCGCCGCAATGTCGCAGTCCCGCAAAAAAAATCGCAGATCGCCGCCATTACGCGTTAAAAAAAAAAACAACAAAAATTACAAAAATATTTCCCTTTGTTAGTAAACGCAATAACTTTTGCGCAAACCAAGCAAAATACGATTTTTGCGATTTTTTTTACCAAACAAATGGAAAAAAAAAATATTGTCCCAAAATGTTAAAAAATTTTGATTTTTACTTTTTTTGGGGGGGAATTTCATATAAAAAAATTTTGAAAAATATTGTTATTTTTGCAAAATTTACGCTGTTTTTTTGTTTATTGCGCAAAAAGTAAAAATCGCACAGGTGATCAAATACCACCAAAAGAAAGCTCTGTTTGTGGGAAAAAAAGGACGTCAAATTTGTTTAGGTACGACCGCGCAATTGTCCGTTAAAGTCACGCAGTGCCGAATCGCAAAATAGGGCCTGGTCAGGAAGGGGGTAAAATCTTCCGGGGCTTAAGTGGTAAATGAAGGTACAACATTTAGCAACTCACATGGTTGATGATAAAAACAGGCACATCTAAGAATGCAGGCATGGGGGGTAAAGCTGTCCACATAGACCATCCTTCGCACCGCCGGCTCTCACAACTGTCAGTCTGCAATTTGACCGGGAAGACTGCCTTGCAGTAGAGCGATCTAAAAGCGAGGCTTGAAGCGCTCGTGGATCGCAGCGTGGAATGGATGACATTGATGGCGGTGCAGGGGACAGCTTTACACCGAATGCCTACTTAGATGTGCCTGTTTTAATCATCAACCATGTGACTTGCTAAATGTTGCACCTTCATTAAATGTAACCATATTGCTACACTTAGAGGCACCTCTTTTCTATATTTAGTTGTGACATGACACTACTTGTATATCAAGACCTCGCTTGTTTATCAAGTCAAAATTTTGTGAGTAAATGTTGCTTGTCTTGCAAAACGCTCTCAAACCATGTTGCTCTTAATCCAAGGTTTTACTGTATATTATTTAGTCTGTAGGAAAATTATAGCATTCACAAATGATGGTATAGAATTGAAGTACAAATATCCCCCAATTGACCCCTATTTGGAAAGTAAGCAGTCAAAGGTATGGTGAGTTTTTTGAAGTTGTAATTTTTTTTTTTTTGTTACAATATTTTTGAAAATACAGAAATTAAAAAAAAAAGACATACTGTCACCAGTGCAGTACAGTGTCATCATATAACTGGTGTGGTGGTGATTAGGAACATTGACTGGTGACAGTATGTAAAATAAATAAATCATTTTTACAATTTTTTAAAATATATTTTACATTTTTTATTACATTTTTTTTTTTTTTAATTTTAAATACATACAGTGACCAGAACAATACAGTATTACCATAGTTTTAGTTAATATTACCATAGTTTTTGTTACAGACTATGATTGCTTATGACTGTGAATTTTACAGTTACTGTATAAGCAACCATTTTTTCTGAATGAAAACTATTTATTCGGTGTTTACTTTTGTGATTAGCTGTGACTAGCCCTGTCTGTCTGTTCCACATGATCCCAAATCACAGAGATAATCAAAAAAGTACAAAAAGAAAGGCATTCATTTAAAGCCTTTAATTGTATACAACTGTCATATGACCTGCTGTGATTGGCCACAGTGATCACATGGTACTGGCAGTAAGCTTGTACAGAGATCTGTCATCGATCATGTCTGGTTGACACAGTGGTTGACAGATTACAACAGAGGATATGACGTCCTCTTAGGATAATAGGGCAGGAAGGGGTTATTTAGGAATATTTAAAGTGATATTAATCTCTTTATGCGTGGGCCTAAATTGCCAGGAGGGCGTCCATGTACGACATCCTGTGCATGAGCTTACCACCAATCATTGGTTGACAGTTAAAAAGTAAACAGAGCTAGTAATCGGCTGCATGAGTGTCAGCATGAGGAGAAAATTAAAAAGCCGATCAACATCTGCTGTCAGAGAGACATCAGTCCCGAAGAGGGAGAACTACTGCCACCTCATCTGTGGCCACTAATGCCATCTACCAGTGCCCACCAGTGCCACCTACCAGTGGAAGTCAGTGCCACCTATCAGTGCCCACCAGTGCCACCTATCAATGCCCACAACGATGCCCACCAGTACCACCTATCAGTGCCTATCAGTGCTGCCTATCAGTGTCACCTACCAGTGCCCATCAGTGCCACCTATCAGTGCCACCTATTATTGCCTTTAAGCGCCACCTATCAGCACTCTTCAGTGCTGACCCTCAGTACCCATCCATGCCACCCATCAGTACCCAGCAGTGCCACCTTATCAGTGCCGCCTTATGAGTGCCTATCAGTGCAGCCTATTAGTGCCCATCAGTGCAGTCTATCAGTGTCTATCAATGCCCATCAGTGCCGCCGCATCAGTGCACATCAATTAAGGAGAAAAATTACCTGTTTGCAAAATTAAAACAAACTATGAACACATTTTATTTTTCAAAATGTTTGGCCTTTTTTGTTCAGGAAAAATAACAAAAACAAAAAAAAAAAAAACATCAGTGATTAAATACCACCAAAAGAAAGCTCTATTTGTGTGAAAAAAATGATAATAATGTAATTTAGGTACAGTGTTGCATGACTATGCAATTGCCATTCAAAGTGTGACAGCGCTGAAAGCTGAAAATTGGCCTGGGCAGGAAGGGGGTTAAGGTGCCCAGTAGGCAAGTTTTTTAACCACTTGCTTACTGGGCAAATATACCCCCTTCCTGCCCAAGCCAATTTTCAGCTTTCAGCGCTGTCGCACTTTAAATGACAATTGTACATTACATTTAAAATACATTTTACCCATATGCACTTTTTATCATTTTTTTCACACAAATTGAGCTTTCTTTTGGTGGTATTTAATCACAACTGTTTTTTTTTTTGCAATAAAAAAAAGAAAATTTGGAAGAAATAAACAAAACTTTTTTCATATTTTGCTATAAAATTTTGCAAACAGGTAGTTTTTCTCCTTCACAGATAGGCACTGATGAGGTTGCACTGATAGGCTGCATTGATTGTCACTGGTGAGGCAGCACTGGTGGGCACTGATGGGGCGACACTGAAGGGCACTGATAGGGGGCACTAATGGGCACTGATAGGTAGAATTGATAGGCAGCACTAATGTGTACTGATAGATGGCACTGATGGGCACTGATAGGTGGCACTGGTGGGCATTGGTTTGCAGTACGAATGGGCACTGGTAGGTGGCACTGGTGGGCTCTCGTAGGTGGCCCTGATAGGCAGCACTTATAGGTGGCACTGATGATGAGACACTGATGGGCACTGATTGGCAGCACATGTGGGTACTGGTTAGCAGTACTGATGGGCACTAGTAGGTGGCACTGATAGACTCTGGTAGGTGGCACTGAAGGGCACTTGTTAGCAGCACTTGTGTTTACTGAGTGGGACTGATGTTCCTCTTACAGAAGCTGGTAATCGTCTTTATTTTTTTCTACTCACACTGTCACCATGAGGGGAAAAAAAAGCCGATTGCCGATTTCTGTTTACATCATGCGATCAGCCGTCATTGACTGACAGATGATCATGTGTAAAGGGCCACAGGGTGCCCGGGGGCAGCGCGAGAATGAGAGGACGTCCTGGCAATTTAGGTCCACACAGTCTTTTGGCTATAGCACGGGTGTGAAGTGGTTAAAAAAAAACATGCAATACTTACCTGCTCCATGTAATGGTTTTGCACAGAACAGCCCCGATCCTTATCTTCTCAGATCCCCCACCAGTGCTCCTGGCCCCTTCCTTCTGTGGGGTGCCCCCAGAGCAAGCAGCTTGCTATGGGGGCCCCCAAGCAGGCTCTTTCCTAAGCCCTTGCTCTGTGTGTCCGATCACACATGGAGCGTGACTCCGCCCC
This sequence comes from Pelophylax lessonae, assembly GCF_965119305.1. NCBI lineage: Eukaryota > Metazoa > Chordata > Amphibia > Anura > Ranidae > Pelophylax > Pelophylax lessonae. The sequence continues at coordinate 96,510,571 of NC_138771.1, read as the reverse complement.
ACCCTGCTCTCTCTTCATTGGCTCACTGGCTGTGATTGACAGTAGCTGTCTTGGTCAATGAGGAGGAAGAGACCTTGGAGAACTGCTGCTCTTGTTCACATCGCTGGAATGAGATCAGGCTCAGGTAAGCATTGGGGGGAGGGGGGGCAGGGGACTTGAGCCTTTCCAACCACTTTGAATTGTCTGATGGCAAGGTAATAAAACTTCATTCTCCCATAGATGCTACTGTCTAGGTGCACAAATTAAGTTTAATTTTCCCTGCAGTACAGTGTACTAACTTTAATGGAACCTTTCTAATTACTCTCATTGATAGATCCGAAAAATAAGCATTTAAGAAATACTCCTATCATTTTTAAGGACTTTCTACAGAATTTAGTGCAGTGGTATCTGGTACAAAATGTGTAACTTGTTATATTCCACTAATTGAAGGACCGTGGTGAGAAAATTGGCCAGGGTAATTACTATATGATCTGAACAGTCTGCTTGTTATAAGTGTAGCAATTATTTTCTTTCCTGTGACCAACCTGAAATGGAGATCTAACAATACACTTTTCAAGACCAGCAGTATAAGTATAAGAGATGTAAAAGGCTGATAATTGATCAATCTGCTTTGACCTTGTTGCTGTAATTCTACAAGCAGGTTTTTACAATGTCAATGCTTGGGTTAATACAGCAATATAATGATCTGTTATTACTACTGTGTTCCCTTTCCATTCGCTGCCATGAAGTCATGTACTGTATATTCCTGTTTGGGCTTCATGGATATACACCACCTTGCTTTGTAATTGATTTGCAGAGACAGCCTCCAGCCTGGATGGAATATGAATGAAGTTGGTAGACTTAAGACTAATGAGTTCCATGCATAATTCCGATACCGCTTTAGATAAATGTCAGCAAACAAATAAATTGTATACAGGCTCATTAGATTATGCTATAAATCTTTTATCATTTCAAAATCCCCCCCCCCCCCAATTGCTCCAGCTACAACCATATCAACATGCTTGTGACTTGTGTCCTGGTCATAGTTACATTTTTTTTTTTTTTATTGCAGTCTATTACATTAATGTCCATCTGTAAACTCCCACACTGTTTGTACAAATTACAGAGGATTTTACTAATGCAATTTTAACACCACAGATGTCTGATATTTACAGATTACATGATTTATGGCTGCTTATGTACTATGCAATTACAGAACTGTGTGTGGAATATATTTATTGCAAGTGTAAACAAACTATTTTCTATTTGCAAATAAGGGCTTAAGACCCCGTTCACACTGGGGCGACGCTACTTGCCGGGGCGACCTCACAGGTCGCGGTGCGCAGCTCGCACCGCGACCTCGGAGCGGCCGGCACGGACTTCATATCATTGAAGTCAATGCAGGTCGCTCCAGGTCACCCCAAAGAAGCTCCGGACCCTTTTTCTAAGTCGGAGTGACTTGTGTCGCTCCTATTAGAACGGGTCCACAGCTACTCTATGGCAGGCGACCTACGGCGACCTGTCAGGCGACCAGGTCGCCTGACAGGTCACCCCAGTGTGAACGGAGTCTTAAAGCCCAACTCCATGTTTAGCAACCCCTTCTAACACCCCCCCCCCCACCCCTACAACTAACTGCTGGTATGAAAAAAATATATATCCAAATGGCAATTTTACTTAAAATGGTTGTAGAGTCAGAAGGTTTTTTTTATGTTAATGCATTCTATGCATTAAGATAAAGAGCCTTCTGTGTGCAGCAGCCCCCCTAGCCCCCTAATACTTCCTAATACTTACCTGGGGTCCCTCTAGATCCAGCGTAGGAGTGTCTCCGCTGCCCGGGACTCCCCTCCTCATTGGCTGAGACACAGCAGCAGCGCCATTGGCTCCCGCTGCTGTTAATCAAAGTCAGTCAGCCAATGAGAAGAGAAAGTGGGTGGGGCCAGGTCACGGCTCTGTGTCTGAATGGACACAGGTAGCTTAGCTTTGACTCAGCTTGGGCACTCAACAGGAGGGAGGGGCCTGGAAAACCAAAGAGGGACCCAAGAAGAGGAGGATTGGGGCTGCTCTCTGTAAATCCACTACACAGAGCAGGTAAGTATAACATGTTTGTTATTTTCATTTTAAAAAAACTAAGACTTTAGGCACAGTGGCTCGTTATCGTCTGGCGACGTAGACCTACGTCACCAGACATTCCCCTCTCTCGGGAGGCTCGCTCCCGCTGTATTCAGTCACAGCGGGAGTCGGGCCAGGGGAGGAGCGCTGCAATGTCGCAGTCCCGCAAAAAGTCCCGCAAAAAAACCGCAGATCACCGCCAGATCGCTGCTATTACTAGTTAAAAAAAAAAACAATAAAAATTACATAAATTTTCCGTAGTTAGTAGCTGCAATAACTTTTGCGCTTATTTTGCTTATTGCGATTTTTTTGCTTATTGCGATTTTTTTTTACCAAAAATATGTAGCAGAAAACAAATTGGCCTAAAATGTTAAAAAATTTTGATTTTTACATTTTTTTGGGGGGGATTTCATATAAAAAAATTTGAAAAATATTGTTATTTTTTCAAAATTGTCTCTCTTTTTTTGTTTATAGCGCAAAAAGTAAAAATCGCACAGGTGATAAAATACCACCAAAAGAAAGTTCTATTTGTGGGGGAAAAAAAAAGGCATCAATTTAATTTGGGTACAGCATCGCGACACGTTCATTGAGAATTTTTTTGTCAAAGACATGTAGCTAAATACATTTTGGCCTAAATATATGACAAAAATTTAATATATTGGATATTTGTTAACTGTCAAAGTAGAAAAATATTGTTATTTTTTCAAAATTGTCGCATTTTTTTATTAATATCGCAAGAAATAAAAATCTCAGAGATGATCAAATACCTCCAAAAGAAAGCTCTGTTTGTGGGAAAAAAAGGACGTAAATTTCGTTTGGGTATGGCGTTGTATGACGGCGCAATTGTCAGTTAAATTCGCACAGTGCCGAATCGCAAAAAGTGGCCTGGACGTACAGCAGGAAAATAATCCTCCGGTGGTAAAGTGGTTAAAGTGGTTGTAAAGTCAGGAGGTTTTTTATCTTATTTCTATGCATCAAGATAAAAAGCCTTCTGTGTGCAGCAGCGCCCCTAGCCCCCCCCCCCATATTTACCTGAGCCCCATATCAATCCAGGGATGTTGCAGGAGAGTCTCGGCTTCCCCCTCATTGGCTGAGATAGGAGGCTATCCAATGGCTCCTGATGCTAACAATCAGTGAGCCAATGAGGATAGAAAGGGGTGGGGCCGAACTGCGGCTCCATGGGCTCTGTGTCTAAATGGACACACAGAGCAGTGATTTGACTCAGGTGCCCCCATAGCAAGCTGCTTTCTGTGGGGGCACTCAGAATGAGGTAGGGGCCAGGAGTGCCAGCGTGGGATCTGAGAAGAGGAGGATCTGGGCTGCTTTGTGCAAAACGACTGTACAGAACAGGTAAGTATAACATGTTTGCTATTTTAAGTAAGAAAAAAAAAATGAGACTTTAGTATCACTTTTAAGTGGTTCTAGAGGCAGAAGGTTTTTTTTATCATAATGCATTCTATGCATTGAGAAAAAAAACCTTCTGTGTGCAGCAGCCCCCCTCAGCCCCCCTAATAGTTACCTCAGTTACCTTATCTCGATCCAGCATTGTTGCACAAGAACATTGGCTCCCACTTCTGCAAATCAAAGTCAGTGAGCCAAAGAGGAGAAAGGGGAGGGGCCATGCTTTGGCTCTGTGTCTGAATGGACACACAGCAGCAGCTCAGCTTGGGTGCCCCCAAAGCCAGCTGTTTGCTGTGGGGGCATTTGGCAGAAGGGAGGGGCCAGGAGCGCCAGCAGGGAACACGAGAAGAGGAAGAATTGGGCTGCTCTGTGCAAAACCACTGCACAGAGCATGTAAGTATAACAAGTTTGTTATTTTGAAACAAAAAAAAAAGAGACTTTAACATCACTTTAAGCCACACTTTTCACTTTTATTCCTGGGGTCTTACTTCAGGTGTCCACATCCCTGCCTACTTAATGTAGACATCTGTTGTTGTTGGAACACTTGCAGCAGCAAGTGGCAGAAGAACTCAAGGGGCAGTGAGGGAACCAGTGTTCAGGAAGATAGGCAGGGAAAAATGAATCGTCCCTTGGGCAGGAAATTTAGCTTGGCTCACGGAAGAAACTGACTTTGATCCACCACACTGAAGAATGACTTAGAAAGCGATGACTGGAATTAAAATTGAACTTAACTGAAGCGCAGTGCACTATTTACATTTCATTTTTGCCTGGGGTTGGGCTTTAATGAGTGCATTCTTTATGTAATTTTCCATAAAGTTTATCTGGAAGTAATTTTATATGTTTGTGTTCTGTATTTGATGGTATTTTCCAATAAATGAATAATAGCCTCTTTAAGAATTGAGGCTACCTACAACGCTTGCTAACTTGTATGTAGAATTCCGGCAATTCAAAATGTGGAAAAATGTGTCAACATATTCCGTGCAAAAAAGACAAGATAAATTAGGTAGGTACTAAGTGCTATTCCTTCCAATTCGAATAATTAAATAAATAAATATACATCAAATTAAGTTAAATGTTCATCAAATAATTCCGTGCAAAAATGCAATAAAAATAAATAATTAATAGACAATTGATAGGTGATTGTAGTAAAGTGCAGGTGAAAAACTATAAATATAGTTATATTACTTGAGATAAATAATAAATAAGCGCAAGTGTTTTAAAAGTGTTATTTCAAGTCCATAAATCTGTAAACAATCAGTGACTGTAGTGATTACAGTTCAAAAAAAGGGAATTCCTTGTGCAAAGATGCTCATCCGGTACAGTTCAAAGTGCAAGTGCTCAGTGTGGATTTTCCAATCCGCCTTGTGATGTGTGGATGGCACAGATCTCTCTCCACCGTGGTATGGGTACATGTGGGTGACTTACCAGATGATGTGAGTCTCATATGCCATATAGCATTAAGACCACTCACGCTTGATTGGCCCTCAAGGCCAGGGTAGGTAACCTCAATAACACTCTGATCCTGGAATAGTGGTGGGTCCCTCCTTTTCCTCTCACCGCATTACGTATGGGCCAGGGTAAAAAGAGAAAACTCCAGATAGTGTAGTATGAAGAGGTATATATTTATTTCCCATCCATGGGCAAAATACAGTTAAAACGATGTATCAGGCAGCTTCCGTGAACGTACACAACCAGAGCATAGAATGGAGGGCGGTATGGCCGGCTTGCGTTCCACTCGCTCCTGTGATGTGTGTTCAACCTATTTTCCAATAGATTGGCAGATTCCCTCTCTTGAGGCTATCTGTCAATGAGGAAGGCTTTAGGATTCCAATAGACAAAGATATTGGGTGGACAGCCTGCCTTTATTTTTAGGTCATGATTGTCATGATAGGTCATGATGTGCCTTAGCACGTTAACTTTCCTCTGATTTCCTATTATGATTTAGTTGCTGTTTTTTATGCTATTTTATCAGAGTTCTTACTAAAAGAATGAAAAAGAGATAAGGTTAGGTTGGCCATAGATATTCAATTTTCTTTCCTTCAACCACATGTTGAAGGAAAGAAAACCACTCAATTCCCCCATCAACACAGTCAGTGTTGATGGGAGAATCTCTCCCGCAGTGGGAGGTGTCTCCACCTTCAGAATACAATGATCATTGCTAGAAACTTCAGTACAACCAGCTTGCCCATAAATATTTGGCTGGTTCCTGCTGAATGGGCAGAATTTCTATCCGTCTAAGGCCGGCGTTACAGGATTACCACACAGAGCATATTGTTTTCAGTTGGAGCTGACTGATTTGTAGTGAGAGAAATTAAAGCAGTAAATCATAATCAATGTGCAGCACTAGTAAGGCAAGCCATAGGAGGAAACAAAATCCTAGTGTTGATGGGGGAATCCCTCCCACAGCGTCATTGTTTTCTGCCAGCAGGCCTCCTTCCTGTCTGACAGTTTGAGTGAAGAAATGTAATCAGAACACCAAGAATCTCTAAGAAGGGTCCAAAGCTTTATTCACATGGTCACCTGGTACACATACGGCCTTATGAGTTTTCTTTTTAGGCATGTTTTTGCTTTATTTCCCTTCCTGTCTTAGGATGTCTGCAGTCTAAATGAAGTAGTAAAGCAGATACCTTTTACCTTTGGACAGTAGCATTGTCAGTCTGGGGAGATGGTAGTGTATAGTCCGTCATAGATGGTTTGAATCTTGACTGGTTCAGCAGGGACTGGCTGAGATTCAACCTATCTATGGGCAGGCTGATTGTATCCAAGTCATATCCAATTTGAATAAAACCAGGATGTCAGATTTTTACATGCGATTATTGCCAGGGCTATAGCCTAATTCCTTTGAAAATGTTATGTGTAATGAAACGCGTTAGGATTAACAAGAGTGCCGAATTGTATTGAATGCTTTTTACCATCTGACCCATTGTAAGTGCATTACTTTCTTTGCTTTATTAAACCATTTAAACGGTATCACGTTATGGTGTCTTTTCAATTTATCCCACATACACCTTTCTGAGTGGGGATTTCCATATATCCATACGTGTACCATCCTTGAGTGACCTTCCTATATCCACCATTTGGAGGAGAATTCGTGGAAGCCTCTGCCATCTGTTCCAAGGAGACCATCACTTTCAGCCTGCATGACCCAATTGCTGTAAGGTTCTTTGGGTCCATGCCATCTGGTGAGCGAATTATATTCTCTTTTTGGCGTGGGATTTATCACAAGTATTCACTCTTCTATGTGGGACTGGTCACCTTCCCTTTTTTTTTTTTTTTGGTTAACTTTGAATATTGGACTTTATTTTTGCATTTCAGTGTGTATCCCACTGTACTCACTTTAACATTTGAGCACTGCACAATTTATGTTTATATATAGCTAGCCTCCTGCCGAGACAACAAAATAGCCCCGCAGGAAGGATTCCACCATCAATGCTGACTGTGTTGATTGAGGAATTGGGTGGTTTTCTTTCCTGTAACCATGGGTTGAAGTAAAGAAAATCGCATCATCTATGGCCTGCCTTAAGCCTAGTACACACGTGCCAAATTTCGGATGACATTGGCCGGTTCAATATAAACCAGCGCACATTCGGCCCGTGTGTTTGGCACCCGGCCGACTTCTGTTGGACGAGTATGCTGGAAAACCAGCAGTCAGCGCTCTCCGCCATTGGCGCTCTTGGCCATTAAAGTGTTCTGGCCGGGGGGGCTGCACCCTGTCAGAACACAACAGCTTAGCGGGGGAGATTGCTGTATTAACATTGGTTTGTTAGTACAGCGGCTCCGAGCGAAGCTGTCAATTCTTTTCCTTTTAAAACGGAAAAGAACAGGTAGCCTGTAAAAGTTTTTAAAGCATCGCCTATAGGGATTTGTAAGTACTGTACTTTGTCACCGTTCGCGAGCGTGCGCAATTATAAAGCATTAAATTGCGTTTTAAAGACCGCTGCGCAAATACAGTGTGACATAAAATATTGCAACAACCGCAATTTTTTTCTCTAGGGTCTCTGTTAAAAAAATATATATACTGTAATGTCTGGGGGTTCTAAGTAATTAGGATACTGCAATCCAAATTTTATGAATGGGTAGGCTGCAGTAGCCTTGCGGAGGCTAACAGCGATGCTATAGCTTTATCTTCTCTTTATTATAAATCACCAGCAATGTTTTAAAACTTGAGAATTTAGGTATAATCCCTACTCACACCAATCCATCTATTATTACTGTATTCTGTACATATTACGCAACGCGTGATGCTTATTTAAATTGGCATTCAAATCTAAGTTCTCTGAATAATTACTAAACTGCTGTAAGATACTGAATTCCAAAGACATAAGAGAACATCTCAAACTGATAGGATTTGTGGCCGATTCCCTAATTTATTTCTTGTATTATTAGTAGAGAGTGCTGCATGAAAGGATAATCTCTAACACCTTTGAACTATTGTATTATTCCACTAGACAGCTTTTGTTAAGCATAGAAGATCTAAAGCGTTTGATATAAAATAAACAACAATGAACAGAGATTTGTTCAGAAATAAACACTGTTAGCCCCATATGAACACCTGGGCTGAATGCTGGTTAATGCTGTATAAAATGTATATATAATTATAATAGCTTCATAACAAGGAATGTTACAACAGGAGGCAGCAGAGCATATTGCATGACTGTACTCCAGCCTCCATGATGTACACCAGATAATAAAGATGAAAGGTTGACATCACTTCATCATAGAAATAGCTGTGGATTTCCAAGTTCATCAATTAAACAGCAGGTGTGATTTAATAATTTAAAATAAGGTTGCTTGTACTGGCTGCACAAATTCAGCCTCCCTGTAGTAGCAGTAAAATGCATGAACATTTAACTGATTGCTGTGCGTCTTTCTCTCTTTAAATGCTATATAATGAAGAATAATATTATGTACAAAGTTTATGTTAGGTGGCTACAAGAAAAAGAACAGGAAAAGGAAGCATCCACAAGTAAATCCCAGTAATTGTTATATCCTACAAGGGGGTTAAAGTTTATCCAGCTACTGCATGGTGTTACATCTGGCTCTTAAAATACTATTCTGCTAGAGAGGGTAACCAGGAGTAGTTTAATTCAATTGGCTCTCGTAGGCCTGTAAAGTGAAACCGCGGCGCTTAAACAATAAGAAACAATTTCATATACAAACGTATCCAAACACAATATGTCTTATAAATTATAAGGTGCAAACGTGCAAATTGTTTGTAAAAAAAAAAAATTATGGTAATCAGTGGCGGCTGGTGCTCCATGGGCTGGGGGCCGCAGATGGACCACACCAGCTCCAGCCACACCATACCCCCCCCACACTAGCTCCAGCCCGCAGACCATACCCCCCCGGACCACACTAGCTCCAGCCAGCACACCATACCCCCCCTCCCAGGACCACACCAGAGCCCGCACACCATACCCCCCCCTGGACCACACCAGTTCCAGCCCGCACACCATACCCCCGGACCACACCAGCTCCAGCCCGCGCACCATACCCCCCCCGGACCACACCAGCTCCAGCCCGCACACCATACCCCCACCGGACCACACTAGCTCCAGCCCGCACACCATATCTCCCCTCCCCAGACCACACCAGCCTGCACACCATACCCCCCCCGGACCACACCAGTTCAGGCCCGCACACCATACCCACCCCCCGTCGCCGGCTCACTCACCCTGGACTGACATGTGGAGGGCAGGTGGCGGAGGCTTCCCCCTCAGTCTCCTCCATGGTTCGGGCTTCCCCTGCGTCTCCTCCCTCCTTCTCCTCCTTGGCCAATAGCATGGCTTCTCCTTTCAGCCAGTCAGGAAACGGGGCTCAGGACCCTCTTCCTGATTGGCCAGGAGGAGAATCCGTGTGACAATAGCGAATATACATTCGCTATTGTCACAAAACTGGGTAGGCTCAGGGCGCAGTGCTCTGCGCCCCGAGCCCACACTTTTTTTAAGCCTATTAGTGCCTCTGGCTCTAATCACGTGCTTAAAAAAAAAAACATTGGAATCCATGCGTCCGGCACCTTGCATGAAGATTAGGGGGCCAGACGCATGGATAGGGGGGGAGGCGCCCCTGCGCCCCCAATGGACGGGCCCCCACTGGTGGTAATGTAGTCCATGTAATAAATGTAAAAGTCCACAGAAAGAGAATAAGGGTCTGTGCTATTCTCTGTCTGATATATCACTGACAATATGAATTTGCTTTTCTCTTGTAGTCCTGTAGCTTCTGATGTGGGCCAAACATTGCATTAAGACCTAGTTTATGAGGGCGTATTTAATTGTACATTTGTGTGAAGCATCATGTTTGCCCGTACAAAATGCACAGGTGTTCCGTGCAGCCATGTGCAGGCAGTCCCATTCATGTCTATTGGGACGCAACGACTACTCAAACACAGCTGCTGCTTCCAATTTTACAGCCATGCAGGTTCAAGTGTGTGTCCCCAAATGTGTATAGTTTGCCCGATAGACATGAATAGGACTGCCTACACATAGATGCATGGAACACCTCTGCATCCCATGTGAGAAAAGATGGCCCTTTGCATGTATGTATGCTTTGATATGGCCATGTGAACAAGGCCCAATGAGCAATGTGGCAAACAGTTTGCTGAGTGCTGGTGTGTAGTGAGCTGTTCATTTCAGTACATTTTTTTCAAATCTTAAGTCAGGGTGTCCTGCTATGCTTGAAGCTGTTGTCCTGTGAGCCACTTGTCACGCAAGCTGTTAACTCCCAAAAACTTGTCTTCTGATTCTGCTGTGGCTTTGACCTCCTCCTGGCAAAGTTTCCTGCAGTTTCCAAGTGCCTTTTGATGGTGTAGGAAACTGTACTCACTGACACCTTGGCTTTCTTTGCAATTTCTCTAATAGAAAGAACATGTTTTTAAGAATTTTAATAGTCTGTCTGCCTTCTTTTGTTAATTGCCTTTTACTTGCCATTTTAAGAGCAAAAAACAATCTTGCTTAAGAGGGTATAGTAACACAGTCTGTTACAACACTGCTTTTATATAGACAAATAGCTTGTAAGTATTTAACAAAAAATGGGACACTTGCAGGAATTGTTAGCATAAACATTCAAGGCTTAATTTACCTACATTGCTGGGGAAAAAACAGTGAGTTATTAATCCATTACTTCTTCCCTGAAAAGAGGTATTTTTGTATATCTCTGAAATGTACATTATTTCAGTTTTTGTTAACCTAAACATTTTTTTTTTCTTACCTCTGGCCTTTAACTGCTTACCTACTACTTGAACTGTTGAACTATAACTTACTGTAACTCATTTCCCAATGAGTACTAGGAAACTGCATAGAAGCCCCCATCAACAGGGGCAGACTGCCAGCTTTCGGCCCAGGGTGCAAGTACAAACCAGAGGCCCATGGTGCAGGGCCCCCTCCCACTGTCCCTCACCCCCCTCCCACTCTCCCAATCCTCCTCCTGACCCCCATTCCAAGCTGAAGCCCTGCTCCAGATACTCTCTACTTACCAGCTGAATCTGGGTTTCTGACCTGGCCAGCAGGGGGAGGTTGGGGGGAGCTGGGACAGCTCAGTTGTGGTTGGGGCTGGCCAGGGCAGAAGAGTCTCCAGTGGAGCATAGAACCGGCCTCTGCTCAGACACAGTTTACACCATCCATGCTGGGGGGGGGGGGGGGAGGCCCGCGCTTTGTCCTGGTCTTCAACCCGCACTCAGGAATCCTTTAGGCATGTCTGTGGCAGAAGTGGTGCAGCCTTTTTATGGTGCATCAGAGTAGCCTGGGGGGCAATTGCCCCCCTGGCCCAGTCCTCCCCTGCCCACCAAGGAGGTGAAGTGTTAACATGGGTACAGTGTGATGTCATTATTTTTTTCATGATATCTTCAGGTGTTTTCATTTACTATCATAGGGATGGGAGGGAATATTCACAGAAATTAGGAACAATGTGATTTCCAGGTACAATGTGTTCTTTATGGGAAAGGGCACAGGAAGAGGGGATAATGATAAAACACTTTTTCTTTTTTGCAGTCCCTTGGCTTTAGCTTTTGGGAGAGCAGCCATATTTCAGGTAGATGTGAATAGTGATCTTTCTAAGACACATTTGTACATACAGTACTCACATAGTTCCTTTATTGCTATTTCTTGACCCAACAGAAATCATCATATTCATATTTTTATGTGCTTACAGGAAGACATTGATCCACCTATTCTGAAAGAATTCCTTTGATCTTCTCTTTTCTTCCAATCCAAGCATGGAAGTTTTTGCAATGATGCCAACATCTTTACACCCATATGTGCTCCCAGGTGTGGAAAGACAGGAGAAAACATGCACAGATGAGAACATTAGCATATAAGAGATGTAATCTGTTTTTTTTTTTCACACCATAATTTTTTTTCTGGTTCTGTGGCTCCTACTGTAAAAAAAAAAAAAAAAAAACCTAAACATAAAAAAAACAAAATATGCCAAGGATCCGTTAAATAACAGTATTCAGTTCAGTCCAGGAATTTTCTACTTCACGCACAGAAATTTCCCAGTGGGAAACCTACTGAATGTGGAAAGAAAAAAATGAAATAAATATATGAATGACAAGATGCAAAATGATACAGTATTTGGTACACCAAATGACTAAAACAATAGAAGAATATGGGGTTAACTGGATTGCCCATCAATCTCTAGATATTATAAGTAAAAAGAGCAAAAGAAAAAAGACAGAACAAGCAGAAGGAAACTGTATAAGCACAGCAGACCTTCTGCTTCTATCCCTTGGGCTTTACTCCCAGGTTATAACAATGAAAATCAACAAGGGATATTAATCATTTAGCTGTTATAGCAGCGGTGTCAGGGCAGTCAGCAATCTACCGGCCCTAGGCATTTGTAACTAGCATACTGCAAGAACAGTCATTCCATCTGTCTGTCTGTCTAGGAAATTAGGAACCCATGTTTAAAGTACAGAACATTAAGTGGCCTTTGAAACAACTGTATGAAAGCTTTTTCCATGTTTATCATATTCTATATCTATTAAAAATGATATCCTAATGTTGCCTATGGTAACTGACTGGATTAAATATTTCATGTTCAGTCCAAGTTTGAGAAAGAAAACAAAATCACGACTGGCTGCTATGGGCAATACCCTTATTTTATTTTCTCCAGGTTTCATAAATTGGTCTCCCTAGACTGTCAGGAATGTTGGAAAATAATATGTCAGTGTGCCAACCAATGAGCTTTGTTTAAGAGAAAAAAAAAAGAAAAAATTAAAGTAATTTGTTCTCCTGGGCAATCTGGGTGAAAGTGTTTACCAAAGAGCAGAGGTCACCTAACAAGGTGGAGGGTATTTAACTTTTGTGTAACAGTATAATTTTGTACTGCTCCGTTTAGAAAGACCTCATACTGAACACATTACCAGCCTGGACTGAGCAATAGCTTTAGTGCAGCCAAACTTTACTGAGGACTAGAGATGAACTTGGACACCCTTTGAACTCTCCTCTATCCATACTTCAAAGTCCCATCATCAACTCTTTTGAGGTTACTGTTCTAGTTTTGCTTGGTTGAAAGTCCCTATTTAAGGCTCATATTAGGGTATTACCCTCAACACAAAAGGTTTCACTGTGTCTTTTAGTCCGTAGCTAGTTTATTTTTCAGACTGCAGGCATTTGAACATTGTGCTTACCTATAGAACATGGTAGAAGAGCTATCACAGCCCATTACTGCTAGAATTGACATCAGGGAGCTCACCGCTTTTCTGGTGAGTATACAAATTTTACTGAATGGGGGGGGGGGGGGGGTGTGGGGGTAAGTACCGCGCTTCAGGGAAATAGGTGTATTATATTCATAGTGTATATAAATCAATATTAAATAAATAAATAAATATATACTGTGGTGGTGCTGAAAAAATCTTGTGTAGTGTCTCCTTTAAGGATTATATATATTAATGATGAATCTCCAATGAATCAATAAATCTTAAAACTCCTCTTTTCCTGAAAGTGAATCTATAAATATAAAGTGCAAAGGTGCATATACATTTAATAAAGGTGCTTATAGTGTTATCTATATTAATCCCAAGTGTTTAAAATGAATGTTCATAAAAACAATGACAGTAAAGTGTTCAGTGCTCAAACATCAACAAAAAAAATAAATAATTCTGTGTCTTTCACAATATAAAGATATAGGTAAAGATAAAGTGCTTCAGTCTTTATAAAGGGCTGAAATGTCCCAAAAGCAAATAGGAAATAAATTATTATTTATTTTTTTGTTGATGTATATAATCCTTAAAGGAGACACTACACAAGATTTTTTCAGCACCACCACAGTATATATTTATTTATTTATTTAATATCCATTTATATACACTATGAATATAATACACCTATTTATTTAATGCATGTTTAAATTTTCCCTGAAGCGCAGTACTTCCCCCCCCCCCCCCCATTCATATCAACGTATAACTGTATAGTTTACAGTAACTGGTACACGCAGCATTAGGGGTATCCCCATTCACAATCCTTAAGACAGCGCGAGACTCACACCCATATATATACAAATTTTACTGTTACTATTGGCACTGGGAATAATTAGTACAGTGGTAAATGCGTTGTTTTAGTTTAGTTAGAGGGAACTTTGCTCAAGGGCCTGGTAGCCAATGTTTAGTAGAAAGGAAAAAAACAAACAAAAGTCCAAGATCTTGTAAGCTTTCCCACACAGGGGTTTTTCTGCAGTAAAATACAAATGAAATCGCCAGCCCACATGGCTACTTTTCAACCGTATTGCTGTTATTGGTACTGGTCTCTCAGACCACCAGCCCTTCCACACACACAGCCTCGTCCTTCTGGGATGCACACAGTAACTATCGCTGCACAGTTTTGTCCACAAAACTTGAATGCTGGGTTGGAGATTTCTTCCCTCCCAAGGCACTTTGAAATCTCCCAACTACAGAGTCCCAATCAGAAATATTAAAATCCAGAGAAATCTGCAAAATATGTTTTCTCCACTTAAAATTAATGCTCCATAATTCTGCACTCTTCTGTCCTTTTCCTGACCAATTTCACAATGACAGAACCTTGCACTGTAACAGCACTAATGTATGCACAACCAACCCAGGGCAGCTTTAATATATGAAGGGAACCTTTGCAACAAACACAGGTGATGCCTCTCTAAAATTCCTGGAGGTATTAAGTAAACCAATATAACATTAAAACTAGGAATGAGTTTTGGATTTATGGCCCTGAAGGATTTGCACTGAACTCTGCATGTTCACAATTGTGGACCAAGTGAACAAAAAGGCCATATTTTGCCTGTTGCTCGTGTGGATCTTTTGGCTGCTACTGCAGCAGGAAGTCATTCATTTAGTGGCAGTATCACTACAGCCACTAAATGACAGCTTCTAACTGTGCTTCCTGCGTCCTAGCAACCAAGGATTTTGTGCAGGCCAACTGCCTTCATCCTAGCAACTAATGACATAATTGATTGTTAGGATGCTGGTGGCTGCCCAGTCATTGGTTGTTGACTATGCAAAAAAAAGACCCTTGTCTTAATATGCAGCTTGGATGGCCAATAAAATGGAAAGCACCTTGTACACATGTTGATGAGGATAGAGCCAATTCTTGACATCCCTGGCTTGGTGGATGTGGGGGTCTGTAGGGAGGGGTCTTTTCAAAATCTATAAGCCCCCTTTAAATTAGGGGGGGCTCTGGGAATCTTCCCTCTGCTACATGAATGACTAAGGCCTGGTTACTCTTTCACAAAGTCTTTTATTTAAAAAAAAAACTTATGGTCCACTATGAAATACCATAGATGTTCAGTGGTATAGATCTACATCAATCACAATGAATTACACCCACTTACCTGCTAAAAATCAACTGCTTTAAACACTGTTGCAATCTGCTCTTAATGGATTCCTCACCACGAACCCCATTTCACCAGTCATCCGTTGAATGTAAACAAAGGGGTTGGGATCTCAGGTGATGTAATGATCCATAACTATATGTGGGAAGAGATGCTTTACCAGGCGTGAAACCCATGTTGAGAGCATGCGGTCTGGCATGATTTGGGCGTTGGTGGGGACCTCCACTTTGGTGCATTCTCAGGAAAGGGTCTGGCATGGATTTTGAGGGAGGCTTATGTTTTTTTATTACATTTTTTGCACAGGGTACCCCCTTAAACTCCATACCAGACCCAAACTGAACACAAGTAGAACCCATCACTATTCAGTATTCTACTAGATGCCTGCAGGTTACACAAATAAAACCAACAAAATGACACAGGATGATTTTAACTATTTTTAAAAGCAACACTGTCCTGATGTACTAGCAGGTAACAAAAATATTGTTGTTGGCCCCAGTGAAAGTCAAGTGGGGAAAAAAGAGCAGTCTTGTATAGTGTCCTAATGGTTAGCACTGTCTTCAGCACTCTGGTTCCCTGTGCTTTATGGGTTTCTTCCAGGTACTCCAGTTTTCTCCCACATACTTCTAGGTTAAATGGCTCCTATCCAGTGGTGGCTGGTGCGCCATGGGCCCGGGGGGGGGGGGGGGGCGGCTGATATCTGAAGGGATATCTATTCCTAGAGGTCTGTGATGCCTAAAGAAAGTTCCACAACTGAGCAATGGTTACCCTGGCTGATATCTGAAGTGATCTCTATTCCTAGAGGACTGTGATGCCTATAGAAAGTTCCACTGGCCCCACCATACCACCCCCCTGGACCACACCAGGCCGCATACCATACCCCCCCTCCGGCTCACTCACCCTGCCTGGATAAGTGGAGAGAGGGCAGGCAGCAGCAGCAAACGGCGATGGCGGCGGCATCAGCTTCTTCCCCTTCAGTCTTCTGCGTCTTCTGCCTCCTCCTCCATCTTCCTCCATCCTCCTCCTCCATAGCCAATGGCATGGCTTCTCTTTTCGGCCAATAGGGAAACGGGTCTCAGACCCGCTTCCTGATTGGCCAGGAGGAGAATCCATGTGACAATAGCGAATATTCATTCGCTATTGTCACACAACTTTTTTTAGCCTGTTAGAACCTCTGGCTCTAATCACATGATAAAAAAAAGCCCCTTTAAACTCCCTGCATGTAGATTAAGGGGCTGGGTGCATGGATGGGGGGGGGGGCAGCGCCCCTGCGCCCCCAATGCACCAGCCACCACTGCTCCTATCTAAATTGGTCCTAGTATGTGTATGTATGAATGTGAAATAAGGAACTTTGATTGTTAGCTCTTAAAGGGCAGAGACTGATGTAAATATACAATAGGTAAAGTGTTACGTAAATTGTCAGTGCTATATAAATACCTGAAATAGAAAAAAAAAATTTCTACTTGTCTTCCACAGGTTTGGTCTATTCCCAAAGATGCGTAAGACCCAACAATGAGGTAAAAGCTGAAATGAACAGGTTGTTTCTTTGTGCTTTATAGAAATAGGATATAGGAAATACCTATAAGCATTTTTTTGGTTGTGAAATGGGATTCATATGTTTGAAATGCCATTTTTTTGGGACGATCCGTAGACAGTTCTGGGCATAATGTCAGAGAATAATGCAATAAAGGAAACCTGGCAGGAGAGAAAAATGAAACTGCTGTTGTAGCCAGAATGCTCCTGACATTGTATATTTGCTGGCTGTTAATTGCCTGACCTCACACACTCTCTCCCATTTTCTGAATGTATAATGTGTAAGGTCATGGAGTTGACAGGCACCAACTGTCCCTTACAGTTCAGCTAAAGTGTAAGACTCAAACAACATAAATAACTAAAATAGGTAACTCAATTCTTCTGTATTAAATCACATAAAGTCTGTGTATAGCCCAAGCATATTCTTTTTAGTTTTGAATAAAGTAGGGAGGAGTAAATCCCATAATAGGTTATTTTTTGCTGTCTGTATCCTGCTAAAAAAAAGTCTCTCTATATTTCCTGTCCTGGTGACACAACAGAAAGGGAGATAAAATAACCCAAAAGAGAGCACAATTTATACCTCCAGTTGTCATCAGAACATTTTTTACATTTTGAAGATATCCTCTAACCTCTTGCTCTCATGACAATTCTAAAATCTAGGATTTTCAGTTACCATCTGTCTTTCTGAAAGTGGTCACCAGGCAAATAGAGAGGTAAATGTCTCCAGCAGGAAAACAGACCACAAACATTTTTGGTAGAAGGACTAGTCCTATCCAAAACTAATCCTAAATCCAAAAAATCCAAATCCCCCCAAAAAAAAAATGTTTTATATAAATCCAACCATACAAATTTGAAGGTTTTTGAAAAATGTTTTATTGTATATCCCCATTTGCCTCTGTTCTGTAGGTACTGATATATTGATGGAATAGACTTGATAAAATCTTTATATGAATGCTCAGCAACCATTTAGACACCAATTTTATTGGCAACTGAAGTACAAGTCCATTTTAATCGCACTCACATGCACCAAAAAGACAAGCGCTTAAAACAATGTTATCCATAGTGATAGCGTGTTCGCCCGGTCCTCCCTGCGTCCACGGCGGTATGTCAGACCTGCGAGCACCGCCACCGCTCACCCGATCTCCTGTTCCGGTCTATCGTGTAGCCACGCCCTGATGCATTTGGTCACATCTGACTTTGTCAAAGGGGGGGTTTGACATACCGCCATGGAGGCGGGGAGGACCGGCGAACACGCTATACCTACGGATAACATTGTTTTAAGCGCTTGTCTTTTTGGTGCATGTGAGTGCAATTAAAATGGACTTGTACTTCAGTTGCCAATAAAATTTTAAAACATTATTGCGCTAGTCAGGCTTTCTTGTTTCTCTTGTATGTGAATGGGAGAGGAGGAGCTGACCAAGCATTTTGCATTGGAAGTGGATTACTGTGGTTACTTGTCATACAGTGTTGCTTGCCTTAACCATGTTGATGGTGGGCCATACTGTGGGGTGAGTTATTTGGCTGAAGGGGAGTGAGTCACAGAGGTGGTGGAACCCTTGGTGATCTTCTATACAGCACGGGACTCACTATTAGCTGATCACTGTTTTTTCAGATTCACCATTCATCATTATTTTTGATGAAACCTTGTGCTTATTGTCTGTTGTGTGAAACTTGAAAAAGAACATGAACTACTTTGGAGCCAAACTAGGTATTTTTGTCCCCAAAGATTTTAATTAGAGCACCAGGAAAACTCTTGAAAAATGCATGTTTATTCACATTTTTCAGGCACTCCCATTTAAAAGTCTTTGGGCTCAAAAATGCACAATTCTGCTCCTGTACAAGATGCGCTGTTAGACCATAAAACACATGCAAAAATGCTTTTAAATTGCCCGGCTATGCTTGTGTACAAGTTTGTATGGGGAGTTAGACCTTAAGCCGGCCCTACATGGATCTAAAGTCATGGACTGGTCAAATTTCGATCCATGTATGGGAATCCTAGTTGTACACAAGTCGATCCATTGATTGACTTGAGTACAACCAGCCTGTTGTGTTTTGTCCAAACAATTAGTGCTGCCGGCAAAGGCCAACAACACTTATCATTGTAAAATACCACTAAATATGTAAAGTGATCCTCTGCGCTGAAAGGTTAAATTTACACAATGAATATCTCAAATGCTGCTGCTTGATCAAATAGAATATTGTAAAGGATGACATTAGTCAAAAGACAAAAATAGTCTTTTTGACTTTAAATTTCAGCAGCGCAGGGATGGTGATAACCATTGTGTTCTGCCAGTAGGCTAAGTGAAGTTTGTACAATGTCTGGCCAGCTTTACAAAGTCTCTTCTAACAGAAAACTCTACATTTTAGCAATGTTTTAAGGTTTATCTCAGATTTAGGCTCCTTCAAGAGCAATGCCTTTATTCCCCTGATGGTTGTCCTTGTTGTTGCTTGCAACAGACGGTGATTAGGATGCAGTTCCACCATTATTATACAAAAACAAATTACTCTGCCCGGGTAATATGAAAATTTAAATAGTATTGCTATTCTCCCATACCAGCAGATTTATCCAGTACCCTAATGAACCTTTTAATCATTTGATGATTAAAGAATAGAAATGTTATGCGATGCGTGGTACATTTTTTTTCTACATTTTTTGTAGCTCTGACAGAGCATAATCTATTCTTCCTTCTTCACTGACAGATTAGTAATAGAACCACCTCAGTGATCATAGAAATCTTTCTCAGACACCAGCAATAACTCTAGTAATGATGGATTTTTTTATTTTACTGCGTGATTGGTTTATCGTGCATCGTGGAAATCCTTTAACGAGCAAAGTTACAAGCATAGTTTTTAAAAAAGATATCTTTATTGGTTTAGCAATATCAGGAGCACCTTAATACTTTGAGCAGCATGTTCAGTAAGAAACCAAAATGAAGCTGATTACTTAAAGCAGATTTTGACCCATAACAACTTGCTTGTTGTTGGAGGCTGCCATTTTTCTGAGACCCAGAGCCCCCAAACAGCAGTAAATCATAAAGTGGAACTAAACCCAATTGATTTAAGGGTTTCAAAAAACAGTTACATTCCTGGAATGCCGGGATTGCTAACTGTCACATTTGCTTGTGTCCTCAACCAAACTGTCAAACGAGCAAATGGCTGGTGTCATAACTGATCACGTGTGCAGCATCAGGGCAGTTGCCATTTAAACAGAAGCAGCTTAATCAACTGAAGCTGTAAAACTAGCGCACTTCAATATACTGTAGTAAATATGCACTAACGTGCTTCAATATATTGCAGTAAAAGTGCACTAGCTCAATTCAATATACTGCAGTAAAAGTGCCCAGACACACTTCACTATATTGCAGTAAAAGTGCACTAACACACTTCAATATATTGCAGTAAAACTGCACTAACGCACTTCAATATTCTGCAGTAAACGTGCACTAATGCGCTTTAATGTACTGTAATAAAAGTTCACTAAGGCACTTCAATATACTGCAGTAAAACTGCACTAACACAATTCAATATACTGCAGTAAAAGTGCACTAACGAAATTCAAAATACTGCAGTAAAAGTGCACTAACACACTTCAATATACTGCAGAAAAAGTGCCATTACGCACTACAACATACTGCAGTAAAACTACCGTGATGAACTACAATATATCGCAAGTAAACTACCCTGACACACTACAATATACTGCAGTAAAACTGCCCAGACTCTATACACTGACAAACTTCAATATACTGCAGTAAACCTGCACTGACACACTAAACTGACAGTAAAAATGAACAGTTGCACTACACTAATGCTGCACTATCACTATATTTACACTACACTGATACTTTACACTCACAATAGAAGTGCAATAGCGCACTTTAACAAACTCTATTAATATATCATGTTAGCTTGTTATTCATATCTTGTTTTTCTGATACTGTTTTCAGAACACTAGCGTTTTTTCTTCTCCTAAAGAAGCCCCATAGGGCGAAACATGTTGGGAGGTTACACTGTTATGCGGCTGTGGAAATAACAACAGCAACACCATGTTTAGAACGTATGTATTTTTATTATGAATTGTTTTTAACAATGTATCAATAAATAATGTATTTTAAGACAAATGTAGTTTATCATCGTTTGTATTGAGCGCCTTTAAAATTCCGCTACCATTTCTAAGTTTCCTATACCAAGGCATGTGGTGCTGTTAATAGGTGGTCACTCATCCACACCATTAATGAATATCCAAAGCCTAGAAGATCTACAATATACAATCGACAATATATTCTCTCTCTCTCTATGTACTTTAGCAGCAGCATACCCTATCCTTTCACTATCAAAGCTAACCACATTGTCAAAATGGCACCTGGGAAACCAGCCTTTCCTAGTGAGGGAGCTCTGGCTTATCTATTGTTCTAAGGTCAGGCTCTTCCAAAAATCAATGGTCAGGAAGTGTATTAGTGGTAATTGGCTGTTGTGGATGCAAAATTGCGCATTAATTTGCTGAGTCTGCCAAATGAGTACAAGCTGGATTCCCCTTGAACCTATGCTCCACCTGAACCGAAATCTCAACCCTGATGGTGTTTTTAGAATGCGTTAAAGCACATTGACTTGTGATTTGATGCATTTCCATTGATTTTAAAGGAAGCGTATGTGCTTTAAAAAAGAGATGTATGAATGGGCTCTTGCTGCTATTGAGAGATTAATTCACTTGTTGGCCGTCACCTCATTTGCAGTATACTGAAATATGAGGCTAATTAAATAACTTAAGCAGTTAAACCTGTCAGTAGTAATGAGATTAAATTACCAGTGTAGCCCTCTACCCCATATGAATAGCACGGGCAAAACAATAACAGATTTGTGTTTATAAAATATTATTTTATTAAAAAAACATTAGTCTAACACTTACAAAAAACTGATGTGGTGGCATTGCATCAGATTTTGTGATAGGACAAATCTTTTTGTTTTTAAAATGTGTTTAATATGTGATCGTGCATATGAGCCACATTATGTTACATGATCCCTGCAGCTTCCGTCAAAGAATCTGCAAAGATGCTCAGACAGACATCTGTGTACACACTTGGGGAGGCCACAACAATTAGAAGGAAAGCTAGCATGAACACTGCATGCACACAATGACTTGGCAGGAGAGAATGCATTAATGTATTCTGCTTCCCCTTTATGACTTACACAGCTTCTGAGCTAAGAAAAAAAGAACATGTAATAAATGACTGTAAACGATCACCTTGTAAAACAACCCATTCCCTTTAAAATAGAAATGAAAGACAAAACATTTTTGTATAGTTATAAATAAAACATTATACATACCTTTTTTCCCTTTTTTATAAGTGATCACATACCCTCTGTTCTCAGCTGCATTAGTTCCGGGGGAGGAGAAGCAGAAGCACACTGAGCTTCCCAGTGAGTGGCTGTGCAGGATGGGTGTGTCAGGACAAGTCTGATTATTGGAGGAGAGCAAGAGAATGACAAGAGAAGGGCACACGACCTTGTGTATTACCACTAAAAAGTTTATTAAAATCAAAGAAGGGTAGCGTACAATATACTCACAAACATAGGATAAGTGCAAGCATGTAGGAAATGGGAACCACTCGCTTCCAGAACACTTCTCTACTGCTGGATAGCGTGATGGCGTCCTCAAAACCTGGTGTGGTTTACGCGTTTCGAGGGAGGACCCTCTTCCTTAGAGCCAGAATTGCCACTGACCCACCATACACTCCCTGGATGTTATATAGCCAGCATATACCGCCCACACCACCCTGCTCCGCCCCAGGAGGGGCAAAGGTCAGGGACAGGTGTAGGTGTAAACAAACTGGGGTGCGTGCCCCAATGTGCAGGTACATGTAATAGATGGTGTTCAAAACATAATATGAGTACTGGATACAGACAGCCATGGATAGTGATGGTGGCAGTGATCCAATAACACAGTATGATTGCTTGTGATGCAGGAGAAAGAAATATATGTACAATTCAATAATAACAGATTAAAAATAATAATAATGCTAAAAACATCATGCTGAAAAATGTTATAAAATCAAAGATCAATGGCAATTAATCGATCAGTGCAAGATAATGTTGTTACCCGGAAGATATGAGATGTAATTTACCTCAGACAATATTCGGGTTAAATGAGAGTTCTTTGATCATGAGTAAAAGTTTCAAAACAGCAATATTACTTTATTGACTAGTAACCTTGAAGTCTAAAATTCACAACAATTTTATCTCCAGTACATACACAAAAAGGAAAATATTCAAAGTTTTACTGAACACATATAGCGCATAGGATTCAAATTATTATGATATGCACCACAAGACAGATAACACACATGTATACATTTAAATGGCAGGAGGTGCCCTGATATTTACCAGTGGTTAAGATGATATGGGGTCCCCTTCTCAGATCAATGGCTCCTAAATCTTCTCTGCTCACCTTGCAATAATATACCCCTCTATCTCATAGACTTGTATAGCGCTATTCTGATTGGTTCAGCTATCCTGCCCTGTTCCTCCCTCTGGGCGTATCTCATTCAGGATTGGACAACTTCCTCCTCGCCTAGCTTAGCATAATTCAGCCCCTGGCTAACCCCTCCTCTCCGTTGGAGGGAGAATTTAATTATACATTTTGATTTGCTCTGAACTTGAAATTTAAGATATGCAAGGTTCATATTCAGGGCACATTGTCCAACCCTCAACAGATAGTCCATCTTCATTGCATATCTTAATGAGAGTTCTTTGATATGGAGGCTGAATTAAGGGCAGACATGACCGGGTCTATTCACCCTATGGCATTAGCCCCAGGATGTCTGGCTCACAGGAATTTAATTACATATGATACTATTTGGCATATCAGCAGGCCACCTCCCGGCTAGCAGACAGCTCGTCCTTCAAACAGACTTATGCTTTTATGTGTTTAAGTGTGAATAGCAGGCTGGCATTTCAAACGGACTTGTTAAATTGGATTCATACTACTGCGTCTGGGTTACACAACTTACAACTCTACCATCATATTCCAAATATGAGTTTGAAATCAAAGATTTGTACATTTATTTACATCTATCTATTTACAATTCCTAATGAAGATTTATATATAAACTCCTCATCAGGCAACAATGTGATAACACAATTAATAACAGAGAAGTACTGTATGCTAAGGATCGCAGAAAACAGATATTCCAAGCAGGGGTTAAAAATCATGCATAATCAGACATCAATAAAAAGAGATAATTCTATGAACTCACACCCCAAGTGCCCCATACCCAATAGTAATGGTGTGCCTGCACTGGACAAT
This sequence comes from Pelophylax lessonae, assembly GCF_965119305.1. Lineage (NCBI taxonomy): Eukaryota > Metazoa > Chordata > Amphibia > Anura > Ranidae > Pelophylax > Pelophylax lessonae. The sequence continues at coordinate 96,486,453 of NC_138771.1, read as the reverse complement.
GCAATGTGGATGCTACATGTGCTCATCCCAATGTGTGCACGGTGTATCAATACACCACAGAAGCCCTTGTAAAAAGGTACTCACATGGGGGCCGTGATTGCTGCTGTATTGGAGGAGAGCAGGCTGAGTTCCCAGCACAGCTAGAGAACTGACCACACTGAACTCTCCTGCTTAATGTGGTCAGTTTTTAATAGGAACGCAAGGGTACTAGCAGAAATGCCAGTGATTTCACACAAAGCAAGCAATACAAAGAGAACAGGATCAAGTACATAGCACAGCAGGCACATATCAGGACTATGAAATGTTGGGGTAACAAATGATTTAAAGTAGAACTATAGGTCATTTTTTTTTTTTTCATTTTGGATAGAGCAGGGGAGGGTTATAACCCCTGTCCGATTATTTATTTTTTTACCATCTGTGTCCCATTTCGGAGATTTCCTTACACTTCCGGTCCTATAGCCAAACGGGATGTGAAGGGAAATATTTGCAAGCTAGGTGAATACCTTGGGGACCCCCAGATCAACAGAACTAGCGTCCCCATTGGAAGATTTGCTCTCTATAATATTTCTGGGGACAACCCAAAATCTGGGATTTTCTTTTACTTTCACTTTCAATGATAATAGTATGCAGAACAAATATGGAGGGTGAATCTCCCTAACGGGGGCACAGGCAGGAATAAAAACTGACAAGCGTTATAATCCCTCTCCACTCTGTCCAAAGCTAAAACAAAAGTGTTGCCTTTAGTTATACTTTAAGGAGCATCTCCTTGAGACTATAGCTGCTAAAAAAAAGCATTTTATTTCTGACTGGAGAATTGGAGGGAATGCTTTGGGAGTGATGGCTGCTGGTTGTGGTGGAAGTTGCATGTGGTGGAAGTTGCATGCAAAAGTTTTTAGCACTTTTGGGTAAAGTGGCAAGATTGGGATCAGTCATCATATTGGGGGACTTATCCCGACATTGACTGGGATGAGGGGACTGCACACTCACAGAAGGCCCGTCTATTCATGGAAACGTTACAGGACAACTACATGTCACAGTTGGTGGACTTTCCGACTAGAGAAAACGCAGTCCTGGATCTATTGATCACTAATGACCCAGACATAATCTCGGAGGTAGCAGTCCAGGACAACCTGGGCTCTAGCGATCACAGGATAATCACATTTAGTGTAAATAACAATATAACACGGCAAGTAGGGAACATAAGAACCCTAAACTTCAGAAGGGCAAACTTTCCAAAATTGTACTCATTGATGGAAAGGGTAAACTGGGACCAAACCCTGGGATCACTGACCACAGAGGAAAAATGGGAATGCTTTAGGAACATATTAAGCAAATGCATCTTGCAGTGCATTCCTATGGGAAATAAATTTAGAAGAGACAAAGCCAAACCTGGCTGACTAAACCGTAGCGTTAAAAAACTTATTAGGGGAAAAAAATTGGCCTTCAAGAAATATAAATCAGAGGGCACAGTATCGGCTTTCGAGCAATACAAGGAGGCAAATAAGAAAAGTAAACAAGAAATCAAGATGGCTAAAATCAACTTTGAGAGACAAATAGCGGAGGATAGTAAAAAAAACCCAAAGAAATTCTTTAAATATATCAACAGCAAAAAAGCTAGAGCAGAGCATATTGCACACATAATTAACAATGATGGGAGGATGGTTACAGAGGACACTGAAAAAGCAACCGTGCTGAATGCTTTTTTCTCGTCAGTCTTTACACAGGAAAAGGAGGGGTACACTGACCATGTTTGTATGGTTAGTAGTAATACACAGGACTTGCCACTATGGCTAACAGAGGGTGAAATCAGGGAAAGGCTGGATAAACTTAACACAAACAAATCACCAGGCCCGGATGGCGTACATCCGAGAGTACTCAAGGAACTCAGTAAGGTTATATCTAGACCACTGTTCCTGATCTTTGCTGACAGTATTAGGACAGGAGATGTACCAGGAGATTGGAGGAAGGCTAACGTGATTCCTATATTCAAAAAGGGGCAGAGGCATGTCCCGGGAAATTATAGGCCTGTCAGTTTGACATCAATAATATGTAAACTTCTGGAGGGGATGATAAGGGACTATACCGTCGAGAATGCTAAAGACAACAACATCATCAGCAGTAATCAGCACGGGTTTACAAATGGGCGTTCTTGTCAAACCAATCTCTTAACATTCTATGAGGAGGGGAGCTGTGAGCTAGATAGGGGCAGACCAGTGGATGTGGTGTACTTGGATTTCGCTAAGGCATTTGATACAGTTCCCCACAAGCGCTTAATTTATAAAATAAGGTCTGCAGGTATCGACAGCAGGATTTGCTCTTGGATACGGAACTGGCTAAAAGGGGTGGTAATAAACAGCGCTTACTCAGACTGGTCTGAGGTAGTAAGCGGGGTGCCCCAGGGCTCAGTCCTGGGACCAACCTTGTTCAATTTATTCATAAACAGCATTGAGGACGGGATCAGTAGTTCGTTATCAGTTTTTGCAGATGACACAAAATTGGGCAATAACTACACAGCATGAAGCAGATATCCTACAGAATGACCTGGACAAAATAACGGAGTGGGCAACGACATGGCAAATGAGGTTTAATGTGGAGAAGCGTAAGGTTTTGCACTTGGGGACTAAAAACATAAAAACACAATACACGTTAGGAGGGGAACCCTTGGGGGAATCAAAAATGGAGAAAGATCTGGGAGTCTTGGTTGATGATAGATTAGGCAACAGCATGCAATGTCAAGCGGCAGCTGCCAAAGCCAGCAGAATATTAGCATGCATAAAGAAAGGGATGTATTCCAGAGATAAGACTATAATCCTTCCACTTTATAAAACTCTGGTCCGACCGCATCTGGAGTATTCTGTCCAGTTCTGGTCGCCAGTCCTCAGGAGGGATGTGTTGGAGCTAGAGAGAGTCCAGAGAAGGGCAACTAAACTGATTAGGGGGTTGGAGGACCTTAACTATGAAGAGCAGCTGCAATCGCTCGATTTATTCTCCCTGGAGAAGAGACGTCTGCGGGGGGACATGATATCAATTTATAAATATCTTAATGGGGATCTCAGCTTAGAAAAAAAACTGTTCATTCGAAGGAATTGCATGAGGACTCGAGGACATACAATGCGATTAGAGGAGAAGCGTTTTAACCTCAGGCAGCGAGGAGGGTTCTTTACTGTTAGGGCTACAAGATTGCGTAATTCTCTACCACAAGAGGTGGTTTCTGCGGGTAGTATGGTGGATTTCAAAAGACTCTTAGACTTACATCTCAAGGATCAGGACTAGTGTTGAGCGAACACGGACTGTATTATTCGTGTTCGTACCGAATAATTGGATTTTTTGTACCCGAACACGGACACGGACACTTTACTGTATGTTCGGGTAAAAATCCGTGTTCGGTCGTTTTATTTCCGGGTTTTGCATGCTTTGGCGCTCTTTTCATGGCGGGCTTTCAACAGCCAATCAACAATCGTTTAACTGGTGTGCCTTAAGCCATCCCAGCCATGCCTGCAAATGTCTCAGTAGCTGTGATTGGCCGTCTGAAGCATGTGACCAAGTCTTTATAAGTTCGAGGCAGCCGCAGCGGCGTCATTATGCTGCTTAGATTCAGGGACAGAGCACACATCAACGTGCTGGCTGCTGATTAGGGAAAGATAGGCAGGAAAAAACCATTTGTGTCCGGATAGAATTGAGGGACAGGTCGGAGTGTTTAGGCAGGGCGAGTTGTAGGCATTTTAGGGATAGAGTCTGCTGAATTATAGGGTCAGTGTCTTCTACAAACTACAATCGATATTGCTGTGTGGGGGGTGGGGTCTGCACTCAATCCTGATCTACGATCTCTTCTCAATCCTGTTAGGGACAGAGTCTGCTGAATTTTAGGGAAACTGTGTTCTACAAACTACAATCGATATTGCTGTGTGGTGTGGGATTGGAGATAGGCAGGTGTCAGTGATCCACATCCATTTTTCTGTGTGTGAGCTGCAGTGAACACAATCTTTTTGGGCTGCAGTGAACACAATCTTTTTGGGCTGCAGTGAACACAATCTTTTTGGGCTGCAGTGAACACAATCTTTTTGGGCTGCAGTGAACACAATCTTTTTGGGGTGCAGTGAACAAAATCTTTTTGGGGTGCAGTGAACACAATCCTTTTTGGTGTGCAGTGAACACAATCTTTGTGGGGTGCAGTGAACAAAATCCTTTGTGGGGTGCAGTGAACACAATCTTTTTGGGGTGCAGTGAACAAAATCCTTTTTGGGGTGCAGTGAACAACATCCTTTTTAGGGTGCAGTGAACACAATCTTTTTGGGGTGCAGTGAACAAAATCCTTTGTGGGGTGCAGTGAACACAATCTTTTTGGGGTGCAGTGAACACAATCTTTTTGGGGTGGAGTGAACAACATCCTTTTTGGGGTGCAGTGAACAAAATCCTTTTTGGGGTGCAGTGAACAAAATCATTTTTGGGGTGCAGTGAACACAATCTTTTTGGGGTGCAGTGAACACAATCTTTGTGGGGTGCAGTGAACACAATCTTTTTGGGGTGGAGTGAACAACATCCTTTTTGGGGTGCAGTGAACAACATCCTTTTTGGGGTGCAGTGAACACAATCTTTTTGGGGTGCAGTGAACACAATCTTTGTGGGGTACAGTGAACAGAATCTTTGTGGGGTGCAGTGAACACAATCTTTGGGGGGTACAGTGAACACAATCTTTGTGAGGTGCAGTGAACACAATCTTTGTGGGGTGCAGTGAACACAATCATTGTGGGGTGCAGTGAACTCAATCTTTGTGGGGTACAGTGAACACAATCTCATACTTCTGAAGGTTTGAGGGTGCTGCCTGTTCCATACTCCCCCTACTCCTCATCTAGCCTTTTAGGGGTACAAACAATAGTAATTGGGGCCTAGTGTGGTTGTGTACGTGTGATATACATACACTTTTTTTGGATCATATTTTCTATTCCGCTATTTAATCAAAAACCTTTGGGGATCAGTTAAATTGGGGGATAGTCTGTGTTGGTACGTGTGAGAGAGATCCACCTTTCCAAGTTGTTGGGGTTCATCTCATACTTCTGAAGGTTTGAGGGTGCTGCCTTTTCCATACCCCCCCTACTCCTCATCTAGCCTTTTAGGGGTACAAACAATAGTAATTGGGGCCTAGTGTGGTTGTGTACGTGCGAGATACATACACTTTTTTTGATCATATTTCCTATTCCGCTATTCAATAAAAACCTTTGAGGATCAATTGAATTGCGAGATAGTCTGTGTCGGTACGTGTGAGAGAGATCCACCTTTCCAAGTTGTTGGGGTTCATCTCATACTTCTGAAGGTTTGAGGGTGCTGCCTGTTCCATACCCCCCCTACTCCTCATCTAGCCTTTTAGGGGTACAAACAATAGTAATTGGGGCCTAGTGTGGTTGTGTACGTGCGAGATACATACACTTTTTTTGATCATATTTCCGATTCCGCTATTCAATAAAAACCTTTGAGGATCAATTGAATTGCGGGATAGTCTGTGTCGGTACGTGTGAGAGAGATCCACCTTTCCAAGTTGTTGGGGTTCATCTCATACTTCTGAAGGTTTGAGGGTGCTGCCTGTTCCATACCCCCCCTACTCCTCATCTAGCCTTTTAGGGGTACAAACAATAGTAATTGGGGCCTAGTGTGGTTGTGTACGTGCGAGATACATACACTTTTTTTGATCATATTTCCTATTCCGCTATTCAATAAAAACCTTTGAGGATCAATTGAATTGCGGGATAGTCTGTGTCGGTACGTGTGAGAGAGATCCACCTTTCCAAGTTGTTGGGGTTCATCTCATACTTCTGAAGGTTTGAGGGTGCTGCCTGTTCCATACCCCCCCTACTCCTCATCTAGCCTTTTAGGGGTACAAACAATAGTAATTGGGGCCTAGTGTGGTTGTGTACGTGCGAGATACATACACTTTTTTTGATCATATTTCCTATTCCGCTATTCAATAAAAACCTTTGAGGATCAATTGAATTGCGGGATAGTCTGTGTCGGTACGTGTGAGAGAGATCCACCTTTCCAAGTTGTTGGGGTTCATCTCATACTTCTGAAGGTTTGAGGGTGCTGCCTGTTCCATACTCCCCCTACTCCTCATCTAGCCTTTTAGGGGTACAAACAATAGTAATTGGGGCCTAGTGTGGTTGTGTACGTGTGATATACATACACTTTTTTTGGATCATATTTTCTATTCCGCTATTTAATCAAAAACCTTTGGGGATCAGTTAAATTGGGGGATAGTCTGTGTTGGTACGTGTGAGAGAGATCCACCTTTCCAAGTTGTTGGGGTTCATCTCATACTTCTGAAGGTTTGAGGGTGCTGCCTGTTCCATACTCCCCCTACTCCTAGCCTTTTAGGGGTACAAACAATAGTAATTGGGGCCTAGTGTGGTTGTGTACGTGTGATATACATACACTTTTTTGGGATCATATTTTCTATTCCGCTATTTAATCAAAAACCTTTGGGGATCAGTTAAATTGGGGGATAGTCTGTGTTGGTACGTGTGAGAGAGATCCACCTTTCCAAGTTGTTGGGGTTCATCTCATACTTCTGAAGGTTTGAGGGTGCTGCCTGTTCCATACTCCCCCTACTCCTCATCTAGCCTTTTAGGGGTACAAACAATAGTAATTGGGGCCTAGTGTGGTTGTGTACGTGCGAGATACATACACTTTTTTTGATCATATTTCCTATTCCGCTATTCAATAAAAACCTTTGAGGATCAATTGAATTGCGGGATAGTCTGTGTCGGTACCTGTGAGAGAGATCCACCTTTCCAAGTTGTTGGGGTTCATCTCATACTTCTGAAGGTTTGAGGGTGCTGCCTGTTCCATACCCCCCCTACTCCTCATCTAGCCTTTTAGGGGTACAAACAATAGTAATTGGGGCCTAGTGTGGTTGTGTACGTGCGAGATACATACACTTTTTTTGATCATATTTCCTATTCCGCTATTCAATAAAAACCTTTGAGGATCAATTGAATTGCGGGATAGTCTGTGTCGGTACGTGTGAGAGAGATCCACCTTTCCAAGTTGTTGGGGTTCATCTCATACTTCTGAAGGTTTGAGGGTGCTGCCTGTTCCATACTCCCCCTACTCCTCATCTAGCCTTTTAGGGGTACAAACAATAGTAATTGGGGCCTAGTGTGGTTGTGTACGTGTGATATACATACACTTTTTTTGGATCATATTTTCTATTCCGCTATTCAATAAAAACCTTTCTAGGGCAAGATCTTAAATTACAGAAATATGAGGAGACCGTCAAATAAGGGCCGTGGCCTGGGTCGTGGTGCTGCTGGTAGAGCTCCTGTTGCAAGGAGAGGACATGGTCGATCTGTGCCAGCTACACGCACAAGTGAAACACCTTCCTCAAGTGTGAGTAGGCGACAGAACCTGCATCAGTATTTGGTAGGGCATCAAACGCCCCTAGAAGTGATGAGGCCAGAACAAGTTGAGGCGATAGTAGATTGGTTTGCTGCTGACAGTGCCTCCAGTTCCTTCACATTGTCTCCCACCCAGTCTACTGCAGAAAGGTCAGAGTTGGCACCTGCAGCCAATGTCCAACCGTCTTTCACCTCACCCCCTTGCAAATCAGGCCAGCAGTCTGAGCCCCAAGCCATACAGCAGTCTCTTATTCTTTTTGAGGACTCTGTCAGCAGGGTTTCCCAGGGCCATCCACCTAGCCCTGCCCCAGAAGTGGAAGAGATTGAGTGCAGCGATGCCCAACCACTTATTTCTCAAGATGAGTACATGCAAGGATCATCGCAGCACGTCTCCGATGATGACGAAACGCAGGTGCCAACTGCTGCGGCGTTCAGCATTGTGGAGACCGACAAGGAGGGCAGGGGTGAAGACTGGGTGGAAGATGATGTGGAGGACGATGAGGTCCTCGACCCCACATGGAATGAACGTCATGCAGGTGACCTGAGTAGTTTGGAGGAAGAGGCGGTGGTCGCACAGAGCCACCAGCACAGCAGAAGAGGGAGCAGGGTGCAGAAGCGGAGCGGCCGTGCCCTAGACACTACGCCCGCTACTGCCCAACGCAGCAAGGGAACGAGCGCACCAAAGTCAGCTCAAAGGAGTTCTCTAGCGTGGAAGTTCTTTAGAAAATGTGCTGATGACAGGACACGAGTGGTTTGCACCCTGTGCAATCAGAGCTTGAAGCGAGGCATGAACCTTCTCAACCATAGCACAACCTGCATGATCAGGCATCTAAGTGCAAAGCACGAGCTGCAGTGGAGTACACACCTTCAAAACCAAGAAACGTCTCTGGCTCATCCTGCTTCCTCTTCTGCTGCAGTCTCGGCCGCTCCAGCCACATCTGTAGTGATACCGGCACCTGCCACCCCGCAAACAGACGATCTGTCAGCAACACCACCACCTGGGTCACCAACAACCATCTCCACAATGTCCCGTGGAAGCGTTCAGCTTTCCATCTCCCAAACACTTGAGAGGAAGAGGAAGTACCCCCCTACCCACCCGCGATCCCTGGCCCTGAATGCCAGCATTTCAAAATTATTGGCCTTTGAAATGCTGTCATTCCGTCTGGTGGAGACGCACAGTTTTAAAAACCTTATGTCGGTGGCTGTCCCACAGTACGTCGTGCCCAGCCGCCACTACTTTTCCAGGCAAGCCATCCCTTCCCTGCACAACCAAGTGGGGGAAAATATCAGGTGTGCACTGCGCAACGCCATCTGTGCCAAGGTCCACCTAACTACGGATACGTGGACCAGTAAGCACGGTCAGGGGCGTTATATCTCCCTAACGGCACACTGGGTAAATGCAGTGGCGGATGGGCCTGAGGCGGATAGCAATTTGGCGCATGTCCTTCCACCACCGAGGATTGCAGGGCGCTTCAGTTTGCCTCCTGTTCGTAACTCCTCCTACTCCGCTTCCTCATCCTCTACCGCCTCCTCATCCGGACAGCGTAACACCTTCACCACCAACTTCAGCACGGCCAGGGGTAAACGACAGCAGGCAGTTTTACAACTTGCCTGTTTGGGGGACAAACCACACACCGCGCAGGAGTTGTGGAGGAGCATGGAACAGCAGACAAATGAGTGGTTGCTGCCAGCGAGCCTCAAGCCCGGCCTGGTGGTGTGTGATAACGGGCGAAATCTCATAGCAGCTCTGGGCCTAGCCGGTTTGACGCACATCCCTTGCCTGGCGCATGTGCTGAATTTGGTGGTGCAGAGGTTCCTTAAAAACTACCCCGATATGTCAGAGCTGCTGCAGAAAGTGCGGGCCGTTTGTGCGCACTTTCGGCGTTCTCACCCTGCTGCTGCTCGCCTGGCAGCGCTGCAGCGTAACTTCGGCCTTCCCGCTCACCGCCTCATATGTGACGTGCCCACAAGGTGGAACTCCACCTTGCACATGCTGGAAAGACTGTGCGAGCAGCAGCAGGCCATAGTGGAGTTTCAGCTGCAGCACGCACGCGTGAGTCGCTCTGCGGAACAGCACCACTTCACCACCAATAACTGGGCCTCCATGCGAGACCTGTGTGCCTTGTTGCGCTGTTTTGAGTACTCCACCAACATGGCCAGTGGCAATGACGCCGTTCTCAGCTTAACTATCCCACTTCTATGCCTCCTTGAAAAAACAATTCGGGCGATGATGGAAGAGGATGTGGCACAGGATGAGGAGGAGGAGGAGGATGAAGAGGTAACATTTCCAAGGCTTTCAGGGCAGTCATTCGCAAGGGGCTCCGAGGGTGGGTTCCTGCACACGCAAACGCCAGGGACGCAATTGTCCAGCAGGGGCACAGTTCTGGAGGATGAGGAGGATGAGGAGGAGGAGGAGCTGGAGGAGGAGATGGAACCATGTTCACAGCAGGGTGGCACCCAGGCCAGCTCATGGCCATCACTGGTGCGTGGCTGGGGGGATACAGAGGACACGGACGATACACCTCCCACAGAGGACAGCCTTTCGTCGCCTCTGGGCAGCCTGGCACACATGAGCGATTACATGCTGCAGTGTCTCCACAACGACCGCCGAGTTGCCCACATTCTAACTTGTGCTGATTACTGGGTGGCCACGCTGCTGGATCCCCGTTACAAGGACAACGTACCGTCCTTAATTCACTCACTGGAGCGCGATCGCAAGATGCGCGAGTACAAGCGCACGCTGGTAGACGCCATGCTGCTGGCATTCCCATCTGACAGCGGGGCCACAGTGGAAGCACAAGGCAGAGGAGGAGGAGGAGGAGGTCGCCAACGCAACCAGGGCACCGCCAGCACCTCAGAAGGCAGGGTTAGCATGGCCGAAATGTGGAAAAGCTTTGTCAGCACGCCACAACAAACAGCAGCACCAGCAGCTCAGATGGAACGTCTTAGCAGGAGGCAGCATTTTACCAACATGGTGGAGCAGTATGTGTGCACACGCCTACATGTAGTGAATGACGGGTCTGCCCCCTTCAACTTCTGGGTCTCCAAATTGGGCACATGGCCTGAGCTTGCCCTTTACGCCTTGGAGGTGCTGGCGTGCCCTGCAGCCAGTGTATTATCTGAACGGGTATTTAGCACGGCTGGGGGCGTTATAACAGACAAGCGCAGCCGCCTGTCCAGAGACAATGTGGACAAGCTCACGTTCATTAAAATGAACCAGGCATGGATCCCACGGGACTTTTCCGTACCTTATGCAGAATAGCAATGGATACCGACCTTACCCACCCATTGTTCCATTTTTGCTCTTTCTCACTCTTTTGGGGTGTACCCTCATTTAAAATTTTTGAAAAGAAGCAGTGTTGGCTACCTCGTCCTCCTCCTCAGGGCCAGATTAATGTAGGGGCTATTGGAGCTGCAGCTCCAGGCCCCTACCTTTTATATAGGCCCCGGGTTGGCCATATTCACTGTTACCGCTCTTCTGTCACTTGTAAACACAGAAGTCTGGCTTCTATGCTCGCTTCCCCAGGCAGCACCCTCAGAACCTCCCCACACAGCGTGAAGGCCGGACAAGGAGGGACAGTTGGCGATGCATGGATGTGTTTATGGGCTTCAGAGACAGCATCCCATGTTGAATTAGGCATGCATGGCTGCACCCTTCCTCCTCTGGGTGCATGGCAAGGCACGGCCCTTAAGGCCCTTCAAAATCCTCAGCACCAAGCCCATGATGCTGTTAATCCGGCCCTGGTCCTCCTCCACCGCCGCTTCCACCTACACCGCCCATAGGTGTGCGCAGCCTATTGCATTAAGGTGTGCACCCCAAAGTTGAAATACACATGCATGTGTTTGCCAGCAGGGAGAGTAATGTATCGGGGCCATGTACCTGTAGGCAAGGAGAAATAGAGCAGAGCAGGTCCCAGGGAGATCTTTCCCATCTCCTCACTGGCAATGCTATGTGCCCTAGGTGATTAGGGTGTGCCCAGGCACACCCAGCACACCCTGTGCGCACGCCTATGTCACCGCCACATCCACCACCACCTCAACCTCCCTCCTACTCCATATGGGCCTCGTCCTTCAGAGATGAAGAAGAACATTGTTTTATTTTTCTGTTTTTTTTTGTTGTTTTAAGTTATTTCCCTATCCACATTTGTTTGCAGAGCACTTGCCATGCTCTTAATTACGTTTTGCTGCCATTTGCAGCACTCTAGCCCTTTCCTTTGGTGTTTTAGAGCCATTTTAGTGCCTTAAAGTTCGGGTCCCCATTGACTTCAATGGGGTTCGGTGTCCGGGAAAAGTTCGGTAAAAGTCCGGGACACGGACCCGGACTTTTTTTTAAAGTTCGGCCGAACCCGTCGAACACGGACATCTAGGTGTTCGCTCAACCCTAATCAGGACATTAAGGGCTATGTGAGATGATTACAGCCACACACGCCTACACAGGTTGAACTGGATGGACTATTGTCTTCATTCAACCTCACCTACTATGTAACTATGTAATTGTCCACCACTTTAACTGCTTGCTGACTACATCACTTAGATGTACAGCAGCAGAGCGGCTCTTCTGTGCCAGATCACGTACCTAGCACGTGATCTGGCACTTATGGCTAGAGGGCGTGCACTGCAGACAGGGCCGCTGATAGGGGGGGACCACCAGTCCTCCTGTAGGGTGTCCGGGAACACAGGGGGGTCCGAACAGTACGGGGAATCAGTGCGGTCGGACGCAGAGGCAATTACAGAAGGAAGCCCTGTGTGGCTCTCTGCAGCAGCTGAAAGGCAGTTTCTCCCCCTCCTGCCAGCTTTCAGTTGCTGCAGGGAGAGACACAGACACATGGCATCGTTCCTATAATTGTTTCTCTGACACCTATCGCTTTCTGTTCTGCCTGCTTCTGATCCCCCCCCTCCCCATGTGCTCCCTTTTCTTTGTGCCGCCCCCCCTCCCGAAGTGCTGTAGGCTTCCCTGTCCTGTAAAAAAATAACAAATTGTAAAAAAAATAATAAACATTGTAATAAATAATTTAAAAAAAATGTAAAAAAAAATAGTTGTAAACATTAAAAAAAATGATAACTTTTTTATTTTTAAATGTAAAAAACAATACAATAATAAACATTGTAAAATTTTTTTAAAAAAATTGTAAAATAAAATAGATGTAAACATTTAAAAAAAAAGATAACTTTTTTTTTTTTAAATGTAAAAAACAAATAAAAAGGGCTAATTCACACAGGTTCTCTGTTATGAATGTGTCTGCTCATAATGATTTTAATGTATTTTTAGTGAAAATATTGTCTTGATATATTTGGTGGGGGGCCCTGTCAGGTAGGCTGTATGGGGCCCCATGGTTTCTAACAGCAGCCCTGACTGCAGACGACACGGATGTGCTGTGATTAGACGATTAGCGGGTGCTGGCCAATGGATGCCCGTTGGCACCCGCTGACCGGCAAGTAAAGAGACAGGACAGAGCTCTATGTAATTAAGGCAAAGCTCTGTCCTGTCAATGGTGAAGTAATGGAACTTAATTTCCTGCAAAGCAGGGAATAAAATCCACCATATCCCTTGGTAAAACAAAATAAATGATCTAAGTCAGTGAGTCAGCGCTCACTGTTCCACAATAAAGAAACCCCCCTAGATGATGGAATAAATGAATCAATAAGAATAAATTAAATGGATGAAAAAAGTGGACAAACAGGACATTAGTAAGGATGCATGAACTCATCTGTAGACAAAGTCCTTCTTCAAGCATGTAGTGATCACAATGGTGACAGTTCTTTCTGGTGGGAAATCATAAAGTCCAAATCAGGGTGTAAGGGATGTATGATGACAGGCAGCTCCTCCAGAGGTAGGGAATCCCTCCAAGCATACAGCAAAAACAGAAAAAAGAAGAACAAGGGCGCCAAGTCATGAATGGGAATAGACAAATGACAATTTATTGCAGCAACTTACATGTAAAAACAGGAGATCCAGAGGACAATCATATGGATGTAGATCCGCAGTTCCCACAATGGGACCAGTAGAATTTAAACAAATCAAGAAACTGACATAACGGTCCTGTGCTGTTTAGCAATAGACAGTTCCAGCTGCCAGCCAATGCTGCAAGTATCGTGGGCTCCCTGGATGGGCAGCCTCACAGGTGTCCGTTGTACAGCAGAGCCGGTGGGGATGGTGACCCGGAACCGGAAGTGGCGTGTGTAACCTGGTAACCTGTCGGTTCCTCCATGGATTCCGACAGAGATCAGAGGACTAGACAGAGCATGGAGGGCGGGCTGCAACGTGGTTTTGGAGGTCCTCCTCCTTCATCAGGCAGGCCCGCCCCTCCACCGAAGGACACTTATATAGGAAACACAAACAAAGGGACCTATTAAGCTAAAGGTGATTTGGGTTAGCCTCAATAGGAATTATTACAAGCAAAATGGAAAAAAGAGCCCTGTCAATGGACTACACAAAAGGTTATACACAAGCAGCACACTTGTGAATATATTAAAAGACACTGTATATCTCTATATTATGAAAATACCATAAGTATGAATCAATACATTTAAATTAAAACAACCGTAATACTGCATGTTGAAAGAAGGGGAAACCACCCACCTGTGTAAAACAGGTGTGGGGGCTTCCTGTCACCTGTCCCTCGACCCTATATAAGCAGTGTCACGATGTTAAATTAAGATTGTATGGAATATGTATAAATTTGTAAAAACTACATAGATAATAAATGTATAATAAAATGCATATAGATAAAAAAACATAAAAAGCATATAAATATAAATAACACCTAAGATTATCATGACTGCCCTATTGGCTGACAGGCCATATATACAGTATATATATATAAAAATATAAAAAAATATATAAAAAAATTATATGTGGGGGGCCGACGGCCACCACAACATAAGAAATGCCAAAGCAACTATGCTGCAGTAGAAATACTTGCAAAGGATCCTATTGGACCAATTCATATAGAGAAAATAGATTAGGAATAACAGAATTACATCATAAATATCTAAAAATGCTCATTACAAAATCGTATTAATTTCGAGCTCCTCATTTAACCCCCCAGGTGCCAAGGAATTAAGAGTAAAAATCCAGAAAGTTTCTCTATGGCAGAGGGTCTGGAAGCGCTCTGCTACCGAATCCCTTGGTAAAACCACAACATAGTACACATAAAACATGTTAGGCACACAGTTAACCCTTTGATTGCCCCTGATGTTTAACCCCATCCTAGCCAGTGTCATTAGTACAGGGACAGTACATATTTTTAGCACTAATCTCTGTATTAGTGTCACTGGTTCCCACAAGGTGTCAAAGTGTCAGTTAGTGTCAAAATGTTCGCTGAAATATTGCAGTCCTGCTATAACTAATCACCTCCATTACTGGAATAAAAAATTCTAGTATATACTATAGTTGTAGGTACTATAACGTTTGCGCAAACCAATCAATATATGCTTATTGGGATTTTTTTTACCAAAAATATGTATCAGAATACATATTGGCCTAAATTTATGAAGAGATTTGACTTCTTTACATTTTTTTTTTTTTTTTTAATGTTTTATAGCAGAAAGTAAAAAAAATTTGTTTTTTCTTTCAAAATTGACAGTCATTTTTTTGTTTGTAGTGCAAAAAATTAAAAACGCAGTAGTGATCAAATACAACCAAATGAAAGCTCTATTTGTGGGAAAAAAATGTCATAATAATAATTTGGGTACAGCAGTGCATGACCGCAATTGTCAGTTAAAGTAACACAGTGCCGAATCGCAAAGCATGGCCTTGTCATGAAGGGGGGTAAATCTTCCGGAGGTCAAGTAGTTAAAGTGGACCTTCACCCTCCCCCCACCATTTTTTCCTTTTACCCCGCATAGCAGGTGATGCTTTCTGCATAGTTCAGATACTCATTCTCTCAGTGGATCCAGCGATGTGCCACTGAAATCTTCTTGTCACCACTGCTCAGTCCAATGTCACCATGTTGTTTGTGACGTCATCGAGAGGCCTGACATTTCTTCTGGGTTCAGCCAGTGAGTCTCCCAATGATGCGCCATTGGGCCCACCCCCTCCTCCTTTCTGAATGTAAGACTAAGGCCCCCTGTGATATGTGATTTGCTTATCCCAGGAGGCACAGCAAGCACTGTGCATGTCATTCGCTTAGGTGAATGATGTGCATGGGAGGGGAGGGCCATATAGTTTGCATGAAAAAAGGTAAATAAAAAAAAAACACAGCGCTATTCATGTAGAAGAGGGAAGGATGGAGAAGCCACAACTTTATGTAAGGGGTGAAGATCTGGTTTAACCACTTGCTGACCAGCCACAGTACATATACTGTGGCTGGGTGGCATGTGCAGGTAAAATCATGTACATGTGCGTCATTTTGCCTGCTACGGATTAGGGATACAGATTGCAGATCCTGGTACTCAGGATAACATAACATAACAGCTGTGTTTTCTATGCTGTGATTGGCCCACATGACATAGTACCTTGCCAATCAGAGCACCCTGTATCATATGATTAGCTGCAGCTAAACGCAGATCACTAGTTTTTACCGCCGTCATGAATGTTACCCATTTATGACAGTTAAAAACTTTGCTGTTACTATGATCTTCATTGTAACAGCAAACAAAGTGTAATTAAAAAAAAAACCCTTATTGCTCCCCCAGAGTAGTAAAGTGAGTAGTATTGTGATAAAAGCATGTAAAAAAAGTTAATAAATAAGTTTAGAAAATTAAATAAAAATTGACTGTCAGCAGTCAGAGTCCCCGATCACCACTACATCAGTTATATGATGGTTCTGTACTGTGCTGGCGATGGTATGTAACAAAGAAAAAAAAAAATGGAAAAAAAAATAATTTTATTCAATTTATTCATTTTCTGAAAAAACTGTGACAAAAAAATGATAACTTCAAAAAACTCACCATGCCTTCTACGAAATGCTTCAGGCTGTCTACTTTCCAAAAAGGGGTAATTTTGGGGGTATTTGTACTGTCCTGGCATTTGAGGGCCTCAAGAAATGAGATAGGCAGCAATACAGAAGATATATAGTATATACCATCGTTTGTGAATGCTATAACTTTCAAACAAACCAATTAATATTCACTTATTGGGAATTTTTTTTTTACCTAAGACTTGTAGCAGAATACATTTTGGTCTAAATTTATGACAAAGTTAGATTTTATTGGATATGTTTTTTGACAGAAAGTAGAAAATCTAGTTTACACAAAAAATAAAAAACTCAGTGGTGAATAATTATCGTCAAAAGAAAGCTATATTTGTGTGGAAAAAAATATAAACATTTCTTTTGTGTACAGTTATGTATGACCATGAGATTGATAAATGAATGCAGTGCTGAATAGCAAAAAATCATGAAGGAGGTAAGCAAAGTTGTTTAAATTGGCCTTTAAGTGCCACATCCTTAAATCAAAATGTTAAAATAAAAAAAGGGGGTTTTGGGGACCCCTAAGTATTGCGGTATTTTAACAGCACAAGTCTATATATAATTAAAATATAAAGTTTATTAAAAAGTACATTTATTTCCTGGTGCTGCTGAGAGAGCAGACAGGCTGTATCTTTATACTGGGAACACCTCTTGCTAGAAATGTATAGGTTGTCAAAAGCCCTTCCTTGAAACTTTAGTGGATTAATGCAAATTCCTTTTTATATATGCCATGATGCATTAGAAATGATATTTCATGTAAATTATAGAATTCATAAATTTCTTAAATATACTATATTCCTGTGTGGACCCTCCTTTGCTCTCTAATCCTTCACTCGGTCCTATCCAGTGAAGCTCATATATGGTCCGCTAATAAGCTCCTGATGAAATGGACCAAAGCACAAGAAACGCGTCGAGTCTTGAGGAGAAATATAATTGTAGCAATATTTCCAGGCATTGGGCCTGATGTGGGTCTGCCATGGTCACCGGTAACACCTTCAACCCATTTAAGCTGATTACCCAAGTGTGAGATCTGAGTCAGAGAACAGGCCGGCATCTTTGGTTTGTTTTGTTTTATTTGATAAGGGGATGGGAGAAGGGAATGAGTGGGATACTCCTCTGGCTCAACTAGGTACAAATGGGACACTTTGGAGAAAAATGCCTTTCAGCGCTGTCTTGACGCCGGCTGAATGCCAACCAACGCTTGCTGGCACTTGAAAAACACTGTCTTGCTGTACTGTACTGAAGACTGACTTCTGACACTCTGGTTAGCTCAAAAGTCCTGAACACTGCTCCCTCCAGTCCTTCCTGACTGAGATAGCCTCTGTAAACTGCTTTGCTGCAACTCTCAACACTATACACTGCACTCTGCACGCTGTACACTTCATCTGTACACTGAACACTTCAGGGCCCAAAAAATGGCATTGGTATGAAATTATGACCTTTCCTAATGAAATGAACATTTAACTAGTAAAAGCCTTTATTTCTCATAAATGGTAATTTTATCACTTCTGCATGTTACTCCTTTTCCCCCATTCCTCAATCTCAATAGATTCCATATAGAAAATTACTTTTAACATCTACTAGAATGTAGTATTCAAGGGAGGAATACCCATAAAATGAATTTGGTGAATTTCACTTATAAAATAGCACACATGGAGCAATGTCAGCAGGTCTAGATCCATATTTCCTATTTAACCGGTAATTAGTAGGATTTATTGTGCCAGATACTGATTAAATCTTTTTTCTCCATATTATAATAAAAAATGAACCTTATGTAAAGCAGAGGAAAGTGTCTTGCCAAAAGCAACTGGATTCCAGTATGTGAATATATTACAATATAAGTGCAACCATCTCATCTCTTTGCTTAAAGCAACACCTGCCCTTTTGCTGTCCTCCAATGTATTCATCCTTTAAATGAGACCTAGCATCATGAACTAAAATGACTTGTGGTATAATTCATTCCTGGGAAACCTTATTTTGCTATATGGACTGTCATGTGAATGAATGGAGGTTGTTGCATGTCAGGTTGCGTTTCACATGTTTAATTTCTCTGCTGTAGTGATTATTCCATTCCTCTAATTGCATACAAATTCTATTCTGTGAACATCTCGATAAACTCTTGGACTGATTAACTAAGCTAATTTTTAGATTTCCCCTGGATTTTATTTGGGTAATTTAAGCAAGCACCAGCTAAAAACGGCAAATATGATAAAAGCTAAAGTTTGTCTAAACTAGGGCTATGCAAATCCAGCCTTAAGCTGGATACACACTATCCAACTTTTGTGGTTAGATTTCCTTCAGATTTACCTTTTCTACGTAGTGCAAGGGCCTGCCAAATTGCATACGAATTGAAAGTGTTTAGGTTTGACCTCATATTATATGGTTTTGGTAAGTCTAACGGAAAAAGTCTTCAGAAAATCTTATAGTGTGTATGGCCCATAAGCCTCTTCAACTCCCACACCTGTACACACCTTTTGGACCATATGGGCCTTTTCATTAAGCAATAACTTTGTCATTACTTAGATTAGTAATGGAAACACCTCAGTGATCATATAAATCTTCCTCAGACACAAGCAATAAGTGGATTTTTTTATTTTACTGTGTGATTGGTTTATCGTGCATTGTGGAAATCCTTTAACAGGCAAAGTTAGAAGCATAGTTTTTAATAAGATATCTTTATTGGTTTAGCAATATCCAGAGCACCGTAATACTTTAAGCAGTAAGAAATCAAAATTAAGCTGATTATTTAAAGTGGAACTTGACCCATACCGTGTTTCTTGTTGGAGGCTGCAATTTTGCTGAAGGCCACAGCCCCCCAAACAGCAGTAAATCATAAAGTGGAACTAAACCCATTGATTTAAGAGTTTCAAAAAAACAGTTACATTCCTGGAATGCCGGGATTTCTAACTGTCACGTTTGCGTGTGTCCTCAACCAAACTGTCAAACTATCAAATTGTTGGTGTCATAACTGATCACATGTGCAGCACCATGACAGTTGCAGTTTAAACAGAAGCAGCGTCCTTGGCTTTAAAGGATAGGAGGGTTTATGTCTGCTTTAAGGCTGTCAGCAGATTGGCCTCTACAAACTCAGCAGTGCCTAACAATGCCTAAAATGGAGAGCAACTGAGCATGTGCAGAGCAGGGTGAAACAGTGTATTACTGGACTTTAACCACTTCAATACAGGGCAGTTACACCCCCTTCCTGCCCAGACCAATTTTCAGCTTTCAGCGCTCTCACACTTTGAATGACAATTGCTCAGTCATGCTACACTGTAACCAAACAAAATTTTTATCATTTTTTTCACACAAATAGAGCTTTCTTTTGGTGGTATTTTATCACAACTGGGTTTTTTATTTTATTTGATATAAGCAAAAAAAGAGCAAACATTTTGAAAAAAAAAACACTTTTTTTTAGTTTCTATTAAAAAAATTAGCAAAAAATTTATTTTTCTTCATACGTTTTGGCCAAAATGTATACTGCTACTTATCTCGGGTAAAAATAACCCAAATTAATGTATATTATTTAGTCTGTGGGAAAGTTATTGAGTCTAGAAGCTATGGTACCAATTCCTGAAAATGTATCACACCTGATGTACTAACGGCCTATCTCCTTTATTGAGGCCCTAAAATGTCAGAACAGTACAAATACCCCCCAAATGACCCGTTTTTGAAAGTAGACAGTCCAAGGTATTTAGTAAGAGGCATAGTGAGTTTTTTGAAGTTTTAATTTTTTCCCAGAATTCTTGGGAATATGAAAAAAATAAATATTTTTTTCTTTTTTTCCCACAAAGTTGTCAATTTATAAACTATTTCTGACACATAGCATGTACACATCAAAGATGACACCCCAAAATACATTTTGCCACTCCTCCTGAGTATGGCGATACCACATGTGTGAGACTTTTACACAGCCTGACCACATAAAGAGACTCAACATCCAAGTAGCACCTTCAGGCGTTCTAGGAGCATAAATTACACACATCATTATCTGACTACCTATCACACTTTTGAAGGCTCTAGAGCACCAAGACAATGGAATTGCCCACAAAATGACCCCATTTTGGAAAGAAAACACTAGAAAGTATATTCTATGAGGCATTGTGAGTCTTTTGAACATGTCATTTTTTTCCACAAGTTTTTGGAAAATGTGGGAAAAAAAGAAAACCTATTTTTTTTACACAAAGTTGTCAATTTATAGGATATTTCTAACACATAGCATGTACATAGCAAAAATGACACCCCAAAATACATTCTACCACTCCTCGTGAGTATGGCAAAACCACATGTGTGAGACGTTTACACAGCCTGACCACATAAAGAGACTCAACATCCAAGTAGCACCTTCAGGCGTTCTAGGAGCATAAATTACACACATAATTATCTGAATACCTATCACACTTTTGAAGGCCCTAAAGCACCAAGACAATGGAATTGCCCACAAAATGACCCCATTTTGGAAAGAAAACACTAGAAAGTATATTCTATGAGGCATTGTGAGTCTTTTGAACATGTCATTTTTTTCCACAAGTTTTTGGAAAATGTGGGAAAAAAAGAAAACCTATTTTTTTTACACAAAGTTGTCAATTTATAGGATATTTCTAACACATAGCATGTGCATAGCAAAAATGACACCCCAAAATACATTTTTCCACTCCTCCTGTGTATGGCGATACCACATGTGTGAGACTTTTACACCGCACATCCAACATCCAACATCCAAGTAGACACCTTCAGATGTTCTAGGAGCATGCATTTTACATCTGATTTCCTGACAACCTATTATATTTTTGAAGGCCCTTCATATTTCTAACACATAGCATGTACATACCAATTACACCCCAAAATATATTCTGTTGAGCAAAGGGTAAACAAAAAATTACCTGTGGTTTTAATAATGGTCCACAGAGGAGAGTATACAGGTAGAAGGCAGGGATGTGGTCCGTGACAGCAAAAGCAATCAAACAGGCAGCAGGCAGAAATACTGTCCATAGTCATTACAGGCAGCAAGCAGGGATAGTGTCAGCACAGCCAAGCATTGGTCCAGGTAGCAGGCAGAGTTGTGGTCTATAAAGTCCTGGGTCATTATATGCAGCGATATGTTCAGCACAGCCAAAATATTGATCCAGGCAGCAGGAAGGACCATCAATTTTAGGGCCTCTGTCAGGAAAGAATGGGGACAGGGGTAGAGGCTTCTCCCACCCAAATCTCTTCGAAGCCTCCGGACTCCAGACCCTGTTCTGGGAACACAGAAAACCAAAAACGTTTTTTCTATACTCCGAACTCTATTCTGAAGCCCCTCACATATGTGTGAGACCCCCTGTGTACTGAAGTAGAAGGGCAAAAGATCAGTCCAAGTGGCAGGCAAAAAGCGTGGTCGATTAGCAGGCCGAGGTCGGTGCACTTGGAAGTCAGAAACTTGGTTTAAAATGGCAGGCAAAGGCATAATCGATAAACAGGCTGAGGTCGGTGCACGTGGATGTCAGAAACATGTTTTTTTAAAACGGCAGGCAAAGGCATCGTCGGTAAACAGGCTGAGGTCGGTGCACATGGATTTCATAAACTTGGTTTTTAAAACGGCAGGCAAATGCATCGTCGGTAAACAGGCCAGGATCAGGTAATGTAGAAGGTAGAAACATGGTAGCAGGCAAATGATCTGGACAGGTATTTCTAAATGGGAAATGGCAGTCTTAAAAATAAGGGGATCTAAAATCTTACAGCTGTATGGTAGATTTTGAAGCAATCTCCAATGCATAGGCCAGGTTGGGAGGGACAATCAGGACAATGAAAACTAGTGTCTCTTCTAATTCCATTTCTGCTGCACACACGTCATCTCTTTTGGCGCCTTCTTCCTGATTCTGTGGGGGGAATGTTATAGGAAAAATTTAGCTTGTGCAGTCTGCCCACACAATCAGAGAGAATGCTTGCTGGGGCCGGTCCTTGTTGGTATATTAGGGCAGTGATAATGTCTTCAATGTACTTGAGGTAGGTGATGTGTTGGTTTCCTGGTGATTTTTGATGGCAGACAAACGAAGGCCATATGAAACAGGTGAAATGTGACTTTTTTATACCAGTAATGGGACTTTCGTGTTGATAAGTAGGGTTGCAGCATCTGGTCATTTAAATCCACCCCCCCCATGAACAGATTATATTCGTGGACGCATTCAGGCTTTGTAATGGGGCCACGTCTTCTGGAAATCTCCACCACTGTGTCATTGTGGATGGTGGACAAGATGTAAACATCTTTTTTGTCCCTCCACTGTCCCTCCACTGCAATAAATTGATCTGCATAAAGGTTTGTTTGGTCCACCATATACTGCAGCAAATCTTGGGGAAAAAACAAATAAAAAAAATCTAATAGGGAAAAATTGGAAGTGTTGGGCTGCACACCTGGCTGTGCGGTGAAAGGGGGGATTATAGTTGATCCTGAGCTGGCAGGCAACCATACGGGGTTTGCCAGGGCATAGAGAAGGTGGGTTTGGGCTCGGATTCTTCGGGTTGCACTTGTTATTTTAGTGCTGGTACTGGGCTCCTCTTCTTGGGGTCTAGCTGCGGCGGTGTTGGTGCTGCTGGTTGTAGGAAGGTCTTATGGGTTTATTCTCCTTATTATCCTTATCCTTTTAGGAGGGACAGTTTCCTCCTCGGATTCAAGGTCTGATCCTCTACTGGCTCGTATTCCAAACCAGTATCAGATGATGTGAGCTCCCGGTTGCTCTCATCATCCGATATGGTTAGCATTTCATATGCCTCCTCTGCTGTGAAAAGCCTTTTAGACATATTTGTGGTACTGATGGGTACTGGCGGTACTGGCGGTACTGGTGGTACTGATGGGTACTGGCGGTACTGATAGTACTGATGGGTACTGGCGGTACTGATAGTACTGATTGGTACTGGCGGTACTGATGATACTGGTGGGTACTGATGGTACTGGTGGGTACTGGCGGTACTGATGGGTACTGGCGGGCTGTTGGATGTGCTGACAGATCCAGATGTGCTGACAGATCCAGATGTGACAGAGATGGGCTGTGACACTAGGTGACAGGTTCTCTTTATTGGGGGGGGGGGGGCTGTGTAGTGCACTGTGTAATGTGAAAATGAAGTAGTTTCACTCACTGATCAATGATCTCTGCTCTTCTCCTCACACGATCGGTGTGTGTGAGGAGAAGAGCACAGATCAGTACTAACGGCTCCTGTGTTTTGATTGTGACCGGCTGTGATTGGACACAGCCGATCACGTGGTAAACAGCCAATTTTATTACCCTGATCTGGTATGCGCTGTGTCCGAGGGACACACTACATGCCCGATCGCTGCGGTCTGCGCACTCGGGAGCACGCCAGCTGATTATCCTGCCCGCCGTCATATGAGGTCGGGTCAGGATAACTGAACCACATTCCCGCCGTCATTATGTAATAGGGCGGGTGGGAAGTGGTTAAACAGTATAGATACTTTTTTTTTATGTTTTACATAGCTATACCTGAAAAAGGGCCCAGCCTCTAATGAGCTAGCAGGACTTAATTTTCTGACCAAAGTTCCACTTTAAGATACCAAAGTAATATATATATATATATATATATATATATATATATAATTCAGGACATACAAGGATTTCTTTTGATGATGACATTTTTTTAAACATTATGCGATCCATAGACAAAAAGTACCAAAACTAAAAAAAAAATATGCTTTTTTAATTAGATGTGCTAATTCAACAATAGACAAAAGTATAAATTTTAGTCTATAGATTTGTTCTGTCTAAAATTACACTATAGTTATAGGCAGAAAAATTATCGACAGCTGCAATCCAACTGCTCTTTAACCGCTCCAATACCAGGCACTTTCACGTCCTTCCTGCCCATGCCAATTTTCAGCACTGTCACACTTTGAATGACAATTGTGCGGTCATGCAATGCTGTACCAAAACAACATTTTTATCATTCTTTTGAGACAGATAGAGCTTTCTTTTGGTGGTATTTAATCACCACTGAGTTTTTTATATTTTGCTAAACAAATGAAAAAAGACCCAAAAGTTTTTCTTAGATTCTGTTACAACATTTTGTAAATAAGTAATATTTCTCCTTCACTGATGTGCACCGATGAGGCTGATGAGTACTGATGGATACTGATAAGCTGCACTGATGTGGCAGGACTGATGAGGTTGCACTGATGGGCACTGAGAAGGAGGCACTAATATGCAGCACTGATAGACGGCACTGGTATGCAGCACTGATAGACGGCACTGATATGCAGCACTGATTGGCACTGATAGAAGGCACTAATATGCAGCACTGATGGGCACTGGTAAGGGCATTAATAGGTGGCACTGATGAGGAGGCACTGAAAGGCATCACTGATGGGCACTGATTGGCACTGCTGGTGGTAACTGGCATCACTGGTGGGCACAGGTGGGTATCGCTGATGGGATTTCACTGATAATCAATGCACTGATTATCAGCACAGATCCCCCCTGTCAGAAAAGCCACTTAGCCATGAGCGAGAATAGAGGAATGCCAATAACTGGCACTTCCTATTTATACTGTGATCAGCTGTGATTGGACACAGCTAATCACATGGTAAAGAGCCTATGTCATAGGCTGTTTAACATGAGTGTATGAGTGACACACCGCACCACAGATCGCTGCACTACAGGCCCCCAGGGGTGCGCACAAGCGACATGTTGTGAAGAACATCGTATGACGCCCAGTCACAACAATGAAATACCTGTCATTTTGCTATAGGCCAGGTGGGAATATGTTAATTCCCCTTTATTTTAATCTATAATATCACAGATATGTGATAGTTTGCTTTTTTAGGATTGAATTCAATATGTGCAAAGAGAAGTCACACAAATACTTTTAAGTATAACATTTAATAAAAGTAATGACAGTGGCAGTGCTGGTGGAGGGGATAGAATAAGTGGCAGTGCTGGTGGGGGAATGGGATAAGTGGTAGTGCTGGGGGGGGGGGTTGGACGAGTGGTAGTGCTGGAGGGGGGGACGGGATGATAGTCAGTGCTGGAGGGGGGGGTGGGATGAGTGTAAATGCTGGGGGGATAGGATGAGTGGCAGTTCTGGGGGGGATTGGGTGAGTGTCAGTGCTAGGGGAGAATGGGATAAATCAGTGCTGGGTGTGGGGTTGAGATGAGTGTCAGTGCTCGGTGAGGGAATGGGATGAGTGCCAGTGCTGGTTGGGGGATGGGATGAGTGTCAATGCTGGTGGGGGGATGGGATGAGTGTCAATGCCAGTGGGGGGATGGGGTGAGTGTTAGTGCTGGGGGTAGAAGGGATAAGTGTCAGTGCTTGTGGGGGGATGAGATGAGTTTCAGTGCTGGGGGGTGGTATAAGTGTCAGTGCTGGGGGGATATGATTAGTGTCAGTACTGGTGGGGGGGGTAGGATGGGTGTTAGTGCTGTTGGGGGAATGGGATGAGTGTCAGTGCTGGTGGGGGGATGGGATGAGTGTCCGTGCCAGGGGGGGGGAGGTGGAATGACTGTTAGTGCTGGGGGTGGAAGGGATGAGTGCCAGTGCCAGTGGGGGGATGGGGTGTGTCAGTGCTGGTGGGGGATGGTATGAGTGTCAGTGCTGGTGGAGGCGATGGCATGAGTGTCAGTGCTGGGGGTATGGATACATGTTAGTGCTGGTGAGGGGGGTGGGATGAGTGTCAGTGCTGGGGGAGTTGGATGAGTGTCAGTGCGGGGTGGAGGGGATGGGATGAGTGTCAGTGCTGGTTGAAGGGATGGGATGAGTGTCAGTGCAAGGGGGGATGAGTGTCAGTGCTGGGGGGGGGGTTAAATCAGTGGAAGTGCTGGGGGGATGGGATGAGTGTCAGTGCTGGTGGGGGGAATAGGATTAGTGTCAGTGCTGGTGGGGGATAGGATGGGTGTTAGTGCTGGGGGGGAATGGATGAGTGTCAGTGCTGGGGGGGATGGGATGAGTGTCAGTGCTAGTGGGGGGTGGGGGTGGGATGAGTGTTAGTGCTGGGGGCAGAAGGGATGAGTGTCAGTGCTGGTGGGGTGAAGGGATGAGTGTCAGTGCTGGTGGGGGATGAGATGAGTGTCAGTGCTGGTGGGGGAAAGGGATGAGTGTCAATGCTGGTGGGGGGATGGGATGAGAGTCAGCTCTGGTGGGGGGTGCAATGAGTGTCAGTGCTGGGGTGGGGGAATAGGTTGAGTATCAGTGCTGGTGGGGGGATGAGATGAGTGCCAGTGCTGGTGGGGAGGATGGCATAAGTGTCAGTGCTGGGGGGGTAGGGGTAAGTGGCAGTGCTGGTGAGGGAATGGGATGAATGTAAGTGCTGGGGGGGTTGGATGAGTGTCAGTGTGGGGGGCTGGGGTGGATGGGATGAGTGTCAGTGTTGGCGGGGGGATGGGATGAGTGTCAGTGCTGATGGGGGTCTGGATCAGTGGCAGTCCTGAGGGGGGGGTGGGATGAGTGTCAGTGCTAGGGGGGAATTGGATGAGTGACAGTGCTGAAGGGGGGATGGGATAAGTGTAAATGCGTATATGCATATAAACCTGTATATCAGGTAGGCCCACGCCACCCTGAATTTTGGGAAGATGGAGAAGCTGGAGTTGAAGGCATGGTTCGGGATCATACAGACTCTTGGAACATGAAGTTTATGCGTTTGAAAAAGAGGGAGAGCCTGCATCAAGTATAGAATCCTGGGTAGCAATGCCATCCTAAGGGCACTACAGCAACCAAAAGTGAGCTTGTGCCAGTGAAGTAGATCAGCCCACAATCGCATAAGCAGTGGGTCAAAATTGGCCGCATAAAGGGCAGCAGGGTCTGAGTTAAGTTAACTCCCAAATAGAGAGTGGTATACAGTATATTGCCCATTGGAAGAAGAAAGAGGGATGAAGACTATCAAACGTGGCCGGTCTAACAAGATAGGAAGAGCAAAGGACTTAGACAAGTTGATTTGAAAGTAAGATAGGGTGCCATAAGTACGCAATGATTGTAGAAACTTTGGCAGAAACACCAGTGGGTCAGTCAAATAGAAAATCAGATTGTCCACAAAAGTAGCGACCTTATGAACCCCAGGTGACTTTTGATATCCTAATCCCCCAAACTGTACAAAGAAGAGGTTCTAAAGAAAGAATGAAGATTAAAGGCGAGAGAGGGCAATCTTGGTGGGTTCCATTTGTGATTATCAAAAAATCAGAACGTGTTTCGTTGACCTTGACAGCACTCGAGGGACAAGAATAGAGGGAAGAAATACAATCCAAGCCCAATATGTCCCAGGGGGGCATGCATGAACTGCCAACTGACCCTATAAAAAGCCTTCTCTGCATCCGTAGATAGCAAGAGAAAAAGGTGGCGGGCAGTTCTGGCAGCATGGATCAGGTTCACAACCCGGATAGCGTTCTTTCGTGGCTCCCATAAAGGTACCTTTAAAGTCCCGCCTGGTCTCGGTGAATTAGGTGAATTAGATGAGGGATGTGGTGGAGCAGCCTGTTTGCCAGAACTTTGGCAAACAGCTTTAAGTCTGTGTTTAAGAGGGCAATGGGACAGTACCTACCACACTGAGAGAGGTCCTTCCCCTCCTTAGGAATCAGGGAGATATAGGCCCTCAAGGTATCCATTGGCATAGACTGCCCTTCCGTGAGTGAGTTGCGAGCAGATACTAAGTAAGGAGACAGAACCTCAAAGAAAGCCTTGTAATAGACTGGGGTAAGCCCATCAGGACCGGGAGATTTTTAATTGGCCAAGTCCGCACCCAGCTCCTCCACCATAATTCCTCCCTCCCATTGGTAGAAAGAGATGACATACCCGAGGAGGCTATAAAGGACTGAATTGCTGACAATGCATTCAGAGGAGGGTCTGCTGTGGAGGAATAATAACGTGAAAGCTATCAGCACAATTGACTGTGTAAAAAAATCCCTCTAATAAACAAATATAGTAATTGTGATTTCTATAAAATGGGGATATATCAAATAATTGTGAATAATCCGGCTGCTAACACCCAATGTGTTTCCACTCCACAATAAAGTTCAATACAAATAAAAAAAACGCTGCACCAGAAAATATAGAAATTTAGGACAAAAAGTGAAAATATCAAATAATATATTCAATAAAGGAATATAATTAAATAAAAAGTCCCAGTGTTCACAAGTGTATCCTAATATTGTACACCTCCTTGAATGTGCTCCTAAATAAAAAGTCCCAGTGATCACAGGTGTATTCTGATATTGTACACCTCCGTGAATGTGCTCCTGAATCCGCCACTATAAAATATATAAAGCCTTTCACCTCCCCATCTGACCCAAGAATCACCAAGGGTCAGATATAGCAGTCCCCTTTAGGGGTTAACGGATGGATGACCAGATCACACTAGAGGAAGCAATGCATAATCCAGGACCCAGCTTCACTATTCACAGGCAGATACCAATAAGGAGAACGGTGCATAATCCAAGACCAAGCTCCACTAATTCTCAGGCAAATCCCATTGGAGAGAAAAGGTGCATAGTCCAGGACCAAACTTCACCAATCTCAGGCAAACCCCAGGCATATAAAACATAGAAGCAGGGAAAATCTAACGCTCTCAGTATTAAAAAATAGATGATTTATTGAACAATATTGCACTTACAAAAACAGCACTCAATAGTGCAGTGAAGCTCACAGTTCCGCAAGTGGACAGGAGAGGATATGACGTCTAACCGACAGGCTCTGCCCCCTATACGCGTTACGTTGGCGCATCCAGCGTTGACTTCGTTGGTAGCATTGCATTGCTTGCTACCTCTAGTGTGATCTGGTCATCCACCCGTTAACCCCTGAGGGGACTGGTGTATCTGACCCTTGGTGATTCTTGAGTCAGACGGTGAGGTGAGAGGCTTTATATATTTTTTGGTGGCGGATTCAGGAGCACATTCACGGAGCCATACAATATCAGGATAAACCTGTCATCACTGGGACTTTTTTTTAGGAGCACATTCACAGAGGTGTACAATATTAGGATACACTTGTGATCACTGGGACTTTTTATTTAATTATATTCCTGGCTGAGGAATGGCTGAGATTATAAAGGCCAAGATAAAGCCACCATTGCAGAATACGCTGTCAGCTTCTGCCCAACAGATGACAAAATTGAGGGGATAAAAGTTCTGATTGGAGGCCCATGTGGAGCCCGGGCCAGCAATGTGCCTGGTTTATTCAAAAGCTCATACATAGCACAACGAGCCCATACCAATTTCTTTTAATGAGGAAGTAAGTAAAACCTTGGACAGAGGGGTGGCTGTGGATGTAGTATATTTGGATTTTGCAAAAGAGTTTGATACAGTTCCCCACACATGGCTAATGTGTAAGTTAAAGTCTTCAGGCTTGAAAAGATCAGTTTGTAAATGGATAGAAAATTGGCTGACAAATAGAATTCAGAGATTAGTGGTTAATGATTCTTACTCTGAATGGTCTAAGGTTATCAGTGGTGTACCCCAAGGTTCAGTGTTGGGACCCTTACTTGTTAATATCTTTATAAATTATATAGGGTCTGGGATTAAAAGTATAATTTCATTCTTTGAAGATGACACCAAGCTTTGCAGTGGAATAACTTCCTTACAGGATGTCTCCAACTAACAAGCTGACCTCAATGCACTGTTTCATTGGTCAACTATGTGGCAAATGAGGTTTAATGTTGATAAATGTGAAGTTATATCCCACAACAAGGTGCCAGCCAGCCACCCACACTGCCAGGCGTCAGCCGCCGACCCACAACAGGGTGCCAGCCAGCCATCCACACTGCCAGGCGTCAGCCACTGATCCACAACAGGAAGCTGGCAAGCCACCCACAGCAGGGCAGGGTGCCAGCAGCCAGCCAGCCATTTTTTTTAACCTTATTGTCTCTTTCAAATTGCAATGGAGATGGATGAAGACAGAAAAATTAAAAGTGTGGTCTGGGACTATTTCTCATCTCAACCATCTCCAGGAAAAGCAGCAGTGTGCAACACATGCACAAACAATATAAACATGGGATCAGTAACCGCGAAAAACAAAAATACGTCAAATCTTTGGGCCCAGCTAAGAGTTCATCATATAAAATTATATCATGCAGCACAGAAAAAACAAAATGAATATCAATCTGATTTTGAAATACCTCCTCCACTTTCCCAGGCAACAATAACAGATATGTTTCAGAAAAAAAACAGGTGTCACTGTCTAGATTCAGATGGAAGATCCCAACTGCTGGACAGAGTAATCACAGAGATGATGGTCACTGATAACCAGCCATTTACAATGGTGTCTGACTCAGGATTTAAGCGGTTGATGTCCATACTTGAACCAAGGTACACACTGAAGAGTGAGAAGTATTATCGAACAGAAATGGTGGGAAAGATTCACCAAAAGGTTGTTCAGAAAGTAAAGGCTATGCTGCAACCAGAGACTGACTGCTGGTCAGGACAAACTGAGTCACTAATGATTCTTACATCCCACTTCATTGACAGCGGATGGACAAAAAGGCAATTGGTGTTGAATACAAAAGTGATGCAAAGATCCCATACTGAGTACAGTAGAGAAATGTTTCTAGGCATGCTTGAAGACTGGGGAATCAACAAAGACCGAATGGTGCTTGTGCTCCTTCGAGAAAGCGGAGCAAACATACGGAAAGGAATGCTTGCTTATATGTCAGACCTCAGTGTCATGGCACACAACATCCTCCATCTTTCAAATGATGGTCTGTCAAGCCAGGGAGCTTTGATTGATATATGTTTTGAGAAGCATGAAGAGACAAAAAATGTTGTGCTGGCAAGTCTTTTGAATCATCGATACAAGAACAATGCTTTCTTTTCTAACGATGTATTGGCCAAGGCAAAACAATGTCTGAGAGAAGATATTCAACAGGAGGTGCAGGGGGTTACTGCCGAAAAGACAAGTCCAGAACAGCATTTTTATAATCTGAAAGAGCATCATGCTGCAAAAACAGAAAAATGTCCAAAAAGACGACAATGAACAGAAGAGAGTCTTCTTCATCGTGGTCGAATTGATCATGGCTGACAATGATTTTCAGTGTTTTATTAGAGCCTCATGGGGAGGATTCTTCTGAATCGGCAAAAATGAGCCTGGATGATGAACTTCATCTCTATTCGAAGGAACCAGTAATTGACAGAAGAAGTGGTGATCCTCTTCAGTGGTGCAAAGAAAATGAGGCACGCTACAAAAGACTTGCTTCCCATGCTTGAAGAAACCTCACTCTCTCTGCTCATCTGTCTTCTTCTCCTGTACCAAGTGAGCATGTTAATGAAGTGGCAGCCTTATATGAAAAAAACAGAAGCTTTTAGCAAGTGAACATGAACATGCTGAAATGTTATGCTTTCTGCAGTATAATATTGTTCTACTTAACTGGGAGTATTGAAGCGTGTAGTAGTACTAGTGTCCACTCCAATCCACTGTCTAGCTTTTTTTTCCTAGCAGTTTTGCACTGACTGCAGTAGTTGCAATGAGTGCACTACTGCAGCAGTAGTCCACTGACCCCAGTCCAATCCACTGTCTAGCTGTTGTCTAGCTTTTTTCTAGCAGTTTTGCACTGACTGCAGTAAATCATTGCAGTGAGTGTGCTACTGCAGCAGTAGTCCACTGACTCCAGTGCAATCCACTGTCTAGCTTTTGTCTAGCTTTTTTCTAGCAGTTTTGCACTGACTGCAGTAAATAATTGCAGTGAGTGCATTACTGCAGCAGTAGTCCACTGACTCCAATCCAGTCCACTGTCTAGCTAGTCCACTGACAGTCCAATCCAGTCCACTGTCTAGCTTTTTTCTAGCAGTTTTGCACTGACTGCAGTAGGGATTAAAAATCATTGCAGTGAGTAAACGACTGCAGTGGTAGTCCTTTGACCCTAATCCACTCTCTAGCTGTTTGTCTCGTTTTTTTTCTAGAAGTTTTGCACTGACTGCACTTTTTAAAATTATTGCAGTGAGTGAGTGCACTACTGCAGCAGTTTGTGCATCATTCACAATCAGATGATGTGAATTTCTGATGTCCCTGCAAGTGCAGTTTTCCTATCAGTTTTCATGCATTTAAGGTGTGAAAAATGAGCCCTTAATGTTAAAAATGTTAATAAATAAACTTTAACATGTTCAGTAACAGATTGGTGTCGAAATTTGTGTTTATCTTGCAAAACTTTAAATGTTCAAAATATAACGGCCGATACCGATATGCATTGGGCAAAATATCGGTATCGGCAACGAAAAACTGATATCAGTCGATCACTAGTAGGCAGAGCGGCGTGATTCTACAGGCTGTTCCACGTCTTGGTCCGTGAAGAGCTCCGGAATCAGTGTCCTCACTTTCGCCACAGTTGTCTGCCGTAATGATCCCATCATTCTCTTTGAAATTTAATAATCTCTATATAGAAAAGCTAAAATGCTAAAATGACAGTTGGAACACTATTCAGATTAACGTACTGTATGTTCATTGCATTCTGGATTGGATAGGAAACAAAAAAAAACAAAATGTATATATATACATATATATATATATATATATATATATATATATATATATATATATATATATATATATATATATATATATATATATATATATATACTGTATATATATATATATATATATATATAGTGACTCTATAGTGTCCCTGCCTATATTGCATGCTTAATTATATACATTCAGTGTCCTGAGCCTAAAGTGAAACGTTGGTTTTGTTCAGGAAAAAAATCCTCCAGGTCAACTATATACTGTACATTGCAAGAATTTCAGCAACATTTCTGCAAGATTATTACCTGCTTCTGTTCTTTAGATACTGATTTAGACTTTACCTGCAATTTATTCTGACACTAGCTAATTACATGAACAGTCTCAATGTAGCAATAAGATTATATGCAGCCCTAAAATCCCTTTACATTCTCAAACACTTTTAATCTCACCAAAGATAAAACTCCTACAACAGGTGTGGTATCTAGGAAGTCCTGAAAAGAGTGTGCCGTTATGGTTCCAATCATAGGCGTGCGCAGCCTATGGCATTAGGGTGTGCACCTCAAACCAAAGCTCAAACACATGTGTGTGTGTGTGTGTATATATATATATATATATATATACACACTTTTATAAATAAATGTAAACAAATATTTTTAAGCGGTATTAAAACATTTTTAATTAAATAAACAATTATCAATGTATACCATAGCTCCCCTTTAGAGCAGGGTCCTTATAGATCCCCCTTTACAGCAGGGTCCCCAAAGATCCCCCTTTAGAGCAGGGTCCCCCATAGATCCCCCTATAGAGCAGGCCAGGGTCCCCATAGATCCCCCTTTAGAGCAGGGTCTCCCATAGAACCTCCTTTAGAGAAGGGTCCCCATAGATCCCCCTTTAGAGAATGGTCCCCATATAATCTATGGGGACATTTCTCTAAAGTGGGGAATCTATGGGGACCCTGCTCTAAAGGGGGATCTATGGGGACCCTGGCCTGCTCTAAAGGGGATCTATGGGGACCCTGGCCTGCTCTAAAGGGGATCTATGAGGATCCTGCTCTAAAGGGAGGATCTATGCCATAGATCCCCTTTAGAGCAGGGTCCCCATAGATCCCCCTTTAGAGCAGGCCAGGGCAGGTCCCCCATAGATCCTCCTTTACAGCAGGCCAGGGTGAGGTGAGGTCCCCCATATAGATCCCCCTTACAGCAGGCCAGGGTGAGGTGAGGTCTCCCATATAGATCCACCCTTACAGCAGGCCAGGGTGAGGTGAGGTCCCATCCCCCATATAGATCTCCCCCCTTACAGCAGGCCAGGGTGAGGTGGGGTCCTGTCCCCCATATAGATCTCCCCCCTTACAGCAGGCCAGGGTGAGGTGAGGTCCTCCATATAGATCCCCCCTTACAGCAGGCCAGGGTGAGGGGAGGTCCGGACCCTGGCCTGCTGTAAGGGGGATCTATATGGGGGACCCCGGACCTCACCCTGGCCTGCTGTAAGGGGGCGGGGGGAGATCTATATGGGGGACGGGACCTCACCTCACCCTGGCCTGCTGTAAGGGGGGATCTATATGGGGAATCAGGTCCCCCATATAGATCCCCCCTTACAGCAGGCCAGGGTGAGGTGAGGTCCCCCACAGAAGGCCAGGGTGAGGTCCCGTCCCCCATTTAGATCTCCCCCTTTACAGCAGGCCAGGCAAGGGCAGGTTCCCCATAAAATATATCCCCTTTACATAGTGTTCTTCTCACTCAGTCAGACAGTCACTAGTACAGCCAGTACTACAGTACTACTCTTACCTACCTTTTTTTCACCTGTCCCGACTCCCCAGGCTAGGTTTTCCTCCTGCAGCACCAGCACCACAGACCATAACCAGGCTCTCTGGCCTCTCACCTGCCTTCTTTGCTGAAATTGCTGTCTGACTGTTCTGACTCCTGTGGTCCTCGCCGCGCCGGCTTCTTCTGCTGCTGGCCTGGTGGTTCTCTCCCGCGCTGCGCTGGGTGGCCGCTGCACAGGCTAGTCCCTCCCCCAGACAGTCCCTCTCTGCACGCCTGTCTCCCCCACCACTCCACAGTGGGCGGCGCCGGCTGGATCGGATTTGGGAGCCGAGCGGCCGAGCAGCCAAGCCGAAGCCAGCCAGCAGTGAGAGAGAGCAGAGAGCAGACTCAGCGGGCGGCGGCGGCCAAGGCCGGACTGGGAATAAAATTCAACCCTGGAAATAATTTCATACCAGCCCCACAGCATTAATATACCGACCCAACAGCATAGCGCCATTATTTTCTTGTTCATAAAAGGGAAAATCATGCATTTTAAAGCACATTTGAAGAGTGTATTATATATAGATAAGAAAGATATGAAAGCATGTAGTGCTTCATATATATATATATATATATGAGCAAATTCCGGTTAAAAGTGGTAAAAGTGCGGACATGATATAGGAGATGCAGGGGCTGCGGGCATGGTCCAGGAGATGTCAGGGGCTGTGCGGACATGGTCCAGGAGATGTTGGGGCTGTGCGGACATGGTCCAGGAGATGTCAGGGGCTGTGCGGACATGGTACAGGAGATGTCAGAGGCTGCGGACATTGTACAGGAGATGTCAGAGGCTGCGGACATGGTACAGGAGATGTCAGAGGCTGCGAACATGGTACAGAAGATGTCAGAGGCTGCGGACATGGTACAGGAGATGTCAGGGGCTGCGGGCATGGTACAGGAGATGTCAGGGGCTGTGCGGGCATGGTACAGGAGATGTCAAGGGATGTGTGGACATGGTACAGGAGATGTCAGGGGATGTGTGGACATGGTACAGGGGATGTCAGGGGCTGTGCGGGCATGGTACAGGAGATGTTAGGGGATGTGTGGACATGGTACAGGAGATGTCGCGGGGTGCGGGCATGGTACAGGAGATGTCAGGGGCTGTGTGGACATGGTACAGGAGATGTCAGGGGATGTGTGGACATGGTACAGGGGATGTCAGGGGCTGTGCGGGCATGGTACAGGAGATGTTAGGGGATGTGTGGACATGGTACAGGAGATGTCAGGGGGTGCGCGGACATGGTACAGGAGATGTCGGGAGCTGCAGACATGGTACAGGAGATGTCAGAGGCTGCGGACATGGTACAGGAGATGTCAGAGGCTGCGGACATGGTACAGGAGATGGCAGAGGCTGTGTGGACATGGTACAGGAGATGTCAGAGGCTGTGGACATGGTACAGGAGATGGCAGAGGCTGTGTGGACATGGTACAGGATATGTCAGAGGCTGTGGACATGGTACAGGAGGTGTCGGGGGCTGCGGGCATGGTACAGGAGATGTTGGGGGCTGCGGGCATGGTACAGGAGATGTCAGGGGATGTGCGGACCTGGTACAGGAGATGTCAGGGGCTGTGCGGACATGGTACAGGAGATGTCAGGGGCTGTGCAGACATGGTACAGGAGATGTCAGGGGCTGTGCGTACATGGTACAGGAGATGTCAGGGGCTGTGCGGGCATGGTACAGGAGATGTCAGGGGCTGTGCGGACATGGTGCAGGAGATGTCAGGGGCTGTGCGGACATGGTACAGGAGATGTCAGGGGCTGTGCGGACATGGTACAGGAGATGTCAGGGGCTGTGCGGACATGGTACAGGAGATGTCAGGGGCTGTGCGGACATGGTACAGGAGATGTCAGGAGCTGTGCGGACATGGTACAGGAGATGTCAGGGGCTGTGCGGACATGGTACAGGAGATGTCTGGCGCTGTGCGGGCATGGTACAGGAGATGTCAGGGGCTGTGCGGACATGGTACAGAAGATGTCAGGGGCTGTGCGGACATGGTACAGGAGATGTCAGGGGCTGTGCGGACATGGTACAGGAGATGTCAGGGGCTGTGCGTACATGGTACAGGAGATGTCAGGGGCTGTGCGGACATGGTACAGGAGATGTCAGGGGCTCTGCGGACATGGTACAGGAGATGTCTGGCGCTGTGCGGGCATGGTACAGGAGATGTCAGGGGCTGTGCGGACATGGTACAGGAGATGTCAGGGGCTGTGCGCACATGGTACAAGAGATGTCAGAGGCTGTGCAAACATGGTACAGGAGATGTCAGGGGCTGTGCGGACATGGTACAGGAGATGTCAGGGGCTGTGCGGGCATGGTACAGGAGATGTCTGGCGCTGTGCGGGCATGGTACAGGAGATGTCTTGCGCTGTGTGGACATGGTACAGGAGATGTCTGGCGCTGTGCGGACATGGTACAGGAGATGCCTGGCGCTGTGCGGGCATGGTACAGGAGATGTCTGCACTGTGCGGACATGGTACAGGAGATGTCGGGGCTGTGCGGACATGGTACAGGAGATGTGGGGGGCTGTGCGGACATGGCACAGAAGATGTCTGGTGCTGTGCGGACATGGTACAGGAGATGTCTGGCGCTGTGCGGCCATGGTACAGGAGATGTCTGGCGCTGTGCGGCCATGGTACAGGAGATGTCTGGCGCTGTGCAGACATGGTACAGGAGATGTCTGGCGCTGTGCGGACATGGTACAGGAGATGTCTGGCACTGTGCGGGCATGGTACAGATATCTGGCTCACCACACTGGATATCCAGAGCAGAGATCACACACACACCCACAATGGAGGCAGAGTTCAGGCTCCTTATCGTTACCAAGAGAAAAAACCCTAGAAAATGGGACACTCAGCCATAGCATGGATGAAACCAGACTGCTCACTCAGACACTCACTCTCATGACTCTGTGACCTCAGGCTCACCCCTCACCTGCGATCATATGCTGATGCTGATGGCACGTGAAGTCTCATCGTCTGTGTGGGAGGGGGAGGGATCATCGGATCCGTGACAGCCAGCCAGTCAGCTCGCCTCAGTAACTTAATGCACCAGCACCGCCGTCCGCCACGCAGGGCGCAGGCGCAGCTGCCCCGTGACGTCATGCCGCTCACAGAGGCTGACGTAGAAAGAGACGGAACCGTCATTCTGGAGCGCAGCGGGGGCCGGGGCGGGGCAGTGCAGCCTGCACAGCGGACATCATCAGCGGCGAGCGGCCACCCATTCAATGCAGCGGCGATGCGGGCGGCCATGGCGGAAGCACGAGGGTGATTAGGGTGTGCCTGGGCACACCCGGCACACCCCGTGCGCACGCCTATGGTTCCAATGAAGAGAATTCTTAATTTGTAAGTCATAACTTATTGAAGATTAAAAAGCACATCACAATTTTTATAAAAATGTTAATAGAAAAAAAAAGAATAAATGCTGTAAAAGTAGGCAATAATAAGTATCTGCATGATTCAGAACATTGGCTGTTCAGATGTTCAGATTAAATTGGAACTCTAGGAATATATTTATATATATGTATATATATATATATATATATATATATATATATATATACACTATAAGTATTAGGAATCGGATGCATATGACCTTTAATGGTAACCCAGTCTTATAGTCTGTAGGATTCAGTATTGAGTTATCCCGCATTTTGCAGCTATAAGAGCTTCAACTCTGTTTGGAAGGCTGTCCACAAGGTTTGGGAGTGTATCTATGGGAATGTTTGACCATTCTTCCAGAAGCGCATTTGTGAGGTCAGGTACTGATGTGGACGAGAAGGCCTGGTTTGCAGTCTCCGCTTCAACTGCACATGTGACAATAGCTGAAAGATAATCAAATTTATGGTCTTTTTTGTCTGTTGCAGCACAGGACTTGAAAAAACAAATAATAAATAAATGCAGTTTTTATTTTTTTTTATTTTTTTTTTTATTTTTTTCAGTTTTTATATCATTAGTGTGACCTCGCAAATCTAAAATCAAAATGATGACAGTGTTCCCTGGAGTTGAGAACATAAAATCTGCTTTTTTCTACTGTTATGTAACTTGTTGTACATTACTTTTTTGCTGAAATTCAAACTGATAGTTTGCAAGTTAACTCTCAGACAGCTTTAAAACAAATAGCTCATAAATGTAGTCATATTAATCATGTTTCCCGAGATACACTTTATCTGATGTGGTCTCTGAGGGAACAGCAAATACATACAGTACTGACTTGCATCATTAAAGATGTACATCTCTTTATCGACACACATTAAAAATGACTGTAATTTTCACAACCACCCAGTAAGTAACAGCAATTGATCAAATCATTTCTGGTGATAAACATGTAAATTTGAATGAGAAACCTGTTCTAATAAAACAGAGGTTTTAAAAAGTATGTACTGTGTATATACAGCCGGTTAAATAAGTATTGAACACATCACACATCTAGGTAAATATATTTCTAGACATGAAACTTTCACCACATCGTTAACAACCCATGAAATCCATACATACAAAGAAATCAAAACAAATTAGTTAGGAAATTAGGTTATGTGTAATAAAATGGGATGACATGGGAAAATTATTAACTACCTCCCACCCGGCCATAGTACATATACGGCCGGGCGGGAGTCTCGTCCTTCTGAATGGACGTTCCGGAACGTCCTTCAGAAGGAGAGAGATCGCGCCACCGCGGGCACGCGCAGCGGCGCGATCTCGATGTGCCTGTGTCCCTCGGACACAGAGCGACATCATTCGGCAGGAGGGCCCTGTGATTGTCCCTCCTGATCACATGACGGCTGTGTCCAATCACAGCCATCACGTAATGTAAATAGAGCCGTTGTAACGGCTTCGATCTCTTCTCCTCACTGACAGATCCTGTCAGTGAGGAGAAGATCAGAGGATCGGTGCTGCTGCGGGGGTGATCGGTGAGTATTTCTAATTACTCACTGATCACAGGGGGGGTCTGTGCTGGTAATCAGAACATTGATTACCAGTGCAGCCCTGGGGGGGAGGGGTGCCACTAAGCCACCAGGGATGCCCACCCATGACCACCAGGGATGCCCACTATGGCCACCAGGGATGGCAAGCAGGGCTCAGAGAGCCCCCCAGTGCCCTCCCTATCAGTGCTGCCCACCTGTGCCATTATTGCCATCTATCAGTGCCGCCCACCAGTGCCCATTATTGCCCACCAGTGCTGCCTATCAGTGCCCATCAGTGCCCCCCATCAGTGCCGATCAGTGCCACCCATCAGTGCCGATCAGTGCCAATCATTGCTGCCCAACAGTGCCACTATCAGTGCCCATCAGTGCCCATCAGTGCCGCCAATCAGTGCCCATCAGTGCTGCCTATCGGTGCCCATCAGCGCTGCCTATCAGTGCCCACCAATGCTGCATATCAGTGCTATCTATCAGTGCCACATATCAGTGCCCATCAGTGCTGCATATCAGTGCTACCTATCAGTGCCCATCAGTGCTGCATATCAGTGCCACCCCATCAGTGCCACCCCATCAGTGTCTCCTCATCAGTGCCTGTCAGTGCGGCATCATCAGTGCTCATCAGTGCAGGAAAAAACATATCTATTTACAAAATTTTATAACCTAAACAAAAAAACTTTTTTTTTTTTTCAAACTTTTCAGTCTTTTTTTATTTGTGCACCAAAAAAGAAAAAACCTGACAGTGATCAAATACCACCAAAAGAAAGCTCTATTTGTGGGGAAAAAATGACACAAATTTGGTTTAGGTACAGCGTTGCATGACCGCGCAATTGTCATTCAAAATGCAACAGCGCTAAAAGCTGAAAATTGGTCTGGGAAGGAAGGGGGTTTAAGTGCCCTGTATTGAGGTGGTTAAACATGCTAACTGAAATTTTTTTAATACTTCCAACAAAATCCTTTGTTGATAATAACAGCTTCAAGACGCCTCCTGTATGGAGAAACTAATCCCATGCATTGCTCAGGTGTAATTTTGGCCCATTCTTCTAAACAAACAGTCTTCAAGTCTTGAAGGTTCTGTGGGCCTCTTCTATGAATTCTGATCTTTAGTTCTTTCCATAGATTTTCTGTTGGATTCAAGTCAGGTGATTGGCTGGACCATTCTATTAGCTTTATTTTCTTTCTTTGAAACCAATTGAGAGTTTACTTGGCTTTGTGTTTGGGATTCTTGTCTTGCTGAAATGTCCTCGTTTCATCTTCATCATCCTAGTAGATGGTAGCAGATTTTTATAAAGAATGCCTTGGTACATTTTTCCATTCATCTTTCCTTCAATTATATGAAGTTTTCCTGTACTGTATGCAGAAAACAGCCCCTCATAATGATGTTCCCACCTCCAAACCTCACTGTTGATATGGTGTTTTTGGTATGATGTGCAGTGCCATTTGACCTCCAAACATGGTGTCCAAAGAGTATGGGATCCAAAGAGTTCAATTTTGGTCTCATCTAACCAGACTATATTTTCTCAGTATTTCACAGGCTTGTCTAAATGTTGTGCAGCCAACTCTAAATATGCTTCAACATGCTTTTTCTTAGAGTCTTGCGTGGTTAGCGTGCACACAGGCCATGGCGTTTGAGTGGATTATTTATTGTTTTCTTTGAAACAATTGTACCTGCTAATTCTAGGTCTTTCTGAAGCTCTCCACAAGTGGTCCTTGGCTCTTGAAAAACTCCTCTAATACATATTTTCACTCCTCTGTCAGAAATCTTGCGAGGAGCACCTGGTCGTGGCCGGTTTATGGTGAAATTATGTTCTTTGCACTCCTTTGCAACAATAGGGTTACAAAGGTGTTGTTTTTACCCATCGTGAGATGTTTCTCATGTAACACCTTGGTAAAGAGACACCTTTTAACCACTTAAGCCCCGGAGGATTTGGCTGCTAAAAGACCAGGGGTTTTTTTGCGATTTTTTACTGCATGACTTTGACGGACAATTGCGCGGTCGTGCGACGCTATACCTAAACGAATTTCACGTCCTTTTTTTCCCACAAACAGAGCTTTCTTTTGGTGGTATTTGATCACCTGTGCAATTTTTTGATCATGCACTATAAACAAAAAAAGAGCGTAATTTTTGCAAAAATAACAATATTTTTCACTTTTTTTTATATGAAATTCCCCCCCAAAAAAATGTAAAAATCAAAATTTTTTAACATTTTACAAATTGTTTTACGCTACATATGTTTGGTAAAAAAAATCGCAAAAAGCATATTTTGATTGGTTTGAGCAAAAGTTATCGCGTTTACTAACAAAGGGAAAGATTTTTGTCATTTTTGGTGTTTTTTTTTTAACGAGTAATGGCGGCGATCTGCCGTTTTTTTTGCGGTACTGCGACATTGCGGCGGACAGATCGGACCCTTGACTGACATTTTTGACACTTTTGGGGGTACCAGTGACATTGCTGCAGTAATCAGTGCTATATATATGCACTGTTACTGCAAAAATGACACTGGCAGGGAAGGGGTTAACTTTATTGGACAGGGAGGGGTTAAGTGTGTCCTAGGGGCGTGTTTCTAACTGTGCAGGGGCATGGCTATTGGTGTTAAAGCAAAGATCAACGGTTCTACATAGTAGAACTGTCAGATCTTCATTTTTACACCAGGGAGAATGACGGGCGGCTTGTTTACATAAGCCGATCCGCCTTTCTCCCTTCACAGGAGCGATCGTAGTGTGACCGGCGGACATCGAGTCCGCCGGACACACGCACTGACTTGTCTGTGAACAAGCCGCGGCGGGCTCGCGCCTCGGCGGGCGCGCGCCCGCCCGCCCGCAATAGGCTCGCAAGTCAGTGACAGGCGAGTGACGTATCGATACGTCACTCTGCCTGGCCGGGGCTGACCGCCGCAGTATATAGTCGTGCGGCGGTCGCCAACCGGTTAATAAGCCACCAGTTGAGACTGAACTAGCTGATATTAATTTGCACTGACAAGGGGCAGGATCACTTTCTAATTACTGATAGATTTCAGCCAGTGTCTTGGCTTCCCAAGCCTTTTTGCACCTCCCTTTCTTCATGCGTTTAATCATTTTTCCCTAAGTCATTCCATTTTATTACACATAACTTAATTTCTGAACTTCTTTGTTTTGGTTTCTTTGTATGTATGGGTTGATACCAATATATGTTGAGAACAGTTCATGTGAATAGCACCTTTAGAATTATATTTACCTTTATGTTATGCATTTCAGATGACCAAGAGGCGTCCTAAGGACACAGCTGACAGTAAATGGTGCCTGTATTAAAGCTGAACTTAAAAAAAGTGCAGCGTTCTTCTTCAAAAAAGTTCATTAAAATTATAGTGCATATATAAATATCTGAAAACAGTGTAAAAATCATCTATATATAATACATTTACGTGAGTCCATCTTTTCTTTTTAATATACAGTATAAACAGTCCATTAGTAAATGATTTAATGTCCGTGAAAAAAAGGGCAGTCCCATATACCAGAAACTCTTCAGAAATTGCCTCCAATCACCACAATGCCCTTCACCCCATGTATGGGTGTCTTCTCACCTGCTTGAATGGACCTCACTAATTAAAGGAGGTTTATATGTGCTTTGCAGTGTTATAAGTGGCACCACTCCCACTGGCCATACACTCCAAATCTGTGGCTCTCAGCAGGTCTCAGCATGGTGTCCACGCTTTGAGAAAGCTCATTGGGCGCTATGCGAGAGTTGGGCGTGACGTAATCACGCTGGGACTAGGTGGAGCTGTGTATGCCAAGGATTGTATTGTGAAAAGTCAGTTTTTTACTTCTGAAATGTGAGTACATTTTTATATAGAAATAAATACTTTTTATTAGCAATTTGTACTATGGTTTTTTTCCTCTTGCCTCCTATATGATTGACACCATGCTGAGAGCTGCTAGAGCCACGGATTTGGAGTGTACAGCCAGTGTGAGTGGTGCCACTTATAACACTGCAAAGCACATATAGACCTTCTTTAACCACTTGTCAAGATATTCTGCGGCAGGCTGGCTCAGATGCACGGTGGTCGCGCACAGGGCTTGAAGGGGTGCAAACGCCCCTGCCGTCCCCGCAATGTTCTGATGGGGTTCTGATGTGGTTCAGAACCAATCAGTCACCAGGTCCAGGCCAGTGATTTTTGGCCTAGACCTGTTGATCGGTTCTGGCCAATTCCAGAACGTTCTGTGCCCCTGTAATGTAAACACAGGCACAGGATATGATGCAATCTTCTCTCCTGGAGTCCTTTTCGGTTCCAGCGTGGGAGGAGAGAACATCTACTGTGAGTACAGAAGCAGCACACTGACACCAGTACACATAGGTACACATTAAACCCCCTGATAACCCCCTAATTAACCCTTTCACTCCCTGTCACAGTGCACACTATACAGTAAACATTTTACAATTTACTGATCACTTTTATTGTCACTTGTGACTTCAGATAGTGTAAGAGGCAGTTAGTGGTAGTCTCAAATAAGTATAGGGTCTCCACCATATATCCCTCAATAAAGATTTAACCCCCTGATCTCCCCCGTTAACCCTTTCACTCCCTGTCACAGTGTACACTAATTACAATATACAGACAATTTACTGATCACTGTATTAATGTCACTTGTCATTTCAGTTGGTGTGAGAGACAGTTTGTGGCAGTTAGAGGCAGTCCCAGATAGGTTTAGGGTACTTGCCATATATCT
Source organism: Pelophylax lessonae (assembly GCF_965119305.1). NCBI lineage: Eukaryota > Metazoa > Chordata > Amphibia > Anura > Ranidae > Pelophylax > Pelophylax lessonae. Next base: position 96,442,317 of record NC_138771.1, on the reverse strand, counting down.
CCTAATAAATATTTAACCCCTGAACACCACCAGTTAACCCCTTCATTGCCCTGTCACAGGGTCTCTATTCTAGTGTACAGATCTTTTTTCTGATCAATGTATTAGTGTCACAGGTGACATCAGTTAGCGTCAATTCAGGACAGCGTCAGATTGCCCGCAACATATTTAGTAATACATTTTAACCCTTTGATTGCCAGTGAAACACACACTAAATACCTCCATTTCTAGTATAGTGTCTGAATGGATCAATATCTTTGATCTGATCAGAACTATACAAGCATCCCCAATAGTTTAGTATAGTGTTCCCAAAATGCAGCGTTAGCAGGATCAGCCCCGACACCTGCCAGCACCTTCATTTAGCCCCTCGCCCCCCCCCCCCCCCCCCAAGAAGTGCAGAATCAGCAGATTACTTTCACTTCCAATACACAGCACACTAAACCGCAGCATTAGCAGTCAGGCCTAATCTATGCAAGCACTAGCAGTTACATTTTTTGGTAGCGGTTCAAACAGTCCTTGACAACCAGGTGCTTTTTTACCTGTGAGTCAGACTAGGTACCTATAAATTTATTGGCCAAAATGTCCAAACAGAGGTAAAATAGTGAAGAGGCCTACACGATGCTGAGCATGACAGATGAGAGCGATTTGGAAGCCTCACTGTCAGAATCAGGCTTATTATTCAAACCTGTAGACAGCAACATGTAGACAGCAGCGGCACCCTGACAAATAGCTCTGACAATGGAGTAGTGGTCCCTGCTAAAGTCAGGCGTACCCGACCCTGTTCTTCTGTTGCTGAGGTGCATCAACCGCAGGGTTTTCGTATGCAGCAGAGTGTCGGTACTAGTGCCGCTCAACCTTCTGGTGAACTGGCAAGCACCAGCAGCCTAGAACCTCCTGGTCATAGTCAAACCAGCACTGCAGTAACACTTGATGATGTAGAAGGTCCCATAAGTGCAGTTAAAGCTGGTGCAGTGACTAGCACAAGTAATGTACCCCCAGCCACCAAGAATTCGAAGACAGGCCCGTAGAGCCCATAGTGTCCTCCCTGATGCGCTTGCAAATCCTGATTGGGGGCCCACCACTTCTGCAGCACCCGTACTTCCCCCATTCACTGACCAACCCGGAATTTAGGTGGAAACAACCAATTTTACTTCCCTTGATTTTTTTGAACTGTCTTTCACAGAAGATCTGTACAGATCTATTGTGGACCAAAGCAATTTATATGCCGATCAATTCATCCCTGCACATCCCAATTTAACCTTTGCCAGAGAATGTGCATGGAAATGTATCACGTTTTCTGAATTTCTGGGTCTATCCCAACTCATGGGCATTACTAAAAAGAGTGAGTTGCAGTTATATTGGTCCACTGACCCAATTCATCATATGCCCGTGTTCTCTGCTAGATACGAGTAACTCTTGTGGTTCATGCACTTCTGTGACAATGAACTTTGTCGTTCTCGGGTGACCTGGTGAGCTCCACAAAATTCGGCCCCTCGTAAACCACTTCAACCAAAAGTTTGTATATATCCCAACAAGCTGTTCGCGTTAGTGCCGGTTCACACTGGGGCGACCTGTGAGGCGACCTGGTCGCCTCACAGGTCGCCGCAGGTCGCCTCCCATAGGGAAGCTGCGGACCCGTTCTAATAGGAGCGACACAAGTCGCTCCGACCTAGAAAAAGGGTCCGGAGCTTCTTTGGGGCGACCAGGAGGCGACCGCCATAGACTTCAATGTTATGAAGTCCGTGGCGGCCGCTCCGAGGTCGCGGCGCGCTGCTCGCACCGCGATCTCGGAGGTCGCCCCTGCAAGTAGCGTCGCGGTAATGTGAACCGGCGCTTAAAGAGTTTCTGATTACATTTTCTGCCCACCTTGCTTTCAAACAGTTTCTCCCCAGCAAGCGTACCAGATATGGGGTCAAGATGTATAAGCTCTGTGACAGGGCAACAGGCTATACATGTAGTTTCCGGGTTTACGAGGGAAAAGATAGAAATGTGGAGCCCCCCAACTGCCCAGACTACATGGGGAGCAGTGGCAAGCAGGTGAGAAGACACCCATAGGTGGGGTGAAGGGCATTGTGGTGATCAAGGACAATTACTGAAGAGTTTCTGGTGAATGAGACTGCACTTTTTTTTCACGGACATTGAATCATTTATCGATGGACTGTATATATATTTAGGATAAAAGATGGACTCACGTAAATTAATTTTATATATAGATGGTTTTTACACTGTTTTCAGATACTTATTTATGCACTATAATTTGAATGCACTTTAACCACTTGCCGACCGCGTGCCGTATATTAACGGCGGCAGAGTGGCAGCTACAGGCAAAGTGACTTTAATATACGACATCTTGCCTGGGAGAAACTGGGGGCGAGCGCGTGTGTCAGGTGGCTCAGATTGCCGCCTGACACTGGCGATCGTTCCCCTCTGAGAGAAAAGGATGGACGGCTGATGTAAACACAGCCGTCCGTCCTTCTCCCTGCAATGATCACAGAGGCTATGTGATCCTGCTATATAGGATCGCATGTCTCTGTGATCATTTCAAAAGCCCAACCCCCCCACAGTTAGAATCACTCCCCTAGGCTTACATTTAACCCCTTGATCACCAACAGTATTAACCCCTTCCCTGCCAGTGTCATTATTACAGAAACAGTGCATATTTTTAGCACTGACTACTGTAGTAATGTCACTGGTATGACCAAAAGTGTAAAAAATGTCAGTCAGTGGTCCGATCTGTCCGCCGCAATGTCGCAGTCCAGCAAAAAATCGCAGATCGCCGCCATTACTAGTAAAAAAAACAACAATAAAAATGACATAAATCTTTCCCGTAGTTAGTAGATGCAATAACTTTTGCGCAAACCAATCAAAATATGCTTATTGTGATTTTTTTTTACCAAAGATATGTGGCAGAATACAAATTGGCCTAAAATGTTAAAAAAATTTGATTTTTAAATTTTTTGGGGGAATGTCATATAGCAGAATGTGAAAAATATTGTTTTTTTTTTTCAAAATTGACGCTATTTTTTTTGTTTATAGCGCAAAAAATAAAAATCGCACAGGTGATCAAATACCACAAAAAGAAAGCTCTATTTGTGGGAAAAAAAGGACATCAATTTTATTTGGGTACATCATCGCACATCCGCGCAATAGTCCGTTAAAGTCACTCATTGCCGAATCGCAAAATAGGGCCTGGTCAAGCAGGAAAATCTTCCGGTCCAGAAGTGGTTACTGAAGGAGAGCACTACACTTTTTGTTGACTGTATTTATTTATTGCATTTTGTACAGGTAGTTGGATGCATAGTGGTGTTAGCTGCTTCTTATAGTATATAGAGTTGAGTAATAGGTAGTTTATACACAGGGATAGCGCGGAAAATTTTTTCACATTAATATATATTACCCGATCCACCTTTGGGGAAGCTGTATATCACAGTGGATTTTGTCTCGACACTTGCCACCTCATTGACTCAGAGAACAATTTGCACTGATTGAGAAAAACAGTTTGCCTTTAGTTCTAGTTTAGCCTCTTGGTGCCGCCTGCACGCAAATATGCACCCTTTTTAGCAGGAGGGCCTTGGCACCGAGTGGCCACATATTTGTGTGCATTAGTGCAAATACAGCTGTGCTGAGAGCAGAGATGTACGTATAAAGTACTAGAGACCCAGACTTGAGTAAAAGTACAAGGTCTCTATCAAAAAAGTGACTTGAGTAGAAGTTGAAGTGTTCTTTAAGCACCACACCTAAGTAGAAGTACTAAAGTATTCAACATTTTTTGTACTTAAGTATTGCAAGTAGTTTATTTTAAAATTTACAACTCAAGTACTGAAAGTAAAAGTACAAGTATTGTGTTATGTCGTTATTAACCACTTAAGCCCCGGAAGATTTTACCCCCATTCCGACCAGGGGGTATTTTGCGATTCGGCACTGCGTGACTTTAACGGACAATTGCGCGGTCGTGCGACGCTGTACCTAAACGAATTTGGCGTCCTTTTTTTCCCACAAACAGAGCTTTCTTTTGGTGGTATTTGATCACCTGTGCGATTTTTTGATCACGCGCTATAAACAAAAAAAGAGCGTCAATTTTGCAAAAATAGCAATATTTTTCAAATTTTTTTATATGAAATTCCCCAAAAAAAAAATTTAAAAATCAAATTTTTTTTACTTTTTCGGCCAATTTGTTTTATGCTACCTATGTTTGGTAAAAAAAATCGCAAAAAGCGTATTTTGATTGGTTTGCGCAAAAGTTATCGCGTTTACTAACAAAGGGAAAGATTTCTGTCATTTTTGTTGTTTTTTTTTTTAACGTGTAATGGCGGCGATCTGCGATTTTTTTTGCGGTACTGCGACATTGGGGCGGACAGATCGGACCCTTGACTGACATTTTTGACACTTTTGGGGTTACCAGTGACATTTCTACAGTAATCAGTGCTATATATATGCACTGTTACTGTAAAAATACACTGGTAGTGAAGGGGTTAACTTTATTTGGGAGGGAGGGGCTGTGTGTATCCCTAGGGGCGTGCTTTCTACTGTGATTGGCTGGGGCTTGAGCTGTATGGACACTGATCAACGGATCTACATACTAGATCCGAGTGATCAGTATCCTAACAGCCAGGAGAATGACAGGTGGCTTGTTTACACAAGCTGCCTGACATTCTCCCTCTCCCCCGCCGATCGCCGAGTGACCTGCGGACATCGGGTCCGCCGGTCACACGCGCGGGGGGGTCCGTGACCACGCGGGAGCGGGAGCGCGCCTCCGGGGGCGCGCGCTCGCTCCCTAGACCCTCACAAGCTAGTGACGTAGCCCTACGTCACTTTGCCTGTGAGGGGCTGACTGCCGACGTAGATTGGCGTTAGGAAGTCGGCAAGTGGTTAAAGAAAGTAGTCAAAAGGCCAGGGCCCCCCTCCCATTTTAGATCCCCCTTAGAGCAGGCCAGGGTCCCCCTCCCATTATAGATCACCTTAGAGCAGGCCAGGGTCCCCCTCCCATTACAGATTCCCCTTAAAGTAGGCCAGGGTCCCCCTCCCATTATAGATCCCAGTTAGAGCAGGCCAGGGCCCCCCTCCCATTATAGATCCCACTTAGAGCAGGCCAGGGTCCCCCTCCCATTATAGATCCCCCTTAGAGCAGTCCAGGGTCCCCCTCCCATTATAGATCCCCCTTAGAGCAGGCCAGGGTCCCCCTCCCATTATAGATCCCCTTAGAGCAGCCCAGGATCCCCCTCCCATTATAGATTCCCCTTAGAGCAGGCCAGGGTCCCCCTCCCATTATAGATTCTCCTTTGAGCAGTCCAGGGTCCCCCTCCCATTATACAGCCCCCTTAAAGAAGGCCAGGGTCCCCCTTCCCATTATAGATTCCCCTTAGAGCAGGCCAGTGTCCCCCTCCCATTATAGATTCCCCTTAGAGCAGGCCAGTCTCCCCCTCCCATTATAGATTCCCCTAAGAGCAGGCCAGTCTCCCTCTCCCATTATAGATTCCCCTTAGAGCAGGCCAGGGTCCCCCTCCCATTATAGATCCCCCTTAGAGTAGGGCAGGCCAGGGCAGGTCCCTCCCCCCCCATAGAATAGATCCGATCCCCTTAGTGAGTGACTTGACTTCAAGACAGTTCTTACTTCTCCTAATTTAGGCTGTCTCAGGTCCTCCAGCCTCTCCCTCCACAGTCCCCAGTCCAGTCCCCCCTGCTGAAAGAAGAATATATTCCTACCTCCATCCACTTCTCCCGCACTGGGCGGCCACGCTGCACAGTGCCCGGAGACAGTCTAGTAGTCTAGACTCTAGTAACTCACAATCCCTCCCCCAGCCAGGGCCCAGAGAGATCACTCCGCAGGCAGGTGTCTTTCCTCTCTCGCCTCCACCACTTCACTTGAAAGCCGAGCGGGAGGCAGGACTCGGACTGAGCCAAGGGAGGGCAGATGCGGCGAGGCTCTGCCCCTGAGCCATCCCATCAGGTCGGGGATTGGTCGTGACTTGTGAGTCTCAGAGACAGTGAGACTCGAGTAAAAAAAAAGTCAGCGGCGGTGCGGGTTTGGAATGGAATGATTTGTAACATTTTTATAATTGTAACGAGTAACGATGCAGCACATAAAAAAAAATATCGGAGTAAGGCCCCTTTCACACTGTCCGTCCGTCGGACACACTCCGTTTATCTCAGCGGGGGATCGATCCGCCAATCCCCCGCTGAGCAGGAGGATGACAGCTGTTCTCTGCACTGTGTGCGGAGACACAGCTGTCAGTTCCCCATACATCTCTATGGGGGAATCGGATGGTAAACGGACCGTCGGTCCGTTCTCATCCGAACCAATCCGAACCGATCCGCTGGACGGATGGAAAATAGGGTTTCCATCCGTCCAGATTTGATGGATCGGATGTCAGCGGACATGTCTCCGCTGACATCCGATGCCCTATAGGGATGTATGGGGGACCGTTCAGATCTGCCAAAAAAACGGACAGGCGGATCTGAACGGTCCGCCTGTGTGAAAGAGCCCTAAAAGTATTAAACTCATCGAAAATATGTACTGAAGTAAAAGTGGAAGTAGGAGAAAAAAATTATACTCTAGTAAAGTACAGATACTGCCTTTTAGTACTTAAGTACAGTAGTGAAGTAGTTCTACTTCGTTACTATACATCTCTGGCTGAGAGTGCATGCCCTGTGCACTCCCAGCACAGTTACCAATGGCTAGCGAAAAGCTCCTGAACGATGCCTGTGATCAGGAGCTTTCAGATCACATGATTTTCCAGTCACTTGATCATAAACTCTGCTCCGCCTCCTGGCATCCTAAACCCCTTAAAGCGGAGTTCCGGGCACAAAAACAATATTTTTTTTGTGCCCCTCCGCTAGGTATGCCTCACCTGAAAAGGAATTGGATAGTTATTTTTTTTTTTTGTTTACTTGCCTTGCAATTGAAGATCGAAGATACTCACCTCAGAGTACTTCCTCCCTCGGAGCCGCGGCTCACCCCGTCACTTCCTGCCTCGCTATGATTCCTGGGAGCTGAACGTCACAGCTCCCAGGAATCAATGCGACGGCACCGGCCCCGCTCGTCATTTCCGGGCGACGCCGCATTCCCCTGCTAAACAGCTTCTGGGCATGCCCAGAAGCTGTGGAGGAATGCGGAGCTGCACCGGAAGTGACGAGAGGGGCTGGTGCAGGCGCATTCTGGGACAAGAAGACGCGGAAGAAGACACAGAAGAGGACCGCGCCGGCTTCAGCTGCCCACAAGAGAAATGGAAACGCTGTGGAAGAAATTTTATAAGTAATTATTTCTTCTAAAAGGTAAGTGCGAACCGGGACAGATCAGAGGCTAGCCATTGTGGAATGTGCTAGCCCTGACTGTCCCGGGGGTATGTTTAGTAAAAAATGACTCCTGTGCCCGGAACTTTAAAGCGGAAGGGCCGATGCCAAGGGGTTAAAGTGGTTGGAAACCCAGTGAAGTGACTAGCTTTAGGTGATAAACAGAGAGGAAGCAAATCCTCCTACTTAAGTTGTACCTGTTTATCTGAAGTCTTCTCTTCTCTACATCCATTCAAAGTCCAGAAAGTCCAGAATTTATAAAAAAAAAACTTTACTCAATCCACTTAAGTGATTTTTCCAGACCCCTTAAAAAAAGGGGGCAGAGAGCTGAAATTAAACTCTGCAGTGCTCAGTGAGGAGTGCCCTTAGAACCGATTGGAGGGAAGAAACACCTCCCCCCTGCCCACAGGAACAGAGATGAGGCTGTTTATTAGCTGGAGGTCCCTCCCCTGTCATCGTTTTGCAATTGGTGTCAGGAAAACTTGTCAGAAGTGATTCATGCTGATAGCAGAGGAATGAAAAAGCAGACAGAAATGACACTTAATAATAGATATTAATATGCTTTAATGTCATTGTATACATACAACAAAAGTTCTCAGGATACTCTTTACAACAGCAATAAAACATTTCTCAACACAACCATACATACTCCAAGCACATGCCCACATATCTGTTTAAATATAACAAAATATAGCATGTTATTTAAAAACTAAAATTCTACATAAAATTCCTAAAACTCTGTACCTGGTGGGGTTATGGACAATACAGCCTTAGGGCAATAACTATACTTTAACCACTTTACGACCACCTGCCGCAGATTTACTGCGGCAGACATCTGCTCTTAGGCAAACCGACGTAGCTCTACGTCGGTGGCGCGCAGGCAGCTAGGGGGGCGAGCAGTGCCGAATCGCAAAATAGGGTCTGGTCATTAACGGGGAAAATCTTCCAGTCTAAAAGTGGTTAAGCGATTAGTGTGCATATTGAGTATCCTATATCTTTTCTCTGATGGCAACGGGACTAACACACTGTAACCTGGATGGGTTGGATCACTACTAATAGCTTTTGCCCGCTTTTTTAAACGGCTGGCATATGATGTGTCCAAGTTCGGTAGCTCGGTACCTATGATCCGCTTTGCTGTTTTCACTACATGAGACAAGCACTTCGTATCCTCTGCCCTGCAGCTGGCATACCACACTACAGTGCAGTGGAGAAGAATACTCTCAATGGTACAATGATACAAACTGACCAGAAGCCTTGAGGGAAATCCAGTCTGCTTCAGTCTCTGAAGGAAAAACAGCCTCTGCTGCGCTTTTTTCACTGGATAAAAATTTATTTTGAGACCATGACAACTTCATTGTAATATGCACTTCAAAAAATGTAATAGTGTCCTCCCTTTCCACCTCCTCACCACCTATACATTTTGGAAAAAATTATTATTTGATCCCCTGCAGATTTTATAAGTTTGCCCACTTACAAACAAATTAAGGGTCTATAATTTTTATCATAGGTGTATTTTAAATGATAGAGACAGATTGTCAACCAAAAATACAGAAAAAAATACGTAAAACAAATGCTATAAATTAAGGTGCACTTCAGTGAGTAAAATAAGTATTTGATCCCTAAGCAAAACATGACTTAGTACTTAAGATGTTTCTTGCAGTTGGTTACCAGGTTTGTACACATCTCAGGGGGTATTTTGGTCCACTCTTCTTTACAGATCTTTTCTAAATCCTTAAAGCGGAGTTCCGGCCCCAAAATCGACATAGTCGATTTTGGGCCATCCGCTTGCTTCTAGGTCACCTGAAACAGAAATGGATAATTACGATTTTTTTTTACTTACCTTGTAATTGCAGAAAAATATACTCACCTTTCTTCCACTTCCTCCCTCGGCGGCCGCGTCCCGTGCCGTCACTTCTGCTTTGCAATGATTCCTGGGAGCTGAACGTCATCGCTCCCAGGAATCAATGCGCCTGCAACGGCCCCGACATCAGTTCCGGTGCAGGCGTGTCATACCTTGCTAAACAGCTTCTGGGCATGCTCAGAAGCTGTGCAGGGATGATGCTGCAGCCCCGGAAGTGCATTGTGGGACCGAAGAGGATGGAAGAGGACACAGAAGAGGATCGAGCTGGCTTCAGCTGCCCACACCTGAGATGGCAGCGCTGGACAATACATGTTCAAGGTAAGTATTTCTTCTAAAAGGTAAGTGCGAACCGGGACAGATCAGAGGCTATCCATTGTGGAATTGTCTGAATATTTATACTGCTCTGAATATAACAGTGTCTATTTATGTCAATAAGCAAAGATCTGTGAGGTAGGAGAATCTCAACTTATTTCCACAAATAAATATGTAGCAAATTCTTTTTAATTGATTAATTTCTTTTTAAAAGCATATACCAATCTTAGTGAGTACAGTCTACAGTATGGAATATATATAAAATATGTATTCACAAGACATGCATTCACAATAAATGATCAAACTTGAAATGACACAAAAAAAATAACTCTACATAAAATACAAACTTCAAATAATTAATGCAATGTGATATGTAGCTCAATGATGAAAGTAAAAATAAAGCAAGATTACCTTTTCTCAGGTATAGCATAAACCAAAAGTAAGTGTTCTATATAATCAGACCACAATTGTCTGCGAATTGCACGGCCGACAGTCATTCCACTGCAGATGGAGCGAGAATAAGCTATGCAAAACGGAAGACTAATATCGCCAATATGCGCTAAATCTGATATTAATAAAAATGTATAAAAACAAAAATCAGCTTTTTAGAGAAAAATCTACTATTGTTTATACGGCTGGGATTGTAATCTTATTACCCTTAAATATGCAATATAAAACATATAAGGAAGGAAATAAACAACTGTTAAATAAAATCAAATAAACAGCAAAGTTATATTTACCACACTTAAGATGGCTGCTAACTTCAAATGGTCATTACCAGAGTCCTAAGATGGATGCCTTCCCAAGATGGTGGCCAGTGAGGGAGGAGTTTCGTTTGGCGTCCCTCAAAGTTTCAGATAAATGATGGAGCAAGATGGAGTATGTCTAGATAAGTATATTGAGGGATGTAGTAGTGTGTATGTTGCAAGTGTAATGTGTGTTGTCAGTATGTTATGCGTCCTATTACATCTGGGTTCTTCTTTTTATATGGTATTGAAGAAAGGACTATTAAAATTACCATAAGTTAAACCCAGAGGGAGGAACATTATCCCCATTGGTTGGGATATTCTATACATTAACTGGTGAGGTTATAGTCACACCTCTCCTACTAACCCAATATTTTGTATAATAAAATTAAAGGATAATTTCTCTATATTTAAGATTAACCATAAAACACAACATAAAAACTTGTCCATACTCTCAGTACATACATAAATGTCCATCTAATCTCCATCATTCATCTTGGCAATTATTGGATCTGGTAAACCATTTATAAAGATAATTATTAATACAATATAATATTTTTATATTGGAAAATAATAAATTACCCCAAGACTGCATTTAGCAGCATGTCCAAAGGAGGCAGTATTGTAGTGTTCATTAGATTCAGTATTTAGACTAATTAGAACATACAATGAGACCACTATTCAAAGATAACCTTTGACCTCTTGGCTAGTGAAGATCAATTAATTATTTGAAGTCTGCCATTACTGTCAGACATAGTGTCTGGAATATAGTATTTATGATACCTTAAAAACTTAAACACAAACTTACATAAAGTGAGGTAATTAGTATTCACTCTTTATCTAAGTAAAATTACTAGGGAAATTACAATTGCTTTACAAATCAATGTTCCATCTTTCACAACTAAGTACTGGGGTAGAGGAAGCCAGTGCAGGGATTGGCAGAAAGGTGCAGCAGTCATGAATCATGGAGTAAGGTGTATAAGTCTAGCAGCAGCATTCATAATAAACTGAAGGGGAATAGTCTGTGTAAATATAGGCCAGTGAGGAGGGAGTTGCAGTAGTCAAGGCAGGATATAACCAAGTAAATAAGTTGCTTTGTGTTGTTGTTAGGAAAGGGGTGAATTCAGGAAACGTTGAAGGTTAAGGCAGCAAGATTTAGCCAATGATTGAATGTGGGCCCTGAAGGAGAAGTCAGCCTCTTGGATTACACCTAGCACCCTGGCATGTGTGGAGGGACCAATAGTTGTGCTGCTGATCTCAATGGTAAAGTCAATAGTAAAGAATGGGGAACAAAGTGCTGAGAGGTGAAGGGAATTTGGACAGGTCCTGTGATCAGATTCTCTTTTCTATCACCATCATTATGCAAAGACAACTCTGCAGGACACCGCAGGCCCCACAATGTTTCTTGTTTTTATGAATGAAATGTGAAATTATTTCCTGACATATTTTAGAAGGGGTGGGCAACTAACCCTCCAACTGTTGTGGAACTAAAGGTCCCACCATGCCTCTGCCTCTGGGAGTCATGCTTGTAATTAGCAATGTATCGTGGAACAAGTGTAGGCAGGTTGGCTACTCTTGGTTAGTTAGTCTACCATCTGCCCAAGTTGGGAGGAAGAGATTAATGCTTGTGCCACATACCTCTTGGGATACACATGGGGAATCTATGGTTAAGACTTGCTGCGACCTATGGTTCACCTGGAACTCCAAATTGCCCGAAGAACCCTGCAACATGGGCTTCTCTACTAGTGCACTGCCGAATAGGCAGCCCTAGTTCAGTTTAGCTAGGGAAAAGGATGTTACTGCATGTTATACATGATGGAGTATGTCTAGATGAGTATATTGAGGGATGTAGTAGTGTGTATGTTGCAAGTGTAATGTGTGTTGTCAGTATGTAATGTGTCCTATTACATCTGGGTTCTTCTTTTTATATGGTATTGAACAAAGGACTATTAAAATTACCATAAGTTAAACCCAGAGGGAGGAACATTATCCCCATTGGTTGGGATATTCTATACATTAACTGGTGAGGTCATAGTCACACCTCTCCTAATAACCCAATATTTTGTATAATAAAATTAAAGGATGATTTCTCTATATTTAAGATTAACCATAAAACACAACATAAAAACTTGTCCATACTCTCAGTACATACATAAATGTCCATCTAATCTCCATCACTCATCTTGGCATTTATTGGATCTGGTAAACCATTTATAAAGATAATTATTAATACAATATAATATCTTTATATTGGAAAATAATAAATTACCCCAAGACTGCATTTAGCAGCATGTCCAAAGGAGGCAGTATTGTACTGTTCATTAGATTCAGTATTTAGACTAATTAGAACATACAATGAGACCACTATTCAAAGATAACCTTTGACCTCTTGGCTAGTGAAGATCCATTAATTATTTGAATTCTGCCATTACTGTCAGACATAGTGTCTGGAATATAGTATTTATGATACCTTAAAAACTTAAACACAAACTTACATAAAGTGAGGTAATTAGTATTCACTCTTTATCTAAGTAAAATTACTATGTGCAAGAATATAAAACCAAAATGTGATATAACATTCCTAAATATATAGGTATACATATACGTATAATTATTACTCATGTTTTCTTACATACAATATAATGCATCTTCAACACATATATATTTTAAATGTCTGATAGATTATACTGGGCTATTTTCCATTGTTAAATACAGACAGACTAACGTCTGGCTAAAATCACCCTTATCTGATGAGATGTCCATGTACCATCTTTTTTTATGACTACAATAAATACAAAGACCTCTGTTGAAATTCTACTCTCTCTTGTAAGAGACATTTTGCAAAAGAACATATATGAACTTTCATTCACCTCCAAACAAAATGGAAGCTGCACTGTTCAAAATCCCTATGCATAAGATGGAATATACATGGATTTTTAAATCCATTTTTTTCTAATATTTAATCCCCAATAATCCCGACAGAATGTACTAGCCCTGACTGTCCCGGGGGTATTTTCATTGAAATTTTTTTTGGTGGCCGGAACTCCGCTTTAAGGTTTCCTGGCTGTTGCTTTCTCATACACGTGCATGGTACAGCAGGCGTTAGATATGCGCCTGCTGTACCATGCACATGTATGAGAAAGTATCCTGTTCTCATTGTGTTGCTTCCTTTGTGTGAAATCCCTGGTGTTCCTGCCAGTCCCTCTACTTTCCTATATACACGGACCAATAAGCAGGAGAACACACCGTGGTCAGTTCTCTAGCTGTGCTGGGAACTCAGTGTGCTCTCCTCCAATGTCCTGACACGCCCCCGCTGCACAGCCATTCACTGAGAAGCTCAGTGTGCTGCTGCTTCTCCTTCCCCCAGCTCTTATGCAGCTGAGAACAGAGGGAATGGGATCACTTAAAAAATAGGAAAAAAAAGTATTTATAATGTATGTATGTATATATATATATATATATATATATATATATATCTATCACTTTAGGTTGTGATAATACAAACATTTCAAAACATTTCATGATGATAGGAGTTAGGACAGCTGGAAGATAATCATTTAGCATGTTACTGCTGATTTTTTAGGTATTAGTACAACAAGTGAGACAAGTACACATTATAGAAGAATATTCTTTGTATATATTTCATGTCTGAGGTTTACAGCCACTCTAAGCTTCTTTTTGGAAAGAGGGCTTTCCATTCTCCAGTAAATACACACCTGCTGACATCTTCCCAGACCTCTTTTTTTGTGGAATGCATTTCTAAAGCTGATGACTGAGGCAAAATACAGCAATGTGAGCTGCTCCACAGCATGAGTAAGTGCAGCCACATTATTGCCGCCATGGTTTCCTGAAAAAATGCATATGGGAAATAACTGTTGCAACTTCTTTATCATCTGCTCTAGTTACCAATGACCAGATCAAAATCAACCCAATGCAATGCAAACAATGCAAATGATGTAGTTGTAGCACATGATTTTCTGTCATTGTAAACTACAGAAATTGGATTTGAAAAGCGTTTGAAGAGCTACAATAATTTGGCACAAATGCCTATTGTCTACACCGTGTGAGTGAGATCTTAGAATGAAGAAAAATATATCACTCTTCATTTGGAAAGAAGGTGCTGGATGGGGATGAGCTTTGGGTTTAGATCGACTTTGGTTTGGACCTGAATCCTAGCTCCATTCACTGAATGGATGAACTAAATGGCCAGATTTCATCCATCCACCCAAGCATCTGCCTGTTGCAAGTGGATGTCATTAATTTAGTGGCAGTATTGCTACAGTGTTTTAATTTTTTTATTTATTTTGCAATTGTAATTTTTTTGTGAATGAGTAGTAAAAGGTACCGTGTAGCCCTTATTCATGTAGGCAAGATGTAGGCACCCTTATCTTAACAATAAGACATGAAACAAGCAACACAATTTATGAGACTACTGGGGATCGCTTCCATTACAATTGCTTTACAAATCAATGTTCCATCTTTCACAACTAAGTACTGGGGTAGAGGAAGCCAGTGCAGGGATTGGCAGAAAGATGCAGCAGTCATGGATCATGGAGCAGCAGCATTCATAATAAACTGAAGGGGAATAGTCTGTGTAAATATAGGCCAGTGAGGAGGGAGTTGCAGTAGTCAAGGCAGGATATAACCAAGTAAATAAGTTGCTTTGTGTTGTTGTTAGGAAAGGGGTGAATTCAGGTAATGTTGTGAAGGCAAGTTTTAGCCAATGATTGAATGTGGGCCCTGAAGGATAATTCAGCCTCTAGGATTACACCTAGCACCCTGGCATGTGTGGAGGGACCAATAGGTGTGCTGTTGATCTCAATGGTAAAGACAGTAGTAAAGAATGGGGAACAAAGTGCTGAGAGGTGAAGGGAATTTGTACAGGTCCTGTGATCAGATTCTCTTTTCCATCACCATCATGATGCAGAGAATACTCTGCAGGACACCGCAGGCCCCACAATGTTTCCTGTTTTTATGAATGAAACGTGAACTTATTTCCTAACAGATTTTAGAAGGGGTGGGCAACTAACCCTCCAACTGTTGTGGAACTAAAGGTCCAACCATGCCTCTGCCTCTGGGAGTCATGCTTATAATTAGCAATTTTACAATGTATCATGGAACAAGTGTAGGCAGGTTGGCTACTCTTGGTTAGTTAGTCTACCATCTGGCCAAGTTGGGAGGAAGGGATTAATGCTTGTGCCACATACCTCTTGGGATAGGCATGGGGAATCTATGGTAAAGACTTGTTGCGACCTATGGTCCACCTGGAACTCCAAATTGCCAGAAGAACCCTGCAACATGTACTTCTCTACTAGTGCACTGTCGAATGGGCAGCCCTAGTTCAGTTTAGCTAGGGAAAGGATGTAACTACATGTTATACATGTTCAGTAAACATGTATACATGTTTACTGAACATACATACATACAGTACATGTTCAGCCTAATGTTCAGTATAGTTGTTTACTCTGCTCAAAGCCTGGTCTAAAGTTACTCAATGTGGGGTCCTAGCATTTTCTCTAAGGAAATTGGGTATGGACTAGCACATTAGGGATCTGTAAAACATCACTACAACAAAAGGTCAACTTGTGAAGAAGGTGCTATTGGTTACCGCAAGCAAGAGCAGCAACCGGTCATTGATGTGGTACCTAAATAGGTTACAGGTTCTCAATTAGCAAGGGGCATCACCATTCGGCTCCCTCCCTAGCTATCTATCTCTGTCAGTCACGGGGAGCAAATTAGCATTAGAGAGATATAACAACTGGTCACTTGGTACAGAAATAGAAGGGTTAAGAGGAGCACACATGAGGTCTGCACTATGTGCCCGGCGGGACCCCAATTTGTTACTGGGAATGAGGTAACAGAGGTACACTGACTAGTGGAGTGGGCATAGGTTCTGCATCTCCCGATGCTTCATCTGTTCCCCCTTTGGCTCTGAGCGATTAAAGACCGCTGATCACTCAGTTCTCAGTGCTCCATGAGCAGAGAGCTGGTGACTGTCAGTCATTGACTTGCTGCTCTGCCACCACCGCACTCACTGGAGCGCTGGACTGTGGAGGGGGGTGAGAGCAGCTGGCTCAGGCTTTCAGCGGCTCACTGCCAGGCAGAGCTGGGTGCCGGTCCAGGCTCTGTGATGTCAGTCAACAGTGGGCTTCAGCCCGCTGTCTTCTACAAATAGATCACAGGCGTGCAGAACAAACTTCTCCTTTAATGTTAGACTTTTACACAAATGTGGCCCTCTCTTGGTCCCAGGCTTTGGTAAACATGCCTTAGGCAAGGTGTTACCCATGTGCAAAGACTAGTGATCCCGTTCATTGCCTGATGTAGCAAGAAGGACCGCCCCGGGGAAGGCCTCCTATGTGACCCACACTTGGCACCCAATGAGTTAATGGGGAACATGGAGGACGTGGCACCCATCTGCCCCTACACATGTAGCTCTACAGCAGCTGGAGCGCTCAGAGTTGCCCACCCCTGGGTTATAGTGAACTGGGAAAAAGGAATCAAAATTTCCTCCACTGAACCATCGTGAAGCACATTAGAGCCTTTTCAGAACCAAATGTATTCACATCTCCCATGCCATCACCAATCTGCAAAAAAAAGTTTGTTTTAGAAGAATGGACAGAGGTATGCAAATCATTAATTCATGAAACATGTAGATACCTTAATTTGGAATTATTGTGCGCTTATATATGAAATATGTACAGTATATTAATTCCGTAAGCTTTACTGTGCATTGTAAATTAATGAAATGTAAAATATAGGGTAGGACGTTCCTGCATGCAGTTCAAGACCTGGCTATCACGGACTTAATTTGTTGAAACCTAGAATCGTCTTATGAGATGCAGCAATCTAGAAGGCTTTTTTTTCTGTTGGATCATGATCATTAAATGAGTTTCGGGTCTCCCGACTTCCATGTAATGTGTTTCAGGCATGTTACAATGCAATGCAATAATAATGTAAGGCTTATTCTCGTGAATTATTTACATTAATGTGTGTTAGGGGTTTAGTGTATGCTTTAGCGTTTGGTTTCTACAAATTTCTTCACACAGTTATTAATCGATGCACGAAAAGAAGTCTTTACATCAAGAAAACATGAATATTTGATCACTGCAGATAATTTGCTCTTTTTTTGCAACAGCAGTGAGCAAAGTGAGCAGCTTAGCATTATGGATATGAAAATATGAAAATCAGCGAATAACAGAATTATTTTACATGAATTTTAGAGCTTTTCATTTCCATAACTGTTGCATAAAAGAGCAAGGCAGGTTTTACAGTTCAGCCTGTCAAACCTTTCACAGAACATGAATGAATGAAGATTGTCCATGATTGAACTCTGATGATACGTTTCTATATTGGTACCCACTGGTAATTTAGCGGATTGCCCATTTACTTCCCATGCTCAGATTTAGACACTCACTGGGTTTTGGGACACATCCAGTGAATATTTGTTCCTTAGCTTCCCTCCTTTAGCAGCTCAGAGAGGCAATACCTATTGAGGCAGACGTGGTACGGAAATTGATCTGCAGCCAGTGGCTCTTTTCAGAACCAGTGTATGGGTCCCAAATTGTTACCAGAGTACTCCAGTTTCATGTGGTGTGGCCCTTTCTCCTTAAGCTGGCCATAGATGATTCATTTTTTTTTTTTCCGATAAGCCAGTGGGCTGAAAAAAACTGAATGGATTCTCAATGCACACAAATAAGGTAGATGGGGGAATACTCCCTGCTACGCCATGGTATTCTGATAATGGGGACTCCTCTGCTGTCAGAATACACTGTTAAGTGCTGCAGCCAATTGCCAGCAGCACTGAGCAAACAAAAATTGACTAACAGTCCTGTTCTAGAGGAGTTGATCATAAGATATAGCTATAGATAGATCGATAGATAGATAGATAGATAGATCCATAGATCGAATAGTGGCTGGTCCCTGCTGAACTTGCTGAATTTTGATTCAGGAATACAAGAAAAGTGTCCGCACACCAAACGATGGCTTCACGATGAAAGGCTTTATTGAAAAATAGGATGCAAGGTACAGCAAATGGATGGTAGACGCGTTTCACACGACCCACAGCGTGCTTGATCACTAGTTGTTGTTGGTAGTTCACTCACTTGTTGTTGGTAGTGAACAAGCATGCTGTGGGTCATGTGAAACGCATCTACCATCCATTTGCTGTACCTTGCATCCTATTTTTCAATAAAGCCTTTCATCGTGAAGCCATCGTTTGGTGTGCGGCCACTTTTCCTGTATTCCTGTTTGCGGTGGCGATCCAAGGTCCTGCACCAATGGTTGGCTGTGAAGTTCCAACTACCTGAGCAGTGTGCATCTTCTCTTCTATATTCTGAATTTTGATTCATCTATGGGCAGCTTTAGATGTTATTCCCTCCAGCCATTTGCCTGTGTTACCAGAGCTATCTTGAACTTCACTAACAGGAATGCTATTTATGAAGATAATGTGTAGTACTGAAAAGAAGATTACAAGCTAAACAATATGGCTTGTTTTGACACTATTTAGCAATTTGTATAAATTAGAGAGCTTTAGTTGTGTACAGAGATGTATAGTAACGAAGTAGAACTACTTAAGTACTGTACTTAAGTACCGAAATGCGGTATCTGTACTTTCCTAGAGTAGAATTTTTTTCTCCTACTTCTACTTTTACTTCACAACATTTTTTCGATGATTTCGATACTTCTACTCCGATATTTTTTTTTTGTGCTGCATCGTTACTCGTTACTTTTCTCTGCCTTTACCTTTTTCTTTTTTGTTTGGTTTCCCTCCTTACTGCTCTCTCCTACTCTTTCAATTATCCTCCCTATTCTGCCTTTCCCCCTCCCCTCCCCTTTTCTATAGGAAGGCAAAGGTAAACATACCCCCCTTTTTCATGGGTACCTGGTCTCTGGCCATATGGGTAGCGTTGTTCCGCTCCAGGCTTCCGCTGGGCCGGCGTGGAGTGCTCCCACATGTGCCTCTCGGCGCTCTGACATCTGTGGCAGCCTTCGGCCACTCCGCTCCTCCCCTCCTTGTTTCCATTCGCTGACATCTCAGCGCTGGGAGGCAGGGATTCCGGCGGCCGCGCAGTAGAGGCACGTGCGCATGCGCAGTGTGATCGAGGCACTGGCGGCCATCTTGGTTAAGGGAAACATGGGGGGGTCTCTGATGTAAGGGGGGGCTTTGTGTGGGCGGTCTCTGATGTAAGGGGGCTCTGTGTTGGGGTCTTTGATGTAAGGGGGGCTTTGTGTGGGGGGCTCTGATGTAAGGGGGCTCTGTGGGGGGGTCTCTGTTGTAAGGGGAGCTCTGTGTGGGGGGGAGTCTCTGATGTAAAGGGGGCTCTGTATGGGGTCTCTGATGTAAGGGGGCTCTGTGTGGGGGGTCTTTGATGTAAGGGGGGCTCTGTGTGGGGGGTCTCTGATGTAAAGTGGCTCTTTGTGGGGGCTGGGGGGGTCTCTGCTGTAAGGGTGCTCTGCGTGGGGGGTC
The DNA here is from genome assembly GCF_965119305.1 of Pelophylax lessonae. Taxonomy (NCBI): domain Eukaryota; kingdom Metazoa; phylum Chordata; class Amphibia; order Anura; family Ranidae; genus Pelophylax; species Pelophylax lessonae. Next base: position 96,422,645 of record NC_138771.1, on the reverse strand, counting down.
TCTGATGTAAGTGGGGCCTCTGTGGGGGGTTTCTGTTGTAAGGGGGCTCCATTGGGGGGTCTCTGATGTAAAGGGGGTCTCTAATGTAAGGGGGGCTGTTTGTAGTGATCATAAAAAAAGAAAAGTCAAATGAAGTGCAAAAAAAGTGCAAGAAAAAATGTGCAGGGCGCTGGAGGGGGCGCCACAGGATCAGCTCGCACAGGGCGCTTGAACACCTAAGGCCGGCCCTGGTTGGGAGGTTCTTTCCCATTAACAGCAGATATGAAATTATATTGATCTTTTTTTGTCACATATATATATTTGAAGATTCACAATATTTTGAACTTTTTATTGACTTAGATTTCATACACTCTTCCTTTATTTCATTATTGGAATATATTGTTGTATATCACATTGGTTTATATATGATTTTGCGCACCAATAAGCTGTGGAGAAAAAAAAAAAAACATGCAGGGAAGAGAAGGAGGGATGCTTTAAAAGGGGAAGGGAGGGACATACTTTATCTGTTTTTTGTTTACAAAAAGTTACAGCCTAAGGAATTGTGAATGTCCTTTAGGTTAATCATTTGAATAAATCATTTGAAATAATAAAAAACAATATGATGTTCAAACTTTTGACTTCTTTCTTTAATAACTACATAACACAGTACTTCTACTTCTACTTTCAGTACTTGAGTAGAATTTTTTTTTTCAAAACTACTGGTACTTTTTACTTTTAGTACTTAAGTAGCAATTTTTTTTGAAAAAACTACTTGCAATACTTAAGTAAAAAAAATGTTGAATACTTTAGTACTTCCACTTAAGTAACTTTTTCTGCGAGCACTTCCACTTCTACTTAAGTCACTTTTTGATCGAGCACTTGTACTTTTACTCAAGTAGAAATTTCGAGTACTTTATACAAGTCTGGTTGTGTATCTTTTACCCCCGCAGGAGCCGCTGTTGATGATGGGCCCTCTGTTCTGCCATTAATCTTAAAATCGCTTGGTCTTTGATCCTGCATGGCAGAAGGGGGAGGGGGGAAGCCATTGGGCAAATGGGGAAATATGCAAAGCCTGCTTTCACAGCATGAAAGACAGCAGCAGGGCATGCAGAGTGGGAGAGAGAGAGCATTCACAGATGCCCGCAGCTCGCCCTGTCACACATACGGCTGGTGGCTGCACATATCAGCACCCCTGCAGGAGGGGGGAGTCTGAGTATACAGAAACAGCTGGAGAGTCTACCTCTTTGTGCAGCTTTTAGTGGCGGGGGCAGCAGGGTAGACAGAGGATGACCAATCCTGCTGCCCCGGCTATATTTAAATTGTCACTTTAACTTCTAAGTCACAATTATGATCTATTACTGCTACACCAAACAATTATCTTTTTGAAAAAGAATGAAGCCTTTTTATTTCTGATAAATTAACCAAATTGGGTTGCTGCTGCTGTATGTAAGCCAAAAAATAATTTAAAAGTAAACTAAATTGCACATACAATGTATGTGATGCCACAGTACAGTGTTGCTGATGCTTTACCTGAGATTTGCAACTTCTGAGAAATCACATACAGCTTTGAGGCATCCCTTAACCATATCATTTGAAAGATTTTTGTATTTTCAAGTTGCCTTTTAAACCACATGAGAAGACCCACTCCCCGCTAAATTCCACATTTTTGCTTAAATCTCAATGTGCTCTGTATAGTTCTTTCAGATCTGTGCAGGAATCAAGCATAAAACGTTGCCTTTTTGTAGGAGTTACCTGTAATAGGTAAAACATAAGTTTGGAGGCAGTATGGACTTTAATGGTACTCGCATGGACAACAACACATGAATAGTCTAACAATATTCTGTTATTACAATAATCAGATAAAACATATACACAATTGTGCCAAATCAAAGGCACTAAAACCGCTCTCTATTTAGTGGATTGGTACAGTGTGATACCAAAAGCTGATTCTCGTGGTTTAATCACATGGAGTGCATCTGCAACTTGTTCTGCAACATGTTTCGCCGCAATAACCACTTCCTCAGGACTATTCCTACAAAAAGGCAACGTTTTATGCTTGATTCCTGCACAGATCTAAAAGAACTATACAGAGCACACTGATATGTAAGCAAAAATGTGTAATTCAGCAGGGAGCTGGTCTTATGTGGTTTAAAAGGCAACTTGAAAATACAAAAATCTTTCAAATTATATGTTTAAGGGATGCCTAAAAACTGCATGTAATTTCTCAGAAGTTTACAAATCTCGGGGACAGCATCAGCAACACTGTACTGTGGCATCACATAAATTGCATGTGCAATTTAGTTTACTTTTAAAATATTAAAAGGCAAAGGGCTTGGCAAGATGGCTGGGTCAGCCCTTAAATATAAGAGAATCATGCTAGCAGGGGAGTCGGGTGGAAGATGGAGTGCTGAGGAGGCTGTTGGTGGCCTATGAGGGGACCCCTTGGGACTGGGGGGAGGTTTTGCCTCCATGCTAGGGCTCGAGCTGGCTTGGAAGAATCCTTTCAGCATCTGGTTTGAGAGGAAATATTGCCAAAGAGCAGCAGGGAGCAAGGAGGACAGAGGGAGTACATTAGCACACTTATGGATTTACATAAGGAGAGGCTGCCACATGTAGCAAACTTTCAAAGGACAGCGCTGTGATTAACCCTTTATCCCTTGTCCTAGGAGATCTTTGGTGCAGCCAGGTCGGCTGGTAGACAAGCAGCCAGGAGGGCTGGTAGACAAGCAGCCAGGAGGGCTGGTAGTACCTGCAGGCGGTGGAGCTGGGAGCAATTCTACAAGAGGAGAGAAGATACTCCTGCTTGCAGCTTTTCAACATTTTGTGCTATTTTCCAAATGGGCTGAGAGCTCTGAGAGGGTGTTTCTAGCAAGGAGAGCAGTCTAGGATCTTTCCTCTGTACATAAGAAGGAAGTTGTCCTCATCTGTTGTTCCTCAAGTCAAGTCTGGCATCCCATAATCCCTAAACCCTATCCAAATTGTTTTCCCCAATAAAACAACGCAAATAAGCCCATGGACTGATTTTGTGTGTCTGGATGCAAGTTGGAAATGCATGTTGCCTGACTGTGCAGGAATAGGGAAACCATTTGCTAGCAGCCCCTGCGAGGGTAGTGCCACACCTATATAGGCCCTAGTAGGAAGGTGGTAGAAACTTTATTTTTAAAGACCTTTACTTCACAGAGACAGTTGAGGGTGATACCATGAAATACTGGAAGTATATACTCTACAGTATAAGTTATTAATACATTGTAGCCTAATACCCTTTTTTACAGATTGCTACCCAGCCCTGCCATCTATTTAAAGCTGTAAAAGATCACAAAAATGTTCAGTTTAGTTTGTGAGCTACAAAAATGTTGTTATGATAGAAATAACAAACTACTATATTGACATTTGAAAATATCCAAAATAATTACTTTTAGAATATAGGGCTTATGTGAATTTATTTCTTATACTATAGGTCCATTGGTTGCTCAAAAGGCCCATATGTGAACTCAATAATTGTTATATTATAGTCATTTTATGGAGCACACAAATCCTCCCCAGGATATTCTAGAGTAAATTTGCCTGCATGCTAAGATGATTTGTACAAAGTCATACAGTGTCTGCCCAAAACAGCATCTTGAAAATAATAAAAGCTTAATGTGTTTGCAAAAAAAAAAAAAAAAACTCTAAATAAATAGCTTTTCCTCAGAATAATTTTCTATTCCATGTATATGGATGTATGGACTAAGAAGCAAAGTTACTACTAGTAAAGATAGCATTTTGACATGTTCACTTTGGAATATTTATGGAAATTGGTGCAAAAGTATTATAGAATATGCTATACTATACTGTACTGGATAGGAGAACCTTGGTGGTCTATTTATAAAACAATTGCTTTTCAAATGTCTCATGCAAGCTTAATGAATAATTCCTGTAATGTTTGTAATATGTGTGTTAGAATTTCTTTGTTGCCTTTCACTGGGTGAATGAAACGTTCCCTAACAATTGAAGAGAAATGCCAGAGAAAATAGCCTAACACTAAGAACATTAACTGCTATATACTGCGGCAGGCTGGCTCAGCTGCGCGAATCGCCGTACCTGTACGGCGATCCGCGGGAGCGATAGTGGGGTAGCGCGCGCCCCCATTAGCCAGCAGGGAAGCTGATTCACTGGGCCAGTGCCCGGGATTGCCACCGGGCACCCGCGATCACTCCCTGTGGAGAGAGAACAGTGGTCTGCTGTTGTAAACACAGCAGACTGTTGTTCTCTCAGAAATCACCACAGAGCGCCTGTGATCCTCCTATTTAGGATCACAGGTCTCTGTGTTAATTCCACAAGCCCACCCCCCTCACAGTTAGAAAACCCCCCCTAGGCATACACTTAACCCTTTGATCGCCCCTGGGTTAATCTCTTCATTTTTTTTGTGGCACAGCAGCATTAATAATATTTAGGGCATAATTGCTGTCCCCCCTTCTGCGTCACAGGTGCTATTCCTTCTGAGTACTATGTACATCGTGTTATGTCATGTAAGGTCAGAAGGGGGCAGCACCACCGAGTAACAATGCGGGGTGGCCCCGCCCTTGGCTGTATAAGAACTGTCAAAGCGCAGATTGGGCAGACAGCGGAATGCCTCCCAAGAGGCGAAAGTGCTTTTTATTTTTTCTATTTTTCGGGTCTGCCGGGTGTTGTGATTGACAATAAATTTACATCGAGGGACACTTTTTTTTTTTTTTTTTAATAAAGGACTTGTCAAAAACAGTTTCCTGTGTTTGACACTTTTTTTGGTGAATGGGTAGGGTACCATGATACCCATTCACATGGGGGGGCAGGATCGGGGACCCGTGTTAAAGTGAGCTTCCAGATTCGGATAAGCCCCCCACCCACAGGCCCTGACAACCACAGCCCAGGGTTGTCGGGAAGAGGCTCTTCATCAACATGGGAACAAGGTGCTTTAACATGGGGAGCAATACATCCGCGAGCCAGTATAAATTAAATTTTTTTCTTTACAAATGTCAATATTGCTGCAGCATGCTCCATACATGCAGATGGGCCACTTTACAGGCACATTAGAGGGGGACCCCCCGGCATGATATTTAAAAAATTTTTTTTATTGTTTCACTTTAGGCATCATTAAAATCACTGCTCCTTTAAAAACGATCGTTTTAAAAAAATGTTTGCATTGATACGTGTCCCCGAGGGCAGCACCCAGGTTCCCATACACTTTTTATGGCAATCCCTTGCATAATGAGGACTTTTGATTTTTCATGTTCGTGTCACATAGACTTTAACCACTTCTGGACCGGAAGATTTTCCCCTTTAATGACCTGGCCATTTGTTGCAATTCAGCACTGCGTTATTTTAACAGACAATTGCAAGGTCGTGCAGTGCTGTACCCAAATAAAATTGATGTCCTTTTTCCCCTCAAATAGAGATTTCTTTTGGTGCTATTTGATCACCTGTGTGACTTTTATTTTTTGCGCTATAAACAAAAAAAGAGTGACAATTCGGAAAAAAAAAAAAAAAAAAAATTCACTTTCTGCTATATAACATTCACAAAAAAAAAAAAAAATAACAAACTAAAAATCTAATTTTTTTCATCATTTTAGGCCAATTTGTATTCTAATACATATTTTTGGTAAAAAAAAAAACAAGCGTATTTTGATTGGTTTGCGCAAACTAGGAATGGCGGTGATCAGCGATCCAGATTGGGGTCCAGATCAGACCCCTAACTGACATTTTTGACACTTTTGGGGGGACTGGTGACATTACTACAGTAATCAGTGTTAAAAATATGCACTGTTACTGTAATAATGACACTGGCAGGGAAGGGGTTAACCCAGGGGAGATCAAAGGGTTAAGTGTGAACCTAGGGGGTGTTTTCTAACTGTGGGGGGTGTATGGGCTTGTAATATCAACACAGAGGGGCTCTGTGTTGATACCAGAGAGAACAATGGCCTGCTGTGTTTACAACAGCAGACGACCGTTCTTTGTTCACAGGGAGCAATCGCGGGTGTCCCCGCTGTCAAGTGGGCCCACAGGAGCGCTCCCATGAACCGCGGTACAGGTACAGCGATTTGCGGGAACCTGCCGCCATATAACTGTGGAGGCTGGTCGGCAAGTGGTTAATAGAGTTCACATGTTCGTTAGAACTTTTTCCCTGTTCAAAATGTTCTGGTGCGAACCAAACAGGGGGGTGATCGGCCCGCTTAAGGTGCCCTATCACTACTAAACCTCTAGCTAGGGTGTGCCTATATAGGGGAGAGCAACGTTTGTCAAAAATACTGAAAACCCCCTAAAGGAATACATCCTATATTTGGAAGCTTGTTTTATAGGAAATTAAAATCCTGTCCAAATTGGCCCCAGCATGTGCATGTTTAGACAGGACCGAGTTGACCCACCAGCGTGTCTTTGGAGTGTGGGAGGATACCAGAGGAGACTCACGCAGGCATGGGGAGAGCATGCCAGCTCCAGGTAGGGTTGTGGTTGGGATTTCACTTGGGGACCCTTTTACTGCGGAGCAAAAGTGCTAATCACTACACCACTGTGCTTTTACTTTAACAGCTTCCGGACCGCCAGCCGTACATTTACTGCCGCAGGCTGGCCCTCCTGCACGAACAGACGTAGCCCTACGCGTCGCGTGCTTGGTGCTGGGGGGCGAGTGCGTGCCACCAGCGGCGCTCCTGCCCCTACTAGGCAGCGGCGATGCACGGGGCCGGTGGCTGCTATTGCCGCCGGGCACCCGCGGTCGATCCCTGCTGTGAGAGCAGGATGGTCAGCTGTCCAACACAGCCGACCGTTCTTCTTTTTGAAATGATCACAGAGTGCCTGTAATCCTTCTATATAGAATCCCAGGTCTCTATGACCATTTCACAAGCCCCTCCCCCCACAGTTAGTAAACACTCCCCTAGGTTCACATTAAACCCTTTGACCACCCCTAGGTTAACCCCTTCCCTGCCAATTTCATTATTACGGTAACAGTGCATATTTTTTATCACTAATTACTGTAGTAATGTCCCTGGTCCCCCCAAAAGTCTTAAAACTGTCAGTTAGGCGTCTGATCTGTCCGCTGAAATGTCGCAGTCCCGCTAAAAATCACAAATTGCCACCATTACTAGTACAAAAAATAAATAAATAAAAATGACATACAGTATCTCACAAAAGTGAGTACACCCCTCACATTTTTGCCAATTTGGGCCCAATTTGGACATTTTAACTTATGGGTGTACTCACTTTGGTTGCCAGCAGTTTAGACATTAATGGCTCTGTTGAGTTATTTTGAGTTGAGTTATTTTGAGGGGACAGCAAATCTACACTGTTATACAAGCTGTACACTCACTACTTTAGCAAAGTGTCATTTCTTCAGTGTTGTCACATGAAAAGATATAATAAAATATTTACAAAAATGTGAGGGGTGTTCTCACTTTTGTGGGATACTGTAAATCTTTCCCCTGGTTTGTAGACACGATAACTTTTGTGCAAACCAATCAAAATACTCTTATTGCTATTTTATAAAAATCTCACACACCACCAAAAGAAAGCTCTATTTGTGGGAAAAAATGTAAAATATTGGTGTTAAGCACCAACAATCCTGCGCAATGGAAAAATGAATATACAATATGTGGTTAAGATTGTTTCAAAAAATAGAAACAAAATAACAAAATTAGGGAGCCCCAGCGTGACCGTATAAACACGTAAGATATGAAAAAATTATATAATAAAATATAATGGCTGCGCTCAACCTTTTGTGTGATACAGGTGAGTAGAAAATAATAAGAAATCTAATAAAATTAGTAGATCCAATTAATAAGTGTTCAGATGCTATAAATAAATAAATATATAACATTAAATAAATTGTGCAAATAGTAACAAGAAATAAATTGGAAAAAACCCAAGTGATTGGTGTCAATGGCTAAAATAACTCCTCATAAATTAAATAAGATAAAAATATGTGCATATACATATAAATGATCCTACAATAAAGTGCAAAGTGACTAGTAGATAAGTAAACAAGCAAAAGTCCCAACAATAGAGGTTAATGAACCGCTGAATACAGTTCAAAAAACACCATCCAAATGTAAATGGAATGCCTGAGGGATCCTGTGATAATGCTTCTTCTATTAGCACCATCTCCACCAAATAGCAGGACCACCCGGTGTATCAAACTGCTTACCGGAAATAGTAGACCCCTAAATTATAGGGGGTCAGTAAAAGCCTTGATCACAAATGTATGACAGGGTACATGGTCAATTCTCACTATATTCATCCAACCGAATCTATATCATCCACCTTGGAATGTGTTCCAGGATAAACAGCTCCCATAAATCATGCAGAGATGATAAAAAAGGCTCCATGGTGAAGTATATCGGTACAACATAAATTTATTGTGAGAATAAAACTTACAATATCAATTCTTGGTTCAGAGCAGATAAAAGACAATGGATGCCGAATGCCATGTGAACGCCGCTTCCACGTTCCGGTTTGCTTTCCACCCAGAGCCGGAAATTACATAACAACGTGATGCGATCAGACGTCCCGATGCATTTCGTCAGCGCGCAGCTGGCGTTTTCAAGGGTTTTCAAGGGTACCCTTTGGTACAGCGTTGCATGACTGCGCAACTGTTAGTTAAAATAACGCAGTGCCGTATCACAAAAAATGGCCTGATCTGGAAGGGGGGGGGGGGAATCTTCCTGGGGTGTTCACCTGGCATTCGGCATCCATTGTCTTTTATCTGCTCTGAACCAAGAATTCATATTGTAAGTTTTATTCTCACAATAAATTTATGTTGTACCGATATACTTCACCATGGAGCCTTTTTTGTCTTCTCTGCATGATTTATGGGAGCTGTTTATCCTGGAACACATTCCAAGGTGGATGATATAGATTCGGTTGGATGAATATAGTGAGAATTGACCATCTACCCTGTCATACATTTGTGATCAAGGCTTTTACTGACCCCCTATAATTTAGGGGTCTACTATTTCCGGTAAGCAGTTTGATACACCGGGTGGTCCTGCTATTTGGTGGAGGTGGTGCTAATAGTAGAAGCATTATCACAGGATCCCTCAGGCATTCCATTTACATTTGGATGGTGTTTTTTGGACTGTATTCAGCGGTTCATTAACCTCTATTGTTGGGACTTTTGTTTGTTTACTTACAGTATCTACTAGTCACTTTGCACTTTATTGTAGGATCATTTATATGTATATGCACATTTATTTATCTTATTTAATTTATGAGGAGTTATTTTAGCCATTGACACGAATCACTTGGGTTTTTTCCAATTTATTACTTGTTACTATTTGCACAATTTATTTAATGTTATATATTTATTTATTTATAGCATCTGAACACTTATTAATTGGGTCTACTAATTTTATTAGATTTTTTATTATTTTCTACTCAATTGTATCACACAATAGGTTGAGCGCAGCCATTATATTTTATTATACTATTTGTGGGAAAAAAGGACATCAATTTTATTTTGGTACAGTGTCACACGACCACGCAAATTTCCATTAAAGTAACGCAAAGCCGAATTGCAAAAAATGGCTTGGTCATTAAGGGGGCAAATCCATCCAGTCGAGAAGTGGTTAAAAAGGTCTTCCTATAAAACAAGCTTCCAATATAGGATGTATTCCTTTAGTGGGTTTTCAGTATTCAAGGTTGCACTCCCCTATATAGACACACTCTATCTAGAGGTTTATTAACAATAGGGCACCTTAGGCATTTGCTAATATCATTTTGGCAACATACACGTATTGCCTATTGTATATCCACTCTTTTAGGCATGAGGATCATATTGATAATGTACACATATACTTTAATGTGAAGGTCTTTTTATGTAAGTACGGCTTACGGTTGTAAACACGAGGTGAGAGCCATGTAGCCCTGGTTCACATTAAAAAAAGTACTGATTTCCTCCCGCTGAACCCATATGCCACCTTAGTTTTCCTGAGAATACGGAACTTTGACCTTTACATTTTGGTCTTTACCAAGATGGTGGCAGCCCGTGGAGGGGAAATGACATGCATAGCAGCAGGAAGTGCTCACTGGAACAAATTTCCGACCCCACTTCTGGGTTTTTCAGTAAGGCATGTGTTCCACACAGCAAAACCAATCTGTGTTATTCCAGCGAACACCCCAGTGACTCCCACACTCAGGTCTAAGAGCAATTGAGCGCTCCACACTCCTTCCCCCTTACTGGGCCACTTGCATCGTTGTGGTAAGTGCACATACAGTGATACTCTATTCACAATACATTTAATATCTCTGGATGCCCTAGCTTTATGGTATTCAATGATGTAGTCACTCATCGTTAGCATTTGAAGTGTAGTACAGATGTTATAATTTTGACTGTTGGGGTCTTGTATCATAATGCAGCATATGCAATTGTTCTTCTCCTGGTAGCTGCATATTTACCTTGTGTGGGTTTTTTTATTTTTGTGGTGCTCATGTGGTTTGTGCTTTGATGCACCTCACTTTACCTTTTAGCCCTTCCTCATTCCATCCCATGGGAGGGGACATGGCTCTCACGTCATTGGTGTGTCTGTAGGGTATAAGTACTGTGAAATAAGTCATTTCAAGCTAGGCTCTGAAGAAGAATGCCAGTCCTTTGAAATGCGTCAGCGTGAGGGGTCTCATCCAGGACCCCCCACTCCCACACATGTGGCCTGATGAGCGTGTTTTTAACTTATGTTTGTGAGTAGACATTTTTATGATTATATTGATATTTTTTAATCTGGATAATGCACTAGGCCAGTGCGCCTTCTTTTCTTTTTCCCTCCCCTCAGGTGCCATTGGCTCTCACTGCTGTAAATCACAGCTAGTGAGCCAATGAGGAGAGAGCAGGGACGGGGCCAAGCTACGGCTCTATGTGTGTTATGGACGCATAGAGCCGGGCCCAGCAGGGAGCACACACTAGTGCCCCCATTGCACGTTGCTTGCTCTGGGGGCACTGATCAAGGGGGAGGGGCCAGGACCACTGGCAGGGAACCCGAGAAGAGGATGATTGGGGCTGCTCTGTGCAAAACCACTGCACAGAGCAGGTAAGTACGACATGTTTGTTACTTTTTTTAAAAAAAAAATCTGAACCTTTATTGTCACTTTAAAGGACTTGTCAAAAAGCGTGTATGTTTATTTACTATTACTTTTTTTTTTGTGAATGAGTAGGGGTACTATGTAACCTATACTCACTCACGTAGGGAGAAGCTGATATCTGTGGGCCACTTGGCTTCTAGATTCCAATAAGCAAAAACAAGGGAACCCCTAACAAGAGGAATACAGCCTATACCTATATAATCTAAATGAGAACCTGCTACTGTCTTGAACTTTACTGACTTTGCTAAAGGAAAAGAAAAGTATATTTTAAAATATATTATATTATATTACATTTTTATTAAATGATATTATTAACCAATTGACCCCAGGAAGATTCCCCCCCCCGCCCCCCTCCAGATCAGGCCATTTTTTGTGATACGGCACTGCGTTATTTTAACTAACAGTTGCGCAGTCATGCAACGCTGTACCAAAATTAAACGTACACCTTTTTCCCCACAAATAGAACATTCTTTTGGTGTTATTTGATCATCTCTGCAGTTTTTGTTTTTTGCGCTATAAACAAAAAAAAAACCGACACTTATAAAAAAATAAAAAATAATAATTTTTACCTTCTGCTATAAAGCCTATCCAATAAAAAATAATTAAAAAATCGAATTTCTTCATCAATTTAGGTCAATATGTATTCTGCAACATATATCTGGTAACAAAATCCTAATAAGTGTAGCAGCCTCCTAGGTAGGTGCTAGGAGAAGTATATGTGTGGCCTTGTCTGCTTATCAGGGGGACCTGATCAGTTAGTTAGGCTGTCACGTGTTTCCAGGTGTGGTCTGTTGAGTCTGGGGAGTCTGCCCACTGTATCCAATGAGGGCTCTTGTTAGACGGTGGAGGAAACCTGGCCAATAGCGCACCAGGGTTTGTAGCTGTCCCAGTGGGCGGAGTTCGCCGCAGCGCACCCTGGGATTGGGTATAAACCTGGCGGGAGCATGTGACAGAGGGTCTTTGGCGGGAAGCAGAGTCCCAGGAGGAGGCTGACAGCTGTCTCTCCTCCTGTCAGAGCAGTGAAGGTATCCTGGGCAGTCAGCCTGAAGGCCTGGAGGTTGAGCTGGGCTGCAGAAAGGGATCCTGAGTGTTGCTGACCGAGTGGAGCTGCTGGGCAGAAGTTTCCAGGAAAAACAGTGTTGTGAGTACTCAAAATCTGCCCAGGGGTCTGCCTAAGAGAGAGGGCCACTCCATAAGGTCAAAGGGATCCAGGAGCCAGCAAACTGGTAGTTGTGGCATAGAAAGGGGGTGCCAAGTGTTAAGCCCTGAAGATAAGGGAGTGAAAAGGGGCACCAGTGTGGGACCTGAAGTGTTCAGCTGTGCAGCTGAAGTGTACAAGTAGCTATCTCAGGAAGGAGTACCTAAGGCAGCTAAGAGAGGATTTCTTTAGTTGAAGCTCAGTTACAGGAATAGTTCAGCGTTAACCAGCATCCGGTCAGCGTTAACCAGTGTCATGTCAGCATTGGCGGGCATTCAGCCAGCGTCAAGCCAGAGTTAAACAGTACTTCTCAAGTGTCTCCGCCAAATTGTGAATAGTTGAGTTAAAGGAGTATCCCACTCATCCCTTCTCCCATCCAAGTTCCTAAATAAATCAAAAATCCAAAGATACTGGACTGGTGATTGTCTCAGTGCTCACACTTGGAGAAACATGCTTAAATGTGCTGTTGTTGTTAGCGGTAACCCAGGGGGACCCATATCCAGCAAAACGGCTGGGGATTGTGCTACATAAGCATATAATAAAAAGTATAGCGTCTAAAAACTATTGGGTATTAAAATTTTTTTTTTTAATAGTAATGGCCATGATCAGTGGGACTGCGATATTGCATCAGACAAAAGGACACTAACTCACACTTTTGACACTTTGAGGGAACCAGTGACACTAATACAGTAATCAGTGCTAAAAATATGCACTATCACTGTACTAATGACACTGGCTGGGAAGGGGTTAACATCAGGGGTGATCAAAGGTTTACCTGTATGCCTAGCCAGTGCTTTTTACAATGTGGGAGGTGCTTTTACTGGGGGAAGGCATGGATCCATGTCCCTGCTTTGCAGGAATACAGGATCTATGCCTTCCCTACTGACAGAAGAGCGATCTGCCTCTGTGCTGGATGATCAGCGGGTGCCGGTGGACATCGCATCCACAGTACATGCAGATCAGCTCCCGCTGTGTATAATCAAATGGGGAAGAGGCAACCCAGCACAGCGTATGCGTGCACCCAACACGGAAGTGTCAGATCACGTACTAGGAACGTGATATGGTGCAGCAGTGCCACCTTGTCAACGTATATTTAAGTTATAGATGGTTGGCAAGTGGTTAAATGGTTTAATAAAAGAAATAGGTTTTATACTTCGAATTTAGCAAACAGCTGAATAATGCAATTTATGTATGGTCAATGAAATTATTCCTCAGACTTAAAAAGTACTACTAAATATTTTAATGGTAATTATGCAGTATCATGATAATAAGGTCACTAGAAATGGCTCATTGACTTGATTCAAATTATATGCTACAGCAACAAAGAGAAAGGAGACTGTTTTATGGCCAATCCAAGGAAATAATCTAAAGATAGAGCGAACAGCTAAGTTTATTGCCAGACATAGCTTTATGTCTACAGTGAAAGACAGTTCCAGCCTTTTGGCCTTTTTTTCACTTCAGAGCAATTAGTTTTAATCACCAGACATTATGTAAAGCATGGGGACATAACATTTCTGTCCATAAGCTTCTTTGGAAAGATCTGTATGTGTACTGAATGTTTTAAACATTGGATATATTATTTTAAATATAGTGTTAATGTGCAGAAGAGAATTGGGAATTTGACTATGGCTTCAGTTAGGCTACATGACTGGAAGCCATGACCTTGTTCTTTTTCAGGTCCTCTATTTTTTTTTACAGGGTAAAAAAGCAAGGGGAATGTGGGGATGAGCAAGAAAATAGCTATTTGTTGTAGTTAAGTGATAATGCTGTTTAAAGCTGAATTTTAGGGGGTTTTTTTTGTACTATGCAGCACCAGGGACATCATTTGCTTGTAATGATGTGTGTTCCACAACTCCCCATTGCCTCAGGTCATCCCCACAGGGTTGATCATCCAGCGCTGGGGGAAAGGGGGGGAGCTGGGAGGTGTAGAGGGAGGTTAACATCAGCCACTATCAGTGTGAAAGAGTTGCCACCTGCCATCATCTTACACTTGCCTCCTCCATTTTAAGGACTTGCACAATTCTTTGCCAGAATGCAAAGCATTTTGTACATGGAGGATGGACAAATGAATGATGTGATCTACCTCCCCCAATCACAGTGCTATAATAGAGGACCTGGTGGCAGTTGGGAGATGATATGCAACAATCAGCCACACATGGGACACACATAATTACACGTAGGTTGTTTCCTCGTGCCCCATAGCAAAAAAATAAATAAAATTCAGCTTTAATAAAATTTACAAGCAAATGAATGTTTGGAAGGTTGCAATAGGCAGTTTGCTATGTATTAAAGTATAACTATTACCTCCCATAAAAAAAATATGTGCTGCAATAACCTTCTTATTGGTTATTAAGAACATTCACATCAAATGACTAATAGGTAAACCCGTGAATGAGGCTTAGCTTTTCTTTTACAGGAAAGGTCTAGATTAGTATATAACTTCAGCATATACAGTATCTGTGGGTCAACTCAACATTTTGACATGCATTGGTCTTACTGACAAGTAAATAACTATTAACTGAAGTCAACATAATACACTTGCAGAAAGTGCAGAGTTTTTTTGTGACCACTCTGAAGAGGGTGTCGGCAACCCGTTGTTCACAATCTACCCCTTACAGGCAGTTGAAGGGTAAATCAAGTCCCTGCCTTGCCAAACCTCCATCTGAAGTGCTCTTCCCTCACTTACAGAGCAGCACAGTATAAGTGTAAGTGTACTGTGCTGATCCTCACTAACTCTCCTTTCCCATCCATCCCAGGTGCTTGTATGTGACATGACTTGGGAGGGATGAGAGAGGAGGGCCGGTGGGGATGAGAGTGTCAAAAGAGCAAGCAGCAATGTGTCACCATTACAATCCTGCTCTGCACATAGGGGAAATTTCTGCCTTGCTGGCCCCTGTAAACTACCCTGGTGACTCCTGTACACTGCCCTGCTGTCCCCTGTACTCTGCCCTGCTTACTAAAGACCTCTGTACATTGTCCTAGAAATTGACTCCTCGCTCCTACCCTAAAAAATATTGATCCCTGTATTCTGCCCTACAAACTACTGACCCATGTACACCGCCCTATAAAACTATGTACCCTTGTGCACTGTCCTACACACACATGACCCCCGTGCTTCCCTAAAAGCTACTAACCCCTGTAAACTGTCTACAGACTAATGACCCCTGTACACTGCTCTGCATACTCATAACTAGGGTTGAGCGAACACCTAGATGTCCGTGTTCGACGGGTTCGGCCGAACTTTAAAAAAAAGTCCGGGTCCGTGTCCCGGACTTTTACCGAACTTTTCCCGGACACCGAACCCCATTGAAGTCAATGGGGACCCGAACTTTAAGGCACTAAAATGGCTCTAAAACACCAAAGGAAAGGGCTAGAGTGCTGCAAATGGCAGCAAAACGTAATTAAGAGCATGGCAAGTGCTCTGCAAACAAATGTGGATAGGGAAATAACTTAAAACAACAAAAAAAAAACAGAAAAATAAAACAATGTTCTTCTTCATCTCTGAAGGACGAGGCCCATATGGAGTAGGAGGGAGGTTGAGGTGGTGGTGGATGTGGCGGTGACATAGGCGTGCGCACAGGGTGTGCTGGGTGTGCCTGGGCACACCCTAATCACCTAGGGCACATAGCATTGCCAGTGAGGAGATGGGAAAGATCTCCCTGGGACCTGCTCTGCTCTATTTCTCCTTGCCTACAGGTACATGGCCCCGATACATTACTCTCCCTGCTGGCAAACACATGCATGTGTATTTCAACTTTGGGGTGCACACCTTAATGCAATAGGCTGCGCACACCTATGGGCGGTGTAGGTGGAAGCGGCGGTGGAGGAGGACCAGGGCCGGATTAACAGCATCATGGGCTTGGTGCTGAGGATTTTGAAGGGCCTTAAGGGCCGTGCCTTGCCATGCACCCAGAGGAGGAAGGGTGCAGCCATGCATGCCTAATTCAACATGGGATGCTGTCTCTGAAGCCCATAAACACATCCATGCATCGCCAACTGTCCCTCCTTGTCCGGCCTTCACGCTGTGTGGGGAGGTTCTGAGGGTGCTGCCTGAGGAAGCGAGCATAGAAGCCAGACTTCTGTGTTTACAAGTGACAGAAGAGCGGTAACAGTGAATATGGCCAACCCGGGGCCTATATAAAAGGTAGGGGCCTGGAGCTGCAGCTCCAATAGCCCCTACATTAATCTGGCCCTGAGGAGGAGGACGAGGTAGCCAACACTGCTTCTTTTCAAAAATTTTAAATGAGGGTACACCCCAAAAGAGTGAGAAAGAGCAAAAATGGAACAATGGGTGGGTAAGGTCGGTATCCATTGCTATTCTGCATAAGGTACGGAAAAGTCCCGTGGGATCCATGCCTGGTTCATTTTAATGAACGTGAGCTTGTCCACATTGTCTCTGGACAGGCGGCTGCGCTTGTCTGTTATAACGCCCCCAGCCGTGCTAAATACCCGTTCAGATAATACACTGGCTGCAGGGCACGCCAGCACCTCCAAGGCGTAAAGGGCAAGCTCAGGCCATGTGCCCAATTTGGAGACCCAGAAGTTGAAGGGGGCAGACCCGTCATTCACTACATGTAGGCGTGTGCACACATACTGCTCCACCATGTTGGTAAAATGCTGCCTCCTGCTAAGACGTTCCATCTGAGCTGCTGGTGCTGCTGTTTGTTGTGGCGTGCTGACAAAGCTTTTCCACATTTCGGCCATGCTAACCCTGCCTTCTGAGGTGCTGGCGGTGCCCTGGTTGCGTTGGCGACCTCCTCCTCCTCCTCCTCTGCCTTGTGCTTCCACTGTGGCCCCGCTGTCAGATGGGAATGCCAGCAGCATGGCGTCTACCAGCGTGCGCTTGTACTCGCGCATCTTGCGATCGCGCTCCAGTGAGTGAATTAAGGACAGTACGTTGTCCTTGTAACGGGGATCCAGCAGCGTGGCCACCCAGTAATCAGCACAAGTTAGAATGTGGGCAACTCGGCGGTCGTTGTGGAGACACTGCAGCATGTAATCGCTCATGTGTGCCAGGCTGCCCAGAGGCGACGAAAGGCTGTCCTCTGTGGGAGGTGTATCGTCCGTGTCCTCTGTATCCCCCCAGCCACGCACCAGTGATGGCCATGAGCTGGCCTGGGTGCCACCCTGCTGTGAACATGGTTCCATCTCCTCCTCCAGCTCCTCCTCCTCCTCATCCTCCTCATCCTCCAGAACTGTGCCCCTGCTGGACAATTGCGTCCCTGGCGTTTGCGTGTGCAGGAACCCACCCTCGGAGCCCCTTGCGAATGACTGCCCTGAAAGCCTTGGAAATGTTACCTCTTCATCCTCCTCCTCATCCTGTGCCACATCCTCTTCCATCATCGCCCGAATTGTTTTTTCAAGGAGGCATAGAAGTGGGATAGTTAAGCTGAGAACGGCGTCATTGCCACTGGCCATGTTGGTGGAGTACTCAAAACAGCGCAACAAGGCACACAGGTCTCGCATGGAGGCCCAGTTATTGGTGGTGAAGTGGTGCTGTTCCGCAGAGCGACTCACGCGTGCGTGCTGCAGCTGAAACTCCACTATGGCCTGCTGCTGCTCGCACAGTCTTTCCAGCATGTGCAAGGTGGAGTTCCACCTTGTGGGCACGTCACATATGAGGCGGTGAGCGGGAAGGCCGAAGTTACGCTGCAGCGCTGCCAGGCGAGCAGCAGCAGGGTGAGAACGCCGAAAGTGCGCACAAACGGCCCGCACTTTCTGCAGCAGCTCTGACATATCGGGGTAGTTTTTAAGGAACCTCTGCACCACCAAATTCAGCACATGCGCCAGGCAAGGGATGTGCGTCAAACCGGCTAGGCCCAGAGCTGCTATGAGATTTCGCCCGTTATCACACACCACCAGGCCGGGCTTGAGGCTCGCTGGCAGCAACCACTCATTTGTCTGCTGTTCCATGCTCCTCCACAACTCCTGCGCGGTGTGTGGTTTGTCCCCCAAACAGGCAAGTTGTAAAACTGCCTGCTGTCGTTTACCCCTGGCCGTGCTGAAGTTGGTGGTGAAGGTGTTACGCTGTCCGGATGAGGAGGCGGTAGAGGATGAGGAAGCGGAGTAGGAGGAGTTACGAACAGGAGGCAAACTGAAGCGCCCTGCAATCCTCGGTGGTGGAAGGACATGCGCCAAATTGCTATCCGCCTCAGGCCCATCCGCCACTGCATTTACCCAGTGTGCCGTTAGGGAGATATAACGCCCCTGACCGTGCTTACTGGTCCACGTATCCGTAGTTAGGTGGACCTTGGCACAGATGGCGTTGCGCAGTGCACACCTGATATTTTCCCCCACTTGGTTGTGCAGGGAAGGGATGGCTTGCCTGGAAAAGTAGTGGCGGCTGGGCACGACGTACTGTGGGACAGCCACCGACATAAGGTTTTTAAAACTGTGCGTCTCCACCAGACGGAATGACAGCATTTCAAAGGCCAATAATTTTGAAATGCTGGCATTCAGGGCCAGGGATCGCGGGTGGGTAGGGGGGTACTTCCTCTTCCTCTCAAGTGTTTGGGAGATGGAAAGCTGAACGCTTCCACGGGACATTGTGGAGATGGTTGTTGGTGACCCAGGTGGTGGTGTTGCTGACAGATCGTCTGTTTGCGGGGTGGCAGGTGCCGGTATCACTACAGATGTGGCTGGAGCGGCCGAGACTGCAGCAGAAGAGGAAGCAGGATGAGCCAGAGACGTTTCTTGGTTTTGAAGGTGTGTACTCCACTGCAGCTCGTGCTTTGCACTTAGATGCCTGATCATGCAGGTTGTGCTCAGGTTGAGAAGGTTCATGCCTCGCTTCAAGCTCTGATTGCACAGGGTGCAAACCACTCGTGTCCTGTCATCAGCACATTTTCTAAAGAACTTCCACGCTAGAGAACTCCTTTGAGCTGACTTTGGTGCGCTCGTTCCCTTGCTGCGTTGGGCAGTAGCGGGCGTAGTGTCTAGGGCACGGCCGCTCCGCTTCTGCACCCTGCTCCCTCTTCTGCTGTGCTGGTGGCTCTGTGCGACCACCGCCTCTTCCTCCAAACTACTCAGGTCACCTGCATGACGTTCATTCCATGTGGGGTCGAGGACCTCATCGTCCTCCACATCATCTTCCACCCAGTCTTCACCCCTGCCCTCCTTGTCGGTCTCCACAATGCTGAACGCCGCAGCAGTTGGCACCTGCGTTTCGTCATCATCGGAGACGTGCTGCGATGATCCTTGCATGTACTCATCTTGAGAAATAAGTGGTTGGGCATCGCTGCACTCAATCTCTTCCACTTCTGGGGCAGGGCTAGGTGGATGGCCCTGGGAAACCCTGCTGACAGAGTCCTCAAAAAGAATAAGAGACTGCTGTATGGCTTGGGGCTCAGACTGCTGGCCTGATTTGCAAGGGGGTGAGGTGAAAGACGGTTGGACATTGGCTGCAGGTGCCAACTCTGACCTTTCTGCAGTAGACTGGGTGGGAGACAATGTGAAGGAACTGGAGGCACTGTCAGCAGCAAACCAATCTACTATCGCCTCAACTTGTTCTGGCCTCATCACTTCTAGGGGCGTTTGATGCCCTACCAAATACTGATGCAGGTTCTGTCGCCTACTCACACTTGAGGAAGGTGTTTCACTTGTGCGTGTAGCTGGCACAGATCGACCATGTCCTCTCCTTGCAACAGGAGCTCTACCAGCAGCACCACGACCCAGGCCACGGCCCTTATTTGACGGTCTCCTCATATTTCTGTAATTTAAGATCTTGCCCTAGAAAGGTTTTTATTGAATAGCGGAATAGAAAATATGATCCAAAAAAAGTGTATGTATATCACACGTACACAACCACACTAGGCCCCAATTACTATTGTTTGTACCCCTAAAAGGCTAGATGAGGAGTAGGGGGAGTATGGAACAGGCAGCACCCTCAAACCTTCAGAAGTATGAGATGAACCCCAACAACTTGGAAAGGTGGATCTCTCTCACACGTACCGACACAGACTATCCCGCAATTCAATTGATCCTCAAAGGTTTTTATTGAATAGCGGAATAGGAAATATGATCAAAAAAAGTGTATGTATCTCGCACGTACACAACCACACTAGGCCCCAATTACTATTGTTTGTACCCCTAAAAGGCTAGATGAGGAGTAGGGGGGGTATGGAACAGGCAGCACCCTCAAACCTTCAGAAGTATGAGATGAACCCCAACAACTTGGAAAGGTGGATCTCTCTCACACGTACCGACACAGACTATCCCGCAATTCAATTGATCCTCAAAGGTTTTTATTGAATAGCGGAATAGGAAATATGATCAAAAAAAGTGTATGTATCTCGCACGTACACAACCACACTAGGCCCCAATTACTATTGTTTGTACCCCTAAAAGGCTAGATGAGGAGTAGGGGGAGTATGGAACAGGCAGCACCCTCAAACCTTCAGAAGTATGAGATGAACCCCAACAACTTGGAAAGGTGGATCTCTCTCACACGTACCGACACAGACTATCCCGCAATTCAATTGATCCTCAAAGGTTTTTATTGAATAGCGGAATAGGAAATATGATCAAAAAAAGTGTATGTATCTCGCACGTACACAACCACACTAGGCCCCAATTACTATTGTTTGTACCCCTAAAAGGCTAGATGAGGAGTAGGGGGGGTATGGAACAGGCAGCACCCTCAAACCTTCAGAAGTATGAGATGAACCCCAACAACTTGGAAAGGTGGATCTCTCTCACACGTACCGACACAGACTATCCCGCAATTCAATTGATCCTCAAAGGTTTTTATTGAATAGCGGAATAGGAAATATGATCAAAAAAAGTGTATGTATCTCGCACGTACACAACCACACTAGGCCCCAATTACTATTGTTTGTACCCCTAAAAGGCTAGATGAGGAGTAGGGGGGGTATGGAACAGGCAGCACCCTCAAACCTTCAGAAGTATGAGATGAACCCCAACAACTTGGAAAGGTGGATCTCTCTCACACGTACCAACACAGACTATCCCCCAATTTAACTGATCCCCAAAGGTTTTTGATTAAATAGCGGAATAGAAAATATGATCCAAAAAAAGTGTATGTATATCACACGTACACAACCACACTAGGCCCCAATTACTATTGTTTGTACCCCTAAAAGGCTAGGAGTAGGGGGAGTATGGAACAGGCAGCACCCTCAAACCTTCAGAAGTATGAGATGAACCCCAACAACTTGGAAAGGTGGATCTCTCTCACACGTACCAACACAGACTATCCCCCAATTTAACTGATCCCCAAAGGTTTTTGATTAAATAGCGGAATAGAAAATATGATCCCAAAAAAGTGTATGTATATCACACGTACACAACCACACTAGGCCCCAATTACTATTGTTTGTACCCCTAAAAGGCTAGGAGTAGGGGGAGTATGGAACAGGCAGCACCCTCAAACCTTCAGAAGTATGAGATGAACCCCAACAACTTGGAAAGGTGGATCTCTCTCACACGTACCAACACAGACTATCCCCCAATTTAACTGATCCCCAAAGGTTTTTGATTAAATAGCGGAATAGAAAATATGATCCCAAAAAAGTGTATGTATATCACACGTACACAACCACACTAGGCCCCAATTACTATTGTTTGTACCCCTAAAAGGCTAGGAGTAGGGGGAGTATGGAACAGGCAGCACCCTCAAACCTTCAGAAGTATGAGATGAACCCCAACAACTTGGAAAGGTGGATCTCTCTCACACGTACCAACACAGACTATCCCCCAATTTAACTGATCCCCAAAGGTTTTTGATTAAATAGCGGAATAGAAAATATGATCCCAAAAAAGTGTATGTATATCACACGTACACAACCACACTAGGCCCCAATTACTATTGTTTGTACCCCTAAAAGGCTAGGAGTAGGGGGAGTATGGAACAGGCAGCACCCTCAAACCTTCAGAAGTATGAGATGAACCCCAACAACTTGGAAAGGTGGATCTCTCTCACACGTACCAACACAGACTATCCCCCAATTTAACTGATCCCCAAAGGTTTTTGATTAAATAGCGGAATAGAAAATATGATCCCAAAAAAGTGTATGTATAAATATCACACGTACACAACCACACTAGGCCCCAATTACTATTGTTTGTACCCCTAAAAGGCTAGGAGTAGGGGGAGTATGGAACAGGCAGCACCCTCAAACCTTCAGAAGTATGAGATGAACCCCAACAACTTGGAAAGGTGGATCTCTCTCACACGTACCAACACAGACTATCCCCCAATTTAACTGATCCCCAAAGGTTTTTGATTAAATAGCGGAATAGAAAATATGATCCCAAAAAAGTGTATGTATATCACACGTACACAACCACACTAGGCCCCAATTACTATTGTTTGTACCCCTAAAAGGCTAGGAGTAGGGGGAGTATGGAACAGGCAGCACCCTCAAACCTTCAGAAGTATGAGATGAACCCCAACAACTTGGAAAGGTGGATCTCTCTCACACGTACCAACACAGACTATCCCCCAATTTAACTGATCCCCAAAGGTTTTTGATTAAATAGCGGAATAGAAAATATGATCCCAAAAAAGTGTATGTATATCACACGTACACAACCACACTAGGCCCCAATTACTATTGTTTGTACCCCTAAAAGGCTAGGAGTAGGGGGAGTATGGAACAGGCAGCACCCTCAAACCTTCAGAAGTATGAGATGAACCCCAACAACTTGGAAAGGTGGATCTCTCTCACACGTACCAACACAGACTATCCCCCAATTTAACTGATCCCCAAAGGTTTTTGATTAAATAGCGGAATAGAAAATATGATCCCAAAAAAGTGTATGTATATCACACGTACACAACCACACTAGGCCCCAATTACTATTGTTTGTACCCCTAAAAGGCTAGATGAGGAGTAGGGGGAGTATGGAACAGGCAGCACCCTCAAACCTTCAGAAGTATGAGATTGTGTTCACTGTACCCCACAAAGATTGAGTTCACTGCACCCCACAATGATTGTGTTCACTGCACCCCACAAAGATTGTGTTCACTGCACCTCACAAAGATTGTGTTCACTGTACCCCCCAAAGATTGTGTTCACTGCACCCCACAAAGATTCTGTTCACTGTACCCCACAAAGATTGTGTTCACTGCACCCCAAAAAGATTGTGTTCACTGCACCCCAAAAAGGATGTTGTTCACTGCACCCCAAAAAGGATGTTGTTCACTCCACCCCAAAAAGATTGTGTTCACTGCACCCCACAAAGATTGTGTTCACTGCACCCCAAAAAGATTGTGTTCACTGCACCCCAAAAATGATTTTGTTCACTGCACCCCAAAAAGGATTTTGTTCACTGCACCCCAAAAAGGATGTTGTTCACTCCACCCCAAAAAGATTGTGTTCACTGCACCCCAAAAAGATTGTGTTCACTGCACCCCACAAAGGATTTTGTTCACTGCACCCCAAAAAGATTGTGTTCACTGCACCCCAAAAAGGATGTTGTTCACTGCACCCCAAAAAGGATTTTGTTCACTGCACCCCAAAAAGATTGTGTTCACTGCACCCCACAAAGGATTTTGTTCACTGCACCCCACAAAGATTGTGTTCACTGCACACCAAAAAGGATTGTGTTCACTGCACCCCAAAAAGATTTTGTTCACTGCACCCCAAAAAGATTGTGTTCACTGCAGCCCAAAAAGATTGTGTTCACTGCAGCCCAAAAAGATTGTGTTCGCTGCAGCCCAAAAAGATTGTGTTCACTGCAGCCCAAAAAGATTGTGTTCACTGCAGCTCACACACAGAAAAATGGATGTGGATCACTGACACCTGCCTATCTCCAATCCCACACCACACAGCAATATCGATTGTAGTTTGTAGAACACAGTTTCCCTAAAATTCAGCAGACTCTGTCCCTAACAGGATTGAGAAGAGATCGTAGATCAGGATTGAGTGCAGACCCCACCCCCCACACAGCAATATCGATTGTAGTTTGTAGAAGACACTGACCCTATAATTCAGCAGACTCTATCCCTAAAATGCCTACAACTCGCCCTGCCTAAACACTCCGACCTGTCCCTCAATTCTATCCGGACACAAATGGTTTTTTCCTGCCTATCTTTCCCTAATCAGCAGCCAGCACGTTGATGTGTGCTCTGTCCCTGAATCTAAGCAGCATAATGACGCCGCTGCGGCTGCCTCGAACTTATAAAGACTTGGTCACATGCTTCAGACGGCCAATCACAGCTACTGAGACATTTGCAGGCATGGCTGGGATGGCTTAAGGCACACCAGTTAAACGATTGTTGATTGGCTGTTGAAAGCCCGCCATGAAAAGAGCGCCAAAGCATGCAAAACCCGGAAATAAAACGACCGAACACGGATTTTTACCCGAACATACAGTAAAGTGTCCGTGTCCGTGTTCGGGTACAAAAAATCCAATTATTCGGTACGAACACGAATAATACAGTCCGTGTTCGCTCAACACTACTCATAACCCTATACTTGGCCCTAGAAACTTCTGACCCCTATACACTTCTCTACATATAAAATTACTCTTGTACACTGCTCTAAATACTAATGACCCCTGTACACTGCCCTACATACTAACGACCCCTGTACACTGCCCTACATACTAACGACCCCTGTACACTGCCCTACATACTAACGACCCCTGTACACTGCCCTACATACTAATGACCCCTGTACACTGCCCTACATACTAATGACCCCTGTACACTGCCCTATATCTTGATGACCTCTGTACATTGCAATACATCCTTCTGATCTCTGTGGACTACACTACATAATACTAGCCCTTGGATCCTACACCACATACTACTTACACTTGTTAGAAGTCAACCCAGTCAGTCAGGCTGGAACTCAGAGCAAACAACAATGCCATAATTGTGGACAGCCAGGCATGAAACAAGGTCAAGCAAGTTAGCCTTCAGCACCAGTTGTTCTGTCTTCATCATAGACTCCTTCATCAGACTTGTGGGGGTGACCAATTACGCTCCAGGCATGAAAAAATTGTGAATGAAAGTGAATGCCAAGTTTCACATTGAAGCTAACTTTTATAGTAGGCTAAGTTCATATTATTATAGTGACAGTTATTTTCTTATATATTTCTTTGTTTACTTTATGTTGTCCTTATTTATTTATTGGGGCCTTGCTAGGTAGTTTCTTTAAAAAATTTAAAAAAGGGTGCTACACTTCAATGATCTTTAATCTCTACCATGTTGTTCAGGTAGCTAATATATAGGCTTGATAGTGCTGGACTATAAGAGGTGAGTTATTAATATTATCAAAGATATCATAGGATTTAGCTCTCTTTCACAGAGGCTGATGTAAAGATGCCATGTAGATGGACCTTGTTATCTTCTTGAGCTGCTGCCTCTGTGATGGTCTCTCGCAGAACAGTCAGTAGATTGCTAAACTCAGGGGTGGGTATTGAGAAGTGGCCAGTACAAAATTTCATGACACAAAAAGGTGAGCTCAGGACTCTGAATTTGTCAGTCTGAAACATGCAATGATATTTTGCAAATTTACTCCAGTGTTTTGAGCCATTTAGGTAAATCAAGACGTTGTTTTGATGGACTTTTCAGCAACAAATTAGAAAATGCATACATGTAAAAAGTCTTTGACAACTTTATTGTAAAGAAATGTTAATTAGTTGACGCCCACGCTATAGATGAATGACGGCTACAGCGCGGACCTAAATTGCCAGGAGATCCCGACCCCCCCCCCCCCCAATGACAGCTGATCACGTAAAGTGAGGCACGAACTAAGGAAAGCCGATCAACGGCTCTTCCTGTGTACTATGTGACCAGCAGTGATTGGACACAGCTGGCCACATGGTAAAGAGCCTACATCAGTAGGCTCTTTACCGAGATCGGAGATGCAGTGTCTCAGAGTGACACGCCGCATCACCAATCGCGCAGGGGCGCGCAGAGTACATTATCCTGCCGCCGCCATATGACATCCGGTCAGCATAATGCAACCACCTTCCCATCGTCATTTGCCAATAGGGCGGGCGGGAAGTGGTTAAGTGCCCAGTAGGCAAATGGTTAATTAACCACCTCAATACTGGGCACTTAAACCCCCTTCCTTCCCAGACCAATTTTCAGCTTTTAGCGCTGTTGCATTTTGAATGACAATTGCGCGGTCATGCAACACTGTACCTAAACCAAATTTGTGTCATTTTTTCCCCACAAATAGAGCTTTCTTTTGGTGGTATTTGATCACCGCCAGGTTTTTTCTTTTTTGGTGCACAAATAAAAAAAGACCGAAAAGTTTGAAAAAAAAAAAAGTTTTTTTGTTTAGGTTATAAAATTTTGTAAATGGATACGTTTTTTCCTGCACTGATGAGCACTGATGACGCCGCACTGACAGGCACTGATGAGGAGACACTGATGGGGTGGCACTGATGGGGTGGCACTGATATCTAGCACTGATGGGCACTGATAGGTAGCACTGATATGCAGCACTGATGGGCACTGATATGTGGCACTGATAGATAGCACTGATATGCAGCATTGGTGGGCACTGATAGGCAGCGCTGATGGGCACTGATAGGCAGCACTGATGGGCACTGATAGGCGGCACTGATGGGCACTGATAGGCGACACTGATGGGCACTGATAGGTGGCACTGATGGGCGGGACTGATCGGCACTGATGGGCACTGATAGGCAGCACTGGTGGGCAATAATGGGCACTGGTGGGCGGCACTGATAGATGGCAATAACGGGCACTGGTGGGCAGCACTGATAGATGGCATTGGTGGGCAGCACTGATAGGGGGGCACCACTGGCAGGCTCTCTGAGCCCTGTTTGCCATCCCTGGTGGCAATGGTGGGCATCTCTGGTGGTCATGGGTGGGCATCCCTGGTGGCTCTAGTGGCACCCCCTCCCCCCAGGGCTGCACTGGTAATCAATCATCTGATTACCAGCACAGACCCCCCCTGTGATCAGTGAGTAATCAGAAATACTCACTGATCACCCCGGCTGCAGAATCGATCCTCTGCTCTTCTCCTCACTGACAGGATCTGTCAGGAGGAGAAGAGATCGAAGCCGTTACGGCTGTATTGACATTACATGACGGCTGTGATTGGACACAGCCGTCATGTGATCAGGAGGGCCAATCACAGGGCCCTCCTGCCGAGTCTTGTTGCTCTGTGTCCTAGGGACACAGGCACATCGAGATCGCGCCGCTGCGCGCGCCCGCGGGGGCGCGATCTCTCTCCTTCTGAAGGACGTTCCGGAACGTCCATTCAGAAGGACGAGACTCCCGCCCGGCCGTATATCTACAATGGCCCGGGTGGGAGGTGGTTAAAATCATACTGGGTTATTGAAATCCTAAAATTAGTACTATAAGTTGCTGTTACATTAGGCTCCTCCTTTGCTGGCAAAAGAAACTGCTAGCGTAGCTATCATCACAAGGATTAAGGCCTATATTATATTAAAATATGTTTACATAATAACATATGGCCTTGTGGTGATGGATCCTCTTATGTTAACGTGTTTCACACAGTGGCCTCTTCAGGAAAGCAACAATTGTACTGGATATACAAAAAAGGATCCATTAGAACATTATTTGCTATAAATTAATTTATACATCACATTACAGTAAAACAAATGGCAAAGTAGAATTCACAAATATAAATATAGGAAAATTACAACATGCTTACGTATATACGATATCCACACCTATGGTCTGTGTTTTCAGAAAATGATCAGGAGGTTACTCTCTTACTCCCTCAGCGGACACTGGGACAAAGAAGCAGAACACAGGAACAATAACCATTCCAGGCGCCTCTTGTGGTGGACAAAAAATTGCCTAGATGTAGATCATAAATCAAAAACTTTCACCACATTGCATTACTCCACGCATAGCATACAGCAATATATACAACTCATGTAGCATAGATGCTACTAAGCCCAAACATCAGCCTCTTGTAGATTGTCCATATCCATAGAAGGCCTATACAAGTCAGTAGCAAAAGAATTGTCAGTGTCCGCCCATAAGCAACAATATCCCACATCACCAAACCACAGCCAGAACAGTGCTCCATTGATAAAATACTGTATTTTTTGAGCCGTTGTCATGTTGTATGAGCAAACAGTCTATGTAACATTAATGTGCATATTAAATTTTAGTGCAAGGCCACAACACAACTTGTGGTAGTTGCTTTATAGTACTCAGTAAAACAAGTACTTAACTACAGCTTCATTGTAAGGGGATTTAGTAATAATGTGTAAACAATTGTTTATTACATGTAAAAAAAAATAAAAAAAACAAGCATAACATTTTAGGCTCGATTCACATACAGTATCTCAGAAAAGTGGGTACACCCCTCACATTTTTGTAAATATTTTATTATATCTTTTCATGTGACAACACTAAATAAATTACACTTTGCTACAATGTAAAGTAGTGAGTGTACAGCTTGTATAACAGTGTAAATTTGCTGTCCCCTCAAAATAACTCAACACACAGCCATTAATGTTTAAATTGCTTGCAACAAAAGTCAGTACACCCCTAAATGTAAATGTCCAAATTGGGCCCAATTAGCCATTTTCTCTCCCCAGAGTCATGTGACACGTTAGTGGTACAAGGTCTCAGGTGTCAATGGGAAGCAGGTATGTTAAATGTGGTGTTATCGCTCTCACTCTCTCATACTGGTCACTGGAAATTCATCATGGCACCTCATAGCAAAGAACTCTCTGAGGATTTGAAAAAAAAGAATTGTTGCTCTACATAAAGATAGCCTAGGCTATAAGAAGATTGCCAAGACCCTGAAACTGAGCTGCAGCATGGTGACCATGACCATACAGCAATTTAATAGGACAGGTTGCACTCAGAATAGGCCTCGCCATGGTAAACCAAAGAAGTTGAGTGCATGTGCTCAGTGTTATATCCAGAAGTTGTCTTTGGGAAATAGAGTTATGAGTGCTGTCAGCATTGCTGCAGAGGTTAAAGGGGTGGGGGGGTCAGCCTGTCAGTGCTCAGACCATATGCCGCACACTGCATCAAATTGGTCTGCATGGCTGTCGTCCCAGAAGGAAGCCTCTTCTAAAGATGATGCACAAGAAAGCCTGCAAACAGTTGCTGAAGGCAAGCAGACTAAGGACATGGAATACTGGGACCATGTACTGTGGTCTGATGAGACCAAGATAAACGTATCTGGTTCAGATAGTGTCGAGCGTGTGTGGCGGCAACCAGGTGAGGAGTACAAAGACAAGTGTGTCTTGCCTACAGTCAAGCATGGTGGTGGGAGTGTCATGGTCTGGGGCTGCATGAGTTCTGCCAGCACTGGGGAGTTACAGTTCATTGAGGGAATCATGAATGCCAACATGTACTGTGACATACTGAAGTAGAGCACGATCCCCTCCCTTCAGAAACCAGGTTGCAGGGCAGTATTCCAACATGATAACGAACCCAAACACACCTCCAAGATGACCACTACCTTGCTAAAGAACTTGAGGGTAAAGGTGATGGACTGGCCAAGCATGTCTCCAGACCTTAACTCTACTGTGGGGCATCCTCAAATGGAAGGTAGAGGAGCGCAAGGTCTCTAACATCTACCAGCTCCGTGATGACATCATGGAGGAGTGGAAGAGGACTCCAGTGACAACCTGTGAAGCTCTGGTTAACTTCTTGCCCAAGAGGGTTAAGGCAGTGCTGGAAAATAATGGTGGCCACACAAAATATTGACACTTTGGGCCCAATTTGGACATTTTCACTTAGGAATATACTCCTTTTTGTTCCCAGCAGTTTAGACATAAATGGCTGTGTTTTGAGTTATTTTGAGGGGACATCAAATTTCTGCAAGTTGTACACTCACCACTTTACATTGTTGCAAAGTGTAACTTCTTCAGTGTTGTCACATTAAAAGATGTAATAAAATATTTACTAAAATGTTTTTTACACATCCAATTCGCATAACATGTAAATCAGACCGGCTTAAAATGGAGCTTGTTCTCACATGTGTGGGGCGGCCGTGGTCTGTTTATCAAAAGGGTCCAGTGCGATTTTGGGTCCGGTTTAGGTGCCAATTCAAGTAAAAATTTGCACCTAAATCGCACCTAAACCGGTGAAAAAACTGCACCAGACTCTGAACTGCAAACCCCAACCGGACATGTGTGAACCTAGCCTTACTTTGTTTTGTGGGACACAGATTCCCTTCCCTCAAGCTATCACAATACTACATTTGCAAAATTGCCACTAGTCTGTACTCTCTTATGTTTACAATGTACTAGCCAGCATAAAGGGATTGATGTTAGGTAACACACTAGCATCTGTCTCAGAAGGGCTCATTTAATGCAGATTCAAGAGGGCCCAAAGGTTTTGGTGTGTGCCCTACAGACTGTTGGTACAACAGAAAAATTATTCCGCAAGCTTGCTTGTAACTGGATAATACACCAAACTTTATAAGAAAAAACCTAGCTGCTGGAAGCTCAGGTAGATTAACTAACATCTGGGGTTTCTGAACAAAAAATGTTCTCTCTAATGTCATTGCAATAAAAGAGAAGTAAGGAAAGGCAAGTCAAATACATTCTTCTGGCAAAAATTAGAAAATGTGTTTGTCCTTAGAAGTTCCTGCCTTCATTATCCCCAGTACTCTCCCCTCAAGGTCAAAGTAATCCTTTATTCTGAGTTAGATGAAGTGAGTTCAGGAGTTTTATTGGGCAGACAGCAGCAGCAATGAAGACTTAATTGTGACTGTACGGCCTTTGGAGGACTGGAAATAAAACTTGCTTTATAAAGTGCAAAGACTTACACCAGTCTACATCTTTATTGCTATTTTCAAAGCCTTATCCTAAAATGGAATAAAACGGCAATGCAAATACTTACCAAAGGCTTGGGGAGCCGAAAGACTGTTTTTAATTGTCGCAGACAGGTTTAGACATATATAGAGCAACAGAAAAAAAATAAGGTATATCAACAAATGCTGTTAGTCAGGCTAGGGGAAATATCTGGAAAAGTGGGGGGAGGGAGAAGATGATAAGACATGACAAGCCATAACTGTATTGAAGAAGCAATGTTAGACTAAAGGAACCTATTTGACATTCAGCAGATATTGCAATTCAGAAAATAATGTGCAGACAATAACTAGGGCAGATGAAATCTGTGCAGACTGTTCAAATGAAGACATGTTTTTTTCCTTTGGAATTTTAGTGGAAATATTACATATTTTACAAAAAACACCATATAAAAAATTCAGTGTGGCTGTTGATTTAAAGAATAAACTTTAACTGTTTAAAACCTTATTCCAGCCATGTTTTTTTTCTACAATTTTATAGAGTGGGGAAAAGTAAGGGGATTTAAACTTTTGCATTGTTGTAACACGTTCGGTATCACGCATATCACCACAATGCTCAGTAACCAACAGAACATACACTAAATCACTGCGTTGCAGTGCCATTCATTTTAACCACTTAAAGGATAAGGTTAGTCAAAAACTGGCTAACGTTAAACTTACTCTTTTCCACATTCTATGACTATTCTATCTAACCCTTGTAACCCTTGTAATAGAAATAAGCCTGATCTGGGGTCAAACTGGGGTTTACACTTAAAAGCAAAAATCAAAAAATTAAATTTTACTTTCTTTTTACTAAAAAAAAAATTGGCCTTTTAAGGTTGTTGGACGGAAGTGACATTTAATGTCACTCCGGTCCCCCAGGGGCATAGAGTCGAGTGGGGACCATCATTGTATAGGGCCAGATGGTTTTTGCAGCTACCGACGGCTCCGGTAAGCAAGGATAATGACCGGGAAGCGACAGGAGGGGGAGGGGGGGGGCACCTCTCCTGCTGCCCATAAAAGTGATCCTGTAGCAAACTCGCTGCCGGGACTACTTTTATCAGATTCCGGATCGCCAGCTGTGTAAACAAATACTATCAAAGTACCAACATAAATACGCGGTGGGTGATCCTGAAGTGATTAAATGACACCCCAAAGCACTAGGGCAATTTAGGTGTGTTGTAGAGCTCCAGGTCGGGGTACGTTGGCTTAGGAGAAAAGGCCACGTGGGATTTTTGGATGATATTGGAGGAAGTGACGTGATTGCCATTGTATCTGTTTGGGAAAAACCTGTTTGGAAATCTGTTTGACCTACCTACTGTATAATTTGGAGGTCACAGCTGTTGGTGAGTGTGTTTTCACAGGAGGTGCATAGAGTGAATAGGAAATGGTTATGGATATTTTTTATCATGGCTGGAGTTTTTAATCATTTGGATTTTTACGAATACTGAATTTTACTTAGTTTACACTATACATTTTTGACTTTTAGGATATATAATTTCACTTCACTGGATGTAATTTGCATTGTATTATACTATACTTTGTATGTTTGGTGCATGATTTATGGGGAGATTTGTTTGCACATTGTGATTAAGCGCTGCTCTTTTGAAATAAATTTTTGGGCACATTGTCAATTGGGTAGCAGCTGTGAGGGTTGGGTATTAAGTGCACAGGTTTTTTTTTCTTTAGGTAGATTTAGCAGTGACAAATGCTTTTTTTCATCAAACATTATTAGAACCCTGTTTGACCAGCAGTTATTTAACCAGTAGCTCTCAGTGGCCTTTTCTGTTCTTGTTGACGCAAAGCTGTCCTGCCCCTAGCCAATTCCTGATAAGTTCTCATTAACAATAGAAAAAACTGCAGATGATACAGCAGTGTAAAAAGGGCAAGACACGGGACATTTTTTTATGAGCAAGGCTAGGTACAAATTTACTAGAGACAAAGAGCACTGTTGGGTTTTTACTATAAGCATTAGGATACATCAGTGTAAAATTGGCAAGTTATTATTAATATTATTATTGTACAGGATTTATATAGCGGTAACAGTTTGCGCAGTGCTTTACAACGTGAGGGAAGACAGGTACAATACAATTCAATACAGGAGGAATCAGAGCAAACTGCTCATTAGAGCTTACAATCTAGGAGATTACTATCAGAGATCATAGGCCTAGCTGGTGTATGCCTAACAAAAAAAAAGACAGACATGAACAGATGCCCATTATCAAGTAAATGCACCCTGAATTTAAAAAGGTCATATCAATAAAAAAAAATGAAAAAAATCAATACCCCAAACGCCACCCTTGAAACAAAATCCCACTATTAAGGAATCCTTGCAGCAAAAAAAAAAAAAAAAAAGCAATTTAATGTAATATAAAGACTCTATCAACATTAAATTAGGAACAAATTATACAAGCCCATTTTTTGCTTTGTAACAAAAAAATTGTTTGCCATGGACGGGACAGCAGCTAAACGTGACCACCGACCTAAAATCAACCACCAAAAAAAAAAAAAGACAAAAAGCCTTGAATACAAAGAGCAAAAAATAAAGCAATGAGGTTGATTGCCGAAGCGACAATTTGCTTAGATGACTGTCGCCAGAACAGTTGTCCCAATCAGATGTTTTCCCTTTACCTTTTGTTACAAATTTATTTAAATTCCCCTCACTTCCTTTCTGGATGACTGTGGTCACAGTACAAATAGAGGGGGAAATCTCCCCAATGAGGACTCCATCCCAAAGTAAAAACAATGTTTTACATGGAGATACACTTTAAACCGGACCTAAACTGTGGAAGTGGCGCCCAAATCGGTCAGGAAAGCATAAAGAACTAGTGATCTGTTTTACCTGGGTTCTCCCCCAGCTGATCATTTTCCTATTACCGACTTCCTATGGCTTGTTCTGCGCTGTGTATCTGGGTAGAGATGGCCATCTTTGTTTAGGAACAGCTTGGCTTTAAAATGCAAGAGCTGTCTCTTCAAGACTGGTGGGGTAAATATTCAAGATGTAGTAGATGAGGTGTATGAAGCAAAGATCCACTGAATTAATAAGTGGGAGCAATGAGATGCATCCACCACAGGTACTCAAGTACTGTTTTCTCTTTAAGAAGGAGAACAGTGAACATCATGCGAGTGACATCACCAGATTTCACTCTGTACTTCATGAGACTAATAGAGGCAGCAGTGCCTAAGATCTTACACTGCTGATATACCCCTATGAGACGGAAGGCACAGACAATGCACTGCTTTTTTTTCAGGAGAAATTCAAGACAAAAATTTACATTTCTCAGGTTACTTTTTAGGCACAATTAACATTTTATACATGATAAAAGTAACATGCAAACCTTTACATTTAGGTTTAGGTCCGCTTGAACTCACATTTGTTACATTTTATCTAGAAAACTTTTACTGTTTTACCAGTGCTAAGGTCGACAGTGGCTTATATTCTTTATAAAGCATGTTAGGATTAGACCATTTATATTTCTTTGTTGTATTTTTTGCATAAATACATTGTTTTCAAATATATTGAAACATGCATAATGAAGAGAACACAGGACATCAAGGAAGTGTTTGTATTTAAAGTCCAATAAATATTATCAATCTTAAGATTCACTCTCGGCAGCCAATAAGTTATTTGCTGAACTGCTATCCAAACAAGGAGGCATTACCAATATGCTAATGTCAGACAAGGCTTTTAAGGCATTTTTCCTAGGGAAATGTACAAAATTTTTGGATTTCAGGCGTAAAAAAGAAACCTTTCAAAATTATATTTTATATAGTACGTAAACTGAAAAATAATATATCATACGTACTTCTTAAGGAATCGCATACCCAAAAATTTTGCCCCGGGTGGAAAACACACCCACTGCCTCACAGATTCCCCAAAGGAGAAAAAAACAACTTTTCCCACTCCTATGCTGACCAGCAAGGCATAGGAAAACTAAATATATTAAAGGGTACAAACAAAAACCCTTTCTCCAGTTCAGCACATAACTGTAACAGGAGTGACGAAGGGATTTGAACCCCAAATAAAACTACTATACAGGCCAAAAAATATTGACCTGGTAAGTACCTGTGCATGTGTGATGGAGACAAACATGGAGGAACTGATGGGCACGGAATGGGACTCCCTAATGCAGGGGATCCAGGATAAATTTCAAGAGAAAGAACAAATGGACTCAGACGTACTAGCATTATTTTCAAACCTCAGGAAACACCTGGTAAGAAAATCTGCACTGTATTGGCACATCCAAAGCTTTAACAGATACATAAAGGAAAAAATAAACCCAGCTGGACTGCGCATTCAAATTTTCCCAACTATGGACCACATAACTGAACAAATGAAGAAAGAATGGGAAAATACTTTAAATGAATGCTCCAAAAACCTCATGATATTACTACAGGAGGAATACCGGAGACAAATTAAAAACCTAGATGAGGAAATAAAATCAGTATATGAACTACTTACCCCCCTTAAAAATGCACCACTATATAGCGAACAGGAAACCAAACTTAAGACACACCTAGAGGAATATGGAAAAGAAATACTACAAAAAAAGGAAAGAAATAACTGGCGAGACAAAAACGCATTTACCCAAGGCAGAGCATATAGATGGTCAAATACATCAAGAGCAAACAGAAACAGAAACAAACCAACAAAAAACCCCAACTACTCTACGGATTCATCATCCTATAACTCTGGGACCGATACCAACAGAGGCAGAGGTAGGAACCAAACAACAAAAAATTATCAACAAAACCCGCAAAGGAATTATGATAGAAGAGAATGGGGAACACATAATGAACCAGGGGAATTTGACACCCAAGAACAAGAAATTATTGAAGTACCCACAACCAGCAGACCTACCAACTACCAGATCTTCACAAGATCCCAAAAAAACAGGGATGAAAACCCAAAACAGCCCCAAAAGGGGCCTTTTTTAGTCCGAGAAAAAACCAAAACCAAAACCAAACCACCATTAACACAGGTACAACAGGAGCAACAACTAGAGGAACCGAGGGACTGAATGTGATCAACCTCTCCTCCTACAACCTAACACCGGAACAGAAAGAGGTACTATCACTAGGACTGTCTTTTTGCCCCAATAAAACTATGGATACTTTTGAGGCTATAAAGGATATTAATTTATTCGCACGGAATCTATTGTTGACATTTTTGCATCAGAAAAAACCAACAACTCAGGAACAACCCACACCACTAACGGCCGCAGAATTTCGAGCCATCCGAGACCTAAACTTATTACTGGAAGAAGGAGGCCTGAGTGACTCTGAAGAAAATGATGAACCCACGGATAGTGAGGATGAAATAGAGGAAGCCGCAACAACTGACATTTTCCGGAAAAAGTCACACAAATTCCCACCACTAAGCACAAACCCTACCATCGCGCTATTTGTCAGGCAAATGTCAAAAGACGTCGAAAAAATACAAAAAAACACCCGAACAACCAACTTAAATCCCTCACAAAAGAGAGCATTACAAGAACTCAAGGAGATTGAAAATATCACTATCAAACCCTCAGACAAGGGAGGAAACGTCGTCGTGATGGACAACGACCACTATGAATATATGTGTATGCAAATATTGGAAAACAAAAAATGCTATAAAGCCATCTCACCTCTCATGATAGGGAATTACAAGGAGGAATTTTACCAACTAGTAGACAGCGCATATAATGACAAGGCTATATCTCAACCCCTCTGGGAATTCATTAGAACTAAACATCCGAGAACCCCAACTTTTTACTCACTGCCAAAAATCCACAAGAATCCAACAGACCCACCCGGCAGACCCATAATCTCGGGGAACGGGAATATTACGGAGAAGGCAAGTCAAGTCATAGACAACTACTTAAGACCGCATGTGACCCAACTGACATCATACACAAAGGATACGGTACACTTGCTACAGATCCTGGAAGGCCTCACAGTTCCAAAAGACGCATTACTGGTTACCATAGATGTAGAGGCTCTATACAATAATATTCCTCACTCACACGGCTTAAAAACCGTAGAAAAAACTCTTAACCAACAGAGCAACCGCAACAGGAAGTTTAACCAGTTTATCCTCAACATGCTAAAGTTTATATTGAACCACAACACATTCTCTTTCGGTGGAAACTATTACCTCCAGGTTTGCGGAGTTGCCATGGGCACAAGTTGTGCACCTGCCTATGCCAACATATACCTCGGTGACTGGGAAAACGAATTTCTGACAGCAGAAGAAAACTCAGAATACACAGAAAACATCCTCTTGTGGCAAAGATACCTGGATGACATCCTAGTAATCTGGAATGGACCCGAAGATCTCATGAAAAAATGCCTTGAAAAAATGAACAAAAACAACCATAACATGTTTTTTACCATGTCATATCATAAAACCAAAATTCCATTCTTAGACACGTACATCTATAAGGACAACCAAGGGAACGTGATGTCAACGCTCTATAGAAAAGAAACGGCAGGAAACACAATATTACATGCCACCAGTTTTCATCCGGAATCTCTAAAAAAATCAATCCCCTATAGTCAGTTCCTGAGACTAAAAAGGAACTGCACAAAAGAAGTGGACTACAAAAAAGCATATGACTTAAACTTGAGACTACAGGAACGAGGATATACCAAAACGTGCCTCAGAAAGGCATTTAACAAAGTCCAGGAAAAAAACAGACAGGACATCCTCTTCAAGAAACATGCCCCTAAGGCCAAAACGGAACAACCAACAAGGTTGATTTTGCGATTTTCCAATGAACATAAACAATTAAAAAAAATACTACAAAAAAATTGGTCTATATTGACCGAAGACCCCAATATAAAAGAACTGGTAACAGAAAAACCACTTGTTACCTACCGGAAAACAACCTCACTACAAGAAACACTGGTCCACAGCGAGTTTAAAACCAAAAAAGATCCCTGCCAGACTAAAGGCACTTTTCCATGCGGATCATGCGCACAATGTTCAGTTATTAAAAAATCCACATATAAGACACTACCGAACGGAGACCAGTTCACCCCAAAACATTTTGCAAACTGCAAGACCAAAGGGGTGGTCTACCTTATGGAGTGCGAATGTGGCAGCTTCTACGTAGGGAAAACGCGACAGGAGTTCGGCATAAGAGTTAACCAGCATTTACAAAGTATGTCCATAAGCAACTTTTACTTACCATTAGGCCGCCATGTGGCCAACCACCACAAAAACCATATGCCCAAAGTCCAATTCTCCATACTGGACAGGATACATATCCCCCCCAGAGGGGGGGATTGGAACAAAGTGCTCCTCCAGATGGAACTTCGCTGGATAAAGAAACTAAATGCAGCCCACCCACCGGGCTTGAATGAAAATGTTAGCTACCGCCCCTTTTTGGAGGGCTTTGTATCTGGGAAAACCGATTGAGGCACAGTAACAAAAGACCTAACGTCAGACATTTTTTAAAAAAAACCCCCTCCACACATGGAGGACAACCTACCTTGAAAAATACTATCCCCCTCCGGAATTTTCCGATATTACATCTAAAACACCCTGCTGGGATCGAACATTCCCTGACCAAAATCAAGAACTTCATGTCTCATCCATATCACACATGAACAGCTCTATACTAATTGCTGCTCAAAATAAAATAAAATAAATAACTCTATTTTTAAATATTATATTATATATAACCTAAATGACGTTCCCCCTTTTGGATGTTTTCAAAAAAGCCTAAAACCGGCTTCCAAATGGCACGTTATTTAAAATAAATTAATTCACTAATTGCTATATACATCCCCTCGCCTGGAAGTTTAAAAGCCTGCTTGTCTTTTTCCCCCAAATAAACCTCATCCGGCACAGGTAACCCCGGTGATTAAGACCGGGGAACAAGGAGTTAAGCAGACCTCCTGTCATCTTCTGCCAATAGGACCCTGAATTGGGACCCAAACTCCGCCTCCTGTGTCGGCGGCCGCATCGAATGTACCGTTCACATCGAAGACAGGATGCGCGCGCACCCGCGACGCGTCATCCGGCAAGGATCTTCAGTTACATAAGCATGCACCCACTGCGCATGCGCGAACGATATAAAAGGCCGGGAATCTCAAACAGGGCGTCACTTCCCTCGAGCTGAGGGACGGTGAGGACGCTCGGACCACGCTACTCGGACCTTCTACCTCTCTTCCTTCTAAACCAAAGGACAAAAACTGTAAGTATACCATAGTGCAAAAGATGCACTGATGGTATCTTCATATTGGGATATATTTTTGACAAGACTTTTCCTGTTCACTATATTTAGAACAGGAACAGTCGGACCAGCACCCCACAGTGGAGACCACTGGAACTGTATAGCACTACAAGACCAGTTGGGACAACACGCCACCTAGTGGACAATGCTGGAACCAATATTGCTTATATAACCTTATGTCGCAAAGTAAGTACTAAAATAATATGGAACATATAAAAGTAAATATTGTCCTTAAATATTTAATAAAATACTCCCTTCCACATACAGACCTGACCTAATACGGGTTGATCTAATACCTTCTTCCCTCAACTGGTCTAGAGAATATACTTACCCAGTAAGTACATAACCAATACAACTGGCACATGTACTATAAACACACAAACGTATACTAATACCGCCACCTTATATATCCCAGTAGCTATATCCTGTTGATTCATATGAGGACCGGAGGACCACAAGCAGGCCCAGGCATTTTATTATCTAAGTATGTATTATATGACCTACCATGAAACAAATGTCTCAGGATGGTCAAAAAACTAAATACCCTTACTACCATTTCATATATCTTGCAGAGATGGTTGACATTTTTCCTTGACAAAGGCCCCCCGCCGAAACGCGTAGGAATCTAAATACTCTCTCATACAAAGATCCAACGCCAACCATAGACGTTCGGACCACAAGAGAGAGACTAATGTCACATTTCCACCATGTCACTTTTTTCATACTATTCTCCTTCACTCTCACCTATGGGTTCTTAGCCCATACATCACATGTAACATATTTTCTGCTAACCAGAAATGTATGATAATTTCTTTTATGTTATTTTGAAATAAATATTATATTTATACTTAGAATACTTTTGTGTATATTAGCCCCTTTAAAGTCCCACAAACCTTGACTTGAGGCACCAAACCTCTCCTTTCAAAGATATTTTAGGGATTATGGCTAAAACTGAACTATAAACTTCTTAAGGAATCGCATACCCAAAAATATCATACGTACATTCATAGGCACACAGTGGAGCATGTTTCCCAAGGTAGCTTTAAAGTGTTTGTTACCCCAACATTTCATATTACTGATATGTGTCTGCTGTACCATATACTTGTATGAAAAAGGTTCCTGTTCTCTTTGTATTGCTTTCTTTGTGTGAAATCTCTGGCATTCCTGTCAGTCCCTCTGCCTTCCTTTTAACAACTGACCACCCACACTAACCAGGAGAACACATTGAAGTCACTTATCTAGCTGTGCTGGGAACTCAGCCTGCTCTCCTCCAACAATCAGTCTTTTCCTGACCCCCTAACCCCCACCCCCACACCTGCACTGCATTTCACTGGGGAGATCAGTGTACTGTAGCTTCTCCTCCAACCAGCCCTTATGTAGTTGGGAACAGAGGGAATGTGATCACTTACAAAAAAGGGGGAAAAAAGCTATTTATGATGTTTTTATTTATATCTATACAGAAATGTTTTGCCTTTAATTTCTGTTTTAAACTGAATGGGTTCTTTTACAAGGTGATCGTTTACAATTACTTTAATTGCTTTACTTATAAAAGTCTGAACAAAGCTCAAGCTCAAATTTTTTTTACAGACAATTGAATGAGTCAGAGGTGTCTCTCCTGCTCTCAGTCTGGTCTGTTCAGTTGGAATCTTCAGTTTAAAGCCTAATTCTTAGTCTTTGTTGTTTAATTTGTCAAGAAAATTAAACTTTGACTGCAGTACTCCCCTCCTCTCTGGCACTGTCCTTTGAGGACTCCCCTGCTCTAAAGGTGTAATTGTGGTCCTTTTCCAGGTTGATTAACACCCAGCATTATTAAAAAAGCTTCTTGTGCCCCCATGGGGAGATGTCACCACATGGTCCTACAATTATAGTAGAATGAAAAACAGAGCTGACATTATCGTGTGTGGTTGAATGGGGTCAGGGGTGGTGGTTGTAATTGAACTTTAAAAACAAAACATAAATGCTAACTTTTGTATTTATTGGTACCATAGCCAGAACAGCTATCTTAACTAGGATTAAATCTTAAATAAATGAATTAAAATAAAAGAGATCTGACAAAATATACCTGTGGGTATGATAGGCCGCGGCCATTTATTAAGTAATAAGTAAAATACAATTATATATATTTAACCATTCAAATATACATAAAAACCTGTAGTTTAGCCATGCAGCTCAAACTACTACCAATTACAAAAACACCCCTTTCAATGTGTGGAAAAGGAAAACAAATTAAACAAACCAAACATAAAAATCACAAGACTGCGACAAAATTAGGGCGGGAGGGTGGGAACTTGAACTTTCCTCTTGTGCTCCGCTGACCGACTGTATATAACGGTTCTGTTTTACCCCTTTTTATAGGCAGTAGCTCGTGCCAACTTGTCAGTTGTTATAGTGAATTGTCCAATTGCAGGTAAGTAATTATTTCATTTTTTTTTTACATTTCTACAGGCTTAAACTGCTGTCTAGCAACGGTCCCATATATGGAGGGCAGTTACATTTCATGACCCTCCCTCCATTTTCATTCTGTGACCCTCATTGCATATTTTACCTGACTTTCTGTCCTGGGAACACCAAGAAAAAAATAGGGTGACCAGTTTCCAACAGGACAGGAAGGCTAAGACAGCACTGTCTAAAGCGCTCACTCTTTCTGTGTCTACTAAAAAAAAAAAAAAAAAAATGTTTTTGTCTGTTCCCAATAGGAGATACGTCCAATCACTTCCTCACCTGACACACATCTCTAGGCTATTCCCCAACCCATCATGATATATAATGAGAGTATTTTTTGGAAGATTGTAAAGAGTTGAAAAAGGTTGGAAGAGGAATTCAATTATTGGGAGAATATGATAAATAATAGGCATAATGATGATAAACTCTACAAGCTGGGTATTTTCTAAACAGCTTGATAAAAACATGGAAAAACTATAAAAAAAAAACTGTTTTCAAACTTATTTCTATCCATTATACAAATACAAAAATGTGGCATTCAAATAATCGAATGTAAAGTTTATAAACTGGCAACAATCCTAGTAGCATATCTCAAAATCTTGTCTTCTCAAAGATGGAATATACAGTATATATAAAAAAAATGATAATATATGTCCCATGAAAATATGAAAATATAACTGTCATGTATAGGAATGAATGTAATATGACTGCTATTTTCTAAATAGATTTCCTTACAGTAAAATGCAGTCTGCCTATATCAAGCTCAGTATGACAGTTATGTGTAGAATGCTGTGCAGGCATGCGTGACAGATCTGTATGGGGAAGTGAGAATAAACCACATTTATTAGACTTAGATCTTATGAATTTATCTATTAAATATAAACAATAAATTCATTTAGTACTGCAGGTAGCTACTGAACATTGGACAAAAGTAACTGTCTGAGGTGGCTCACAACCTCCAGTCCTGTTCAGACCTTCACTGGTGCGGGGCTTTGGGAAAATTCAGTTATTTAAGCTATGCTCCAGCCAGGGATCCCAATGTTTGAATGGGTGAGAGTGGGTGGGTAGAAGACGTGTGCAGAATATTTGCATTAAACCCTTTCATGTCGAGAGGTAATCAAAAGCTTCACAACCAGAGCAAATTTGGAAAATTTTGTTC
Organism: Pelophylax lessonae; assembly: GCF_965119305.1. NCBI lineage: Eukaryota > Metazoa > Chordata > Amphibia > Anura > Ranidae > Pelophylax > Pelophylax lessonae. The sequence continues at coordinate 96,379,823 of NC_138771.1, read as the reverse complement.
GCAGCAGCTTACATAACTATATCATCTTAATTGCGTTTTAAACCAAAATGATTTTCATGTTTTCTTTTTTAGCATATATGAGGCATTGATGTAGAAATATGTTTTTTAAAATCTCCTGATATGCGGACAGTCTCCACTCAGTTGCTTTGCAAATTGCTTCGCCTTGGAACAAGGCACTGAACTCACCTCTTGCTCAACATTGTGCATTACAAGGCTATCTTTACACGTGTCATCATATCCGGAATGAATTTTGGAGGGAACAACAATTTAAAATCTTACACAGAGCCTATCTCCCCCATCTCCGTGCCTCCCCGGATCATCTACGCCACTACTGTACGTTGTGCAAGTCTCTCCACCCTACTCTACTTCACAAATTTTGGGAATGCCCTTCTATAGCTACCTTTTGGGATAAACTGCTTCTCTTTGCCTCCCGCCTGGTGAACTGTACTCTCCCTAAAGATATTTATGCTTTGCTCTTTGGCCACTTGGACATTCAACTCAGTACTATACCTCCCCACCGCAAAGCCTCCCTGCTACACTTTAAACCCTGGCTCTCCACTTGTTACATGATTGCTCGCAGGGCCATACTAAAACACTGGATTGACGCCTCTCCACCCACTCTCGCTGAAATTAGAGCAGATCTTCTTGCACTCTGGAAACTGGAACAACTGGACACTTCTATGAGCTCTCACCGGCATTCTTCCAAAATCCTGCAAAAGTGGGATGGACTCAGACCAGACCCTGGCCTCATTCCATCGCCCCTTGCCACGGGGGATCTGCATCCTCAGCTACTCCATTCGTTGCTCACTACCTAGCCCTCACACATTCCGATTGAATTGATTGGTTGATACTCCTGACTGGGATCTAATTACTACTCTGATGTCACCTTATTGCTTGTATATTTTCCTTGTTTATAACAGCTACATGATTCCATATATTGCTTCAACACATATTGCTTCATCCTACTTTTCTTATTCCATATTCCAGGTCCATTCAAACACTTCTACTTCCTCCCCCCCCTACCCTCCCCACCTCTCCTACCTTTGTCTACCCCCCCCCCCTGTCCTCACTCGATGATGCACGCCTGGCCCTACGGGGACGGGCACTTGTAAACTGTTTGTAATATTTGTTCTAGAAAAGAAATGTTTGAGACTTGTTCCTCACCTAGCTATGTTATTGGGTGCTGGATCTCCACTATCATTTTTGATCTGTTGCATTGTATATTGCACTATTTTATTTCTGTACTGTCTTTGACAAGTTTCAATAAAATATTGTTAAAAAAAAAAAGAAAAATCTCCTGATATATTTATGGAAAAAAAAACTGCAGCTTTAGTGTATCAGAAAGTAAGAGGAAATCCCCCCCAAAAAATGAGAGCATCATTTCTTAAGCATTTTAGTCCTGGGGCGTTTTTTTCCCCTAAACCTTGTGTTTTCTCAGTTCACTTTATACCTTCTGTAATTGTGGTGCACTCTATGCATGTCCTATACATTATTTTTCTTGGCCCAGATAAGATTTCAATTTGGTAGCAGTTTGGCTACATATACAGTATTTGTTTATTAGGTTTTAATTGGGAAGACATTTTTTTTTAAAAAAATTAAAAATACATGTTCCTGTAATATTTCTCAATCAACGTTAATTGAATGTACGTGGTCCCAGATATTTATCCCAAAATATAATTTAAACTCTTGTTCAGAAAACCAACTTATGAGCTGAAACTGTTGCTAGTTATTTGTACCAGCCTTGCATTTTTGATACTATTTAAGACACAAGGCGCTGTAGTTAGTGTTGGTATACATACTGTATATATTGTATTTCTATTATTTGGACTTCTGGTTTTATTTTTTCTTACTTTTTTTTCCTTATGGGAGGTCTGGATCAAGTCGCAAGAGACCAGATTCAGCCCTGCATGTAGTTCTGGAGAAATATAACACTTATGTTTGTAATCTATAGTTGGCTCCTGTCAGGTAAAGGTTTGATGTCATATCACTACCAAGTTAACTTCCAATGCAGACACCATATGTAACCCATTGTGTTTAAATTAATTTTTAGTGCACACCTGTAGAAAGATCCAAAACCCAGGGGCTCATTGTTTTAGCTCCTGGGCTTGGCTCCCAGTGGTTTAGCCCATTAGCACTGACAAATTGGAAATTCCAGTAATTAAAGCCTGATCACAAGGACACATAACAAAGATTTGTTATAAGCAAATATGGTCATAGGCCCTCTGAAGCCTTCTTCCCTACTCCTCATTGAATGAATTACATAAGTGTCCTAAATGTGTGTAGTACCATCAACAAATAGGGACTTAGTATAAGGCTCTCAAGTTGTGACAACACAGTTTATTGCTCTGAATTAGATTTTCTGGCAAAATCAACTGGTAATTTTTCACTTCTAAAACAGATATAACAAAACACTTTAAATTGTAAATTTAGCAGACCAAAGGAAAAGAGCACATAGAAGTTTATTGTTAGAATAACTAAAGAATAGCTAAAGTGCATTTTCAGTGAGCATACATTGTGAGTTATAATTGTTTACCCGAGAGTCATTTTTGACATGACTTGTATTATTTCATAAATGCTCTGTGTTATATACAGTATCTAGATCTTATAAGTATATCCTCTATATATCTGGAATTGTTGTTAGCAACTCTGCCTAATAACTGTTAAAGCTGAACTTTATAAAACTACTAAATGTATAAAAGCATTACTTATCAAAGGATTTCTAATTCTGTTTATCCTGTCTTGTTATCCGGACACCCTGCCAGACAGAATAACCAGATATAGGATCTCCTTTTTTTCTACTGCAGTTAAACATCACAACTTGGTTTAGAGCCTAAATGCAGTTTCAGCCTTTTTAACCAATTGCCAACTGTTTTGAAATTAAAAATACTCATCTCTGGTGCTGTCCCCTGCTAAATCCCCACTCTGTGGTCCTACGGCAGTCCTCTTTGAGTTTACAGAGATACCACCATTTACCCCATTTCTTTTGAGTGCACCACTTTGTGGCTGCACCCATTTGGGGCACATTATTACTGTGCTCTGTACTCATGTCAATGATGCTCCCTTCACCATTAACCGCATACACTTTTGTTGAGAAAAAAAAATTCCCCTCCGAGTGATCTAAATACATTACAAGGAATTTAACAAACTTTGTTGCAGATTCCTACCTTTTGTTATTCTGAAAAAATCTCTGTTTGTTTATCTATGTGTAATGTTCCGGTACCTATGGTACCCTTGTTCCTATATTTCTCCTCTCTTTGCGTCCCATCTTGTATAACAAAGGACGCATACACCTTTAAGACCGGATGACATCACTGCCGAGCGCCGCTATGAGCGGCTATTTCAATCGCCGGTTTGCTCTCACTCATCGCTCGTTCAAACCCACATGTTCATCGCACCTACGCCTGAGAAGTCGGAGCTGCTGACATACCTTCCTTGCTGAACTAAAGCCGGAAACCTCGCTGGTGATCCGTATCCCGCTACGGGATCACCCCTCTCCAATGGACACTGTTATTCCTAACCTATCTAAGTGATAAGTACCCCGCAGGGGATTCTTACTAACCAATCTCCTACTGTCATCTACTGCAATTACCAAGACTATCTGTATCTATCTATTCACTATCATCTGCATAAGACTGTTAGCTCTTGGGACTACCTTGAACTATCCTTGCACTAGGTTACTCTGTCTAAAGTATACTCCATCTGTGTCCTCTTACCATCTGCACTATACTTGACATCAGAACCTATCTGCTTACCATCACCTGCAACTCTCCTATACTACTTCTAGTGCTCACCATACAATAGCCTGTCTCTCATCTATATATCCTCATATACTCTATCCCTCCACTAAACATCTATTAATATATATATAGTATATAACAGGCTGCACACGGTGATGAAGTCCTGAGAGTTGGATATGTTATTCAACAGATTCTCTACAAGGCTACTGAGTGTAATAATTCTGCAGCTGTAAATCCATCCACAAACAAAAACGCATGAACGTTACGGATTGAACGAGCCTTTAAAAAAAATATGGATTCAGCAGAATTATCCACTCATGTACTACAATTAAAACAACAAGTAGATGCATTGATCCATGCACTTACAGAGGTAAAAAATGACAATCAAACCTTGAGACAGCAGCTTGGCCGTCTCACACAGCCTCCTGCTGCTCAGCCCCGTGAGCCTAAGATAAACCCTCCTATAGTGTTTTCTGGTGATCGGAGCAAATTCCGTGAATTTAAAAACGCATGTCAATTGTTTTTTTTGTTAAAACCTCTAACCTACACCACTGACCAAATTAAGGTTTGTACCATCATCTCCTATTTAACGGGTAAACCCTCCGGGCCTGGGCAGATGCTCTCTTTGAAAAGGATGATCTACTCCTTAATTCTTATCCCTTATTTCTAGCACAACTTGCTACTTTATATGACGACCCGAACAAGCAGAGTACCGCTGACACCCAGTTACGGGCCCTAAAACAAGGAAGGAGACCTGTTGAAGATTTCGTGGCGAATTTTAAAAGATGGTCCCCTGATTCAGGGTGGAGCGACACATCTTTGCGAACGCAGTTTAGACTCGGCCTATCTGAGGCCGTTAAAGGCGAGCTCGCCCGAGCGGATTTACCTGGCACTCTAGAGGGACTGATCCAGACCAGTATCAATATTGACAGACGACTACGAGAAAGAAAGGCTGAGAAGATGGGCTCACCATTTTCCAGTCCTTCTCGGATGTTGCCTGCTGACCCTACTCCTATGGAAGTAGGAATGATACGTCCACCTCTGACCCTTTCTGAACGTGCCAGGAGGAAAACCTAACATCTTTGCATGTACTGCGCATCCCCGAATCATCTGGTAAACGACTGTCCTCTTGTCCGCAGAAAAGAGGGTGAGTGTTCAAATGTCTTGCTAGGGGGACTCACAACTTCCTTTCCTAATCCTTATCTTTTTGTTCAATTAACATTGCAGTGGGACCAAACTAGGATCACCACCAAGGCTATGATTGACACAGGATCTTGTGGAAACTACATTGACATTTGTTTTGTCTCCCTTAATAAAATACCTATTGTTTCAAAACCCAAACCTGTCTCCGTTAGTTTTATTAACGGTACCCCTTTATCCTCTGGTCCTATCACCAGTCAGACACAGGCACTTCTTGTAACTGCTGACGAGTCTCATGTGGAGACCACCACCTTTGATGTATTAACTTCGCCACATTTTCCAATCATTTTGGGACTTCCCTGGTTACACATACATCAACCAATCATCGATTGGAAAACAAGAACGTTAGCCTTCTCTTCTCACTATTGCGAGATGACGTGTAACCTCCCCACACATGATAAGATCCTGTCTGTACTGCCAGTTGACATTATTCCTAAGTGTTATCAGGATTTATCAGAGGTTTTCCTCGAGAAAAACGCACAAATGCTACCTCCTCACAGGAACTATGATTGTTGTATCGATCTGCTCCCAAATAGCAAGTTGCCTTACGGACATGTATATCCTCTCTCACAGGATGAACTCTCTCACCTTAAGGAGTATCTGGATGAAAACTTGGCAAAAGGATTCATCCGACCTTCTACTTTCTCCACTGCTGCTGGGCTTTTCTTTGTCCGCAATAAGGACTCTAGCCTTAGGCCTATCATTGATTTCAGACAATTAAATTCCATCACAATAAAGGATCGTTATCCTTTACCTCTTATTCCTGAACTTATCAAACAGGTGCGTGGGGCTTCTTTCTTTTCAAAATTGGACCTAAAAGGGGCATACAATTTAATTTGAATCCGTAAAGGGGATGAATGGAAGACGGCATTCAGAACCAGATACGGACTGTTTGAGTACCTTGTAATGCCATTTGGGCTATGTAATGCCCCCGCAGCCTTCCAACGTTTTATAAACGAGATATTCCGAGACTTGCTTGATGTTTGTGTGGTAGTATATTTGGACGATATACTTATCTATTCTCATTCCTTACCTGAGCACATAAAACATGTGAGACTTGTGTTGTCAAAACTACTTGCACATAACTTATATGTTAAATCAAAGAAATGTCTGTTTCATAAAGAGGAGGTACTATTCCTAGGATATATTATATCTAAAAGTGGAATCAAAATGGACATGAGCAAAATATCCTGCATTCTGGATTGGCCTGTGCCAACCACTCGCAAAGCATTACAAAGGTTCCTAGGATTCTCTAATTACTAAAGGAAATTCATTAAAAACTTCTCTGCGATTGTGAAACCTCTCACACAACTTACAAGCACGAAGAGACCATTTAATTGGTCAAAAGAAGCAAATGGAGCATTCTCTCTGCTGAAATCAAGCTTTACTACTGCCCCTATACTATGCCATCCTGACCCATCCCTTCAATACATCTTGGAGGTAGATGCGTCTAATATGGCAGTAGGAGCAGTTCTCTCACAACGACCAACAAACACCTCACCATTTCACCCAGTTGCTTTCTTTTCAAAGTCATTAAGTAGCCCCGAGGTGAACTACCCAGTAGGTGAGAAGGAGTTATTAGCCATAAAACTGGCATTAGAGAATTGGAGACATCTACTTGAGGGCACTCAATTGCCAATTCTGATATATACTGATCACAAAAACCTCCAATACCTTCAGACTAATAGAACTCTTTCCCACCGGCAGGTACGGTGGTCGTTATTCTTTCTGAGATTTAATTTTTTAGTAACTTACACGCCCGCAGACAAAAATAAAAAAGCGGATGCACTCTCACGACTAGCCGAGAAAGATTGCACTGAGGTTCCCTCAGTTCCTATAATACCACTTGAACGTATTATCGGAGTCGTTCGCTCACTGAAGGAGGAGATTTTGCACAGCATTGGGTTGGATTCACCTCCACCAAAACTAACTACTGACGCAGAAGGCTTCCTCTACTACAACGATAAATTATACATACCCCCTACTATGCGAACCAAGATCTTAGAATTGTCGCATGATGTACCTATGGCAGGACATATGGGTATGACTAAAACTCTCAATCTGCTCACTAGGCAATTTTGGTGGCCAGACATGAAGACAACCGTAAAAAAGTTTGTTTCATCTTGTGATATCTGTGCAAGGTCTAAAATTGACAACACGAAACCATCAGGATTACTTTGTAGTTTACCGATACCCCAGGTTCCGTGGGAAGTGGTATCCTTGGATTTCATAGTGGAACTACCACCTTCCAAAGGATTCAACACCATCTTGGTATCAGTGGACCATCTGACCAAGATGGCACATTTCACCCCTATCCGAAAACTACCTTCATCCAAACAAACAGCAGAATTACTTGTGAAACATGTCTTTAAGTTACATGGTATTCCAAAAACACTGCTGTCTGACCGTGGTTCACAATTCATCTCAAAGTTTTGGCTAGCTCTATGTCAGATACTGCGAATAGAGCGTAACCTTACTTCTGCCTACCACCCTCAGACCAACGGACAGACAGAGAGAGTTAACCAGTGCATTGAACAATACCTGCGTTGCTATACTTCGTATCTACAGGACGATTGGGCAGATCTCCTCCCACTGGCGGAATTCGCCTATAACAACGCTACTCATAGCACTACTAAGCAAAGTCCGTTTTACCTGAATTATGGGTTTCATCCCACACTCCTTCCTCCACGTATCTTACCATCAAGTAATCCAGTAGCATCTGATTATCTTGCCCAGATAAAGGATTCTCTGGGATTACTCAACAATACCATATCTCATGCTCATAGCCAACAAAAAAAATACTATGACCTCCATAGGAAACCCTCTCCCCAATATGCCATTGGGGATCTTGTTTGGCTTTCTACAAAAAATCTGAGACTAAAGATCCCTAGTAAAAAACTTGGACCTCTATTTCTGGGACCTTTTCCAATAGAGAAGCTTATTGGAAAAGCTGCAGTACAACTCACATTGCCAGTAGACCTTTAAGATACATCCTGTCTTCCATGTGTCTCTACTGAAGCCCCATGTTCCTAACCAAGGAATAAGGCCTACTATCTCACCTCCACCTCCTGTACAAGTGGAGTGTGGAGAAGAATTTGAGATAAAAGAAATTTTGGATTCCCGTTTCAATAGAAGAAGACTTTAGTATCTTGTACGATGGAAGAATTATGGGCCCCAAGATGACATCTGGCTGGATACCTCCGATATCCATGCCCCTAGACTGATTCGCAATTTCCACTCGAAATATCCGGAAAAACCAGTTCTAGAGGCCTTCCGGAGCCGGCCTTAAGGGGGGGGGGGGTACTGTAATGTTCCGGTACCTATGGTACCCTTGTTCCTATATTTCTCATCTCTTTGCGTCCCATCTTGTATAACAAAGGACGCATACACCTTTAAGACCGGATGACATCACTGCCGAGCGCCGCTATGAGCGACTATTTCAATCGCCGGTTTGCTCTCACTCATCGCTCGTTCAAACCCACATGTTCATCGCACCTACGCCTGAGAAGTCGGAGCTGCTGACATACCTTCCTTGCTGAACTAAAGCCGGAAACCTCGCTGGTGATCCGTATCTCGCTACGGGATCACCCCTCTCCAATGGACACTGTTATTCCTAACCTATCTAAGTGATAAGTACCCCGCAGGGGATTCTTACTAACCAATCTCCTACTGTCATCTACTGCAATTACCAAGACTATCTGTATCTATCTATTCACTATCATCTGCATAAGACTGTTAGCTCTTGGGACTACCTTGAACTATCCTTGCACTAGGTTACTCTGTCTAAAGTATACTCCATCTGTGTCCTCTTACCATCTGCACTATACTTGATAGAACCTATCTGCTTACCATCACCTGCAACTCTCCTATACTACTTCTAGTGCTCACCATACAATAGCCTGTCTCTCATCTATATATCCTCATATACTCTATCCCTCCATTAAACATCTATTAATATATATATAGTATATAACAGGCTGTACACGGTGATGAAGTCCTGAGAGTTGGATATGTTATTCAACAGATTCTCTACAAGGCTACTGAGTGTAATAATTCTGCAGCTGTAAATCCATCCACAAACAAAAACGCATGAACGTTACACTATGCCTCTGTGCTGAGTGGGTCAAATAGGAGTGGTTTCTATCAGCTGTGGAAGCTTCAGGGCTCTAATGAGGAAAGCTTCTGGGCCTGCATCCCTTTAGATGTGTTCCTATTGGGTGTATCTCACCAAAAATTAAATTTTTGTTGCAGGGGATGCCAGAAATCTGACTTGTATCTTGTATCTTGTGCAGACTTTTGATAAAATTGAGCCAATCACACAAGCAGGAAGTTAGGTTTCTGGGGTGTGGTCAGTATACATTCTGTGTACAGAACAGCTCCAAGTAGCCATATTACATTGCATTTTCAGAAAATTACAACAGCTGCAGATTGAAAAGGAAAGGTAATTTTTATTAACATTCAATTACAATATGATTTGTGTTGCAATTGTATACGCTATATTGTTTTTTCTTTATTTCCTATTTTTTTTTTCCCACGAAAGTGGAGTTACCCTTCAAGGACTGCCCCACATACATATACTGCGGCATGGTGGCCCTTAAACCAAAAATTCATGTGCCTGTAAGTCATCTTCTTCTTCAGCTCTGAGGTGCGCGCACGCACCACCAGTGCCCTCCAGTTCCTCTGCACTGCAAACCATTCTAACTAAAGGCACCTGTGCTTCTTTGAGTCTAGCACTCCCTGTTCCCACCTTCAGGGGTGCTTTGCACTTAGCTGCAAAGGAAGCCATCTCATTAAATCGGCCTCAGACCAGGTACGATACACAAATTTTAACCTCTGGGGTAATTTATGCATTGGGATTGGCTACGTTTCTTGACAGAAGTGACAGTGGCACACATGCGCTGGTTTAATTGAAGATGGAAGATGGATTTTCAAACAGACTGGAAAATATCTATATGCAATAATGTAGGCTTCTGACTGTTGGAGGCACCTGGTATTACCTTCTAGGAAGGATACAGACTGAATGGACTTGTATAAGAGAGCTGGGAAGCACAATCATTATGCAATACTACCCAGGAAAAAGCATAGCAAATATATCCTAAATGTGTATATTGACAGCCCCTATGCCAAGACATTCATTTTTTTTAACTGATTTTACATTAACGCAGTCTTAAAAATGAATATAATAATATCTAGTTTAACATCTCCTCTGTCCTATTTCCCTATTAAACTGGTAAGCTTAAAGCGGAAGTAAACCCATCTATTTATCAGTTTAAAAAACAGTTACATTCCCGCCACGTGTCGGGAGTGTAACTGTCACATTGGTTGTGCTCTCAACCAAACTGTCAAACCATCCAGTGGTGGTGTCATAACTGATCACATGTGCAGTATAATGGCAGTTGAAGATTAAACAGAGGCCGAGATGGCACCTTTCTTGGCAAAAAACAATAGGATAGTTTGCTTCCACTTTAAGTAAGCTTATAAAAACTTAGCATTTGTTCTTGGCTTTCTTCACCTAAACACACATAACAATGGGACAGATAGTAATTGTCAAAGGTTTATAAACCAGGTAAAATATTGGCTCTGTACACAGAAATACAAGTATACAGAGACCCTGCCCTTTGGCTGTAAAAACAGCTTAAAGTACAGAACAACTCTGTTGCTTCCTGTAAATCAAAATGCATGATACCTCTCCATTGGATGCTGACTCAGGTCTTTGCTCTTTTGCTAGCTTCTATGTCCAAAGAATCTTTAGCATTAAACACAGTTTTATGTGTGTTGGACATCTATGTCACCAGCTGTCCTCTGTGATTCCATGTGGTAACCTCTATGTCAGTTTTTTCAATATGAAACCAAAATCAAGAACTCAGAGAAATTACCTCAAACTAACTGGAGGAACGTTCAAAACTAATCTTAGAAAGTATTAATTTACTAAAAGGGTAGTTGATGCTTGGAATAAACTTCCTGGAGATGTAGTGAGCTTAGGGATGATCGAAATTTTGAAAAGTTTGGTTCGACCAGAATACCCGAATTTCCCAAAAGTTCGGTTCGGATTTCAGAACCCCATTGAAATCAATGGGACCCGAACTTCGGTAATCAAAAAACACAATTTTTAAGCCCTAAAACCCAATAAATGCCCCTAAAAAGTGCCTAGGGTTCTGGGTCATGCCCCATTAACTATTAATCACACAAAAAAAAGTTCTTAAAAATTGTCATTTTTGATAAAAAAGCCAATTATTGAAAAAAAAAAAAAAGAGAGATTGTTTTATTTTGACTTTGGATTTAGTATCTGGGGGGTCTAAAAAGTGTACATGTGAAGTTTCAGCTCTGTAGCATGTCCAGAACCATGAAAAAAAAAAAACATTCAGTAGAACAGGGATGTGGGACCCTCCTTTAACACCTATATGATCTTTTTTTCTGGTTCTGGACATGCTACAGAGCTGAAACTTCACAGGTACACCTTTTAGACCCCCCAGACACAAAATCACACAAAAAAAAGTTCTTAAAAATTGTCATTTTTGATAAAAAAGCCAATTATTGAAAAATTAAAAAAAAAAAAAAGAGAGATTTTTTGATTTTTACTTTGGATTTAGTATCTGGGGGGTCTAAAAAGTGTACATGTGAAGTTTCAGCTCTGTAGCATGTCCAGAACCATAAATAAAAGATCGTTTGTATTAGAACACTTTCATCTCAGGGGGTTGGCTTCGCTGCTGTAACACCTTGCCAGTTTAATAGAAGGCATTTTTTTGGGTTCTTTGCAGTCAGGAAAAACATCTGAACTTGTGTATAGTGGTACTGTGCACAAGTTCTGATGTTTTGCCTGCCTCCAAAATCCCCCAAAAAATGCCAGCAAAAACACACCTGGGCATTTTTTTTTGACGCTAGCGTTTTTTTTGGCATTTTTTGGGGTTCTTTTGAGGCAGGCAAAACATCTGAACTTGTGTATAGTGGTGTATATACACACATACATATATTTATATACACACCTAGACATATATAGGTGTGATAGTAGCAGAAATATATGCTTGCGCTAATGAAATCATTACAGTAATATATTTCTGCTACTATCACACCTATATATGGCTAGGTGTCTATATACATATAATTATATTATATATTATAATTATGTTCTTTTGAGGCAGGCAAAACATCTGAACATGTGTATAGGGGGTATATATACACATATATGTCTGAATATATACCCCTAGACATATATAGGTGTGATAGTAGCAGAAATATATTACTGTAAATGATTTCATTAGCGCAAGCATTTATTTCTGCTACTATCACACCTATATATGTCTAGGGGTATATATTCAGACATATATGTGTATATATACCCCCTATACACATGTTCAGATGTCATGTCTGACATCAAACATGTCCTCAAAAAAGCACTGGCAGTGGCAGCCCCTGCAGCATAAAAAATGCTTGGCTGGTGAGAAGCCATATGGGTGTGCCGAAGCAATTCAGAGAAATGATCATTTCTCTATAGCGGTCACCCTGCTATGGAAGGGTTTTGTCACCCTGCCATAGCAGTCACTGCCAGTTAACCCTACACTACACTACGGTCCCCTTACACTTAACACTTTCCCTACAGAAACTAAATTTTTGAAGCTAACTTAAGTGTAAAGGAGCACTCTAACTACACTAGATATCCCTTTCCTCACACTAAAAATAGCTAAATTACACTTTTAAAGTAAAATTAACAGAACTGCTTCCACTCTCTTCCATGTCCAGTATAACAATGCTAGGAATATGGTGGGGGCGATCTTATATAATGGGGGGCGTATTCACTAATGATTGGTCTAGGGACCCCCTAGTCACTCCAATCACATTCCTAGCATTCTCCTGCCCCCTCAATTGGCTTTTGCTAATGTTTCTGGTCCAATCACAGGCTTTTAAAGCCCATTTCCTGAAGCATTGCATTTTGGGCGGTTCTGGTTGCCGAATTCCGAACTTTTTGGGCAAAAAGTTCTAAATTCGGCCGAACCTCGAACACCCAATGTTCGGGCCGAACCGATGGTCGACCCGAACCGTTCGATCATCCCTAGTGAGCTAGTCAACTGTAAATGGCTTCAAACATGTTTGGGACAAACATACATCTATACTCAGACAATAAATTTAACTAGAAAAAAAAGCAAAGAAAAAAATGTAAAAAATGGACAAACTCAATGGACTACTCACTCTTTTTCTGCCATCACTTTTCTATGTTACTGTGTCCTATATTGAAAAAGGAGTTGGTGGATGGAACCACAGAGGACAGCGGGGGCCCAGGCACCCGACACACCCAGCACTGTGTCAGGAGCTAAAGATTATTCTGGGACTATAGCTTTTAAGAAAGTGAAGCTTTGGAAAGGTAAGCATTAAATATAATCTTTTATGAGAAATGTATTTTTTTTTTTGTAAAGCAGAAGTGATGCATTAAGGTTATTACTTTCACATACTGTATATATCTATATCTAAAACACCTTTTAAAATGCTAAAGTTGTCCTTTAATGTTATTTCTTTTCTGTGTTTAATGTGTTTCAAATACGGTTTAACATTACATATTAGCTAGGGGCTATGAATGGAAAACGTACTGCAGAAATCCAAGATTATGTTGCTTTAGTACACATCTTCAGAGACATTATTCTGGCTGTTAGAGGTGACCCTTCTAAACCGAGTCATGGAGATTCTCCTAAATCTTTGTGTTATAGTGAGAAAATAACCACATAGCAATAATTGGATTGTTTTGGCTCTCTAGACCAGTGTTAGAATTGGTATGAGCAGGGCCGGTGCTAGCCTATTTTACGCCCTAGGCAAGACCAGCTACTTGCACCCCCCCCCCCCCAAAAAAAAAAAAAAAAAGGAAATGGTTAAAAACTCCCCTATGTCATACCCAGTGACCCTGATCTGATGCTTCCTCCATGTTATGCTCTTATTCCTAATGACCCCCATATTCCTCCATGTCACACCCAGGGACCCTGATGTTTTTCCATGTCACACCCTGGTACCCCAATATTCCTCCATGTCATGCTGTCATATCCACTGACCCCAATGTTCCTCCATGTCACACCCAGGGACCCCGTGTTCCTCCATGTCATGCTGTCATACCCAGTGACCCCAATGTTCCTCTATGTCAGACCCTGATGTTCCTCCATGTCACACCAGGGGACCCTGATGTTCCTCCATGTCACACCTGGGGACCCTAATGTTTCTCTGTGTCACATCTGGGGACCCCATTCCCCCATGGCACACCCAGGGACCCAAATTCCTCATGGCTCACCTAGTGACCCCGAACCCCTGTTACACCCGGTGACCCCTATCCCCCATGTCACACCTGGTGACTCCGATTCCCCATGGCACACCTGATGACCCCGATTCCCTTTCATACCAGGGATGCTCCATGTAACACCCAGGGACCCCGATCCCCTGTTCTGGGCACACTCACTGGGCGGTATGAAGAGAGTGGCCCGCACTCTGCCCTCCTTCACTGTGATCCTGCTGATTCCTTCTCCCAGGACACTCCTCTCCTGGACCACAGTGCTCACCACAGCTCCAACTGTCTCCTGGTGGAGGGAAAAGCAGCAGTCAGAGAGCTCCACACTTATTTCATCGCCAACCTCCTCAGACCCTTCCAGTGCCTCGAGTGATCTATGTACATTACAAGGAATTTAACAAACTTTGTTGCAGATTCCTACCTTTTGTTATTCTGAAAAAAATCTCTGTTTGTTTATCTATGCCTCTGAGCTGAGTGGGTCAAATAGGAGTGGTTTCATAATTATCTATCAGCTGTGGAAGCTTCAGGGCTCTAATGTGGAAAGCTGCTGGGCCTGCATCCCTTTAGATGTGTTCCTATTGGGAGTATCTCACCAAAAATTACATTTTTGTTGCAGGGGATGCCAGAAATCTGACTTGTATCTTGTGCAGACTTTTGATAAAATTGAGCCATCACACAAGCAGGAAGTTAGGTTTCTGGGGTGTGGTCAGTATACATTCTGTGTACAGAACAGCTCCAAGTAGCCATATTACATTGCATTTTCAGAAAATGACAACAGCTGCAGATTGAAGAGGAAAGGTAATTTTTATTAACATTCAATTACAATATGATTTGTCGCTTCTGCTCCAGTAAAGGTTCAGCCCTCCGGTGCCGAGCTCTGGCTCAGGTTCAGCTCTCCTCAGCTCCCTGCTTAATACCGACCCAGGGAAATGAATGGCTGCCCATCAGCTCAGTGCAGAGAGTCACTTCCTGCCCGGGGTTAAGGCCGCTCAGCTCCAGCCGAAGAGGATCATCATTCAGGCAGCACGCTGGTGGACTCACTTCCTGCCTCTTTGGGCCCCCTAACAGTGGTGGAAAGCCAAGGCCTGGTAGTTCCGCACTGCCCAATACACCTGGCATCTTCCACAATTTGTCACATTGGAAACTTTTGTTTCTGAAAATTTTAATTCCGTGTAACAAAAAATATTTTTGCATTGCAGATTAGACTTACAGTATATCATCTTTTCTTATTCACTGCATTTTAAATGTTTTTTTCTCTTTCATTCATTGACGGACACAGCTCCTGTAATTCTTGACCATTGGGGTATACTGCCCCCTACAGGAGTAGGACACTTAGCAGAAAAAAACATCTGGCTACACCCATGGGCAGTCCCAGGGGTATACTCCCTCTCTTTGCTATAGTCACTCAGTTTTTTTCTGCCTTGTCAGGAGTAAGGACCTAGTTCCGTCCTGGGATCTTTGGTCCTGGCAAAATTTTTTAGATAGAACATTTTTTCTTCCTGGATTTTTCCTGTGAGATCTACTATCAATTGCCAGACTGGGTAACAGGCTGGACAATCAAGATCCAGTAGTCACCCCAGTCTGGCCAGCAAGCGCACGCAGGCCTCAGCTCTGCGCTAGGTTGGCCGCGACATAGCCCCACTGGACGGGGGCTGGCCCTGTGAGTTTACTGTCTCACGAGGTCGCATACGACTTGACCTCGGCAGCGTTCCTCCTGGCCAACAGCTCCCCCATTTCTATGGAGAGGAGGATCTGTCTGGAGTGGTTGCCCACCTGGTTCCTGGAATGGTGAGTAGCTTTCCCTCCTCTACCCCTGGAGGGTTTTGGGGTAATCGTGGGCCCCTTTTTGGGACGGTCGGACCCCCAGGTTCCCCTCCTTCCTGCAGGTACCCCCCCTAGTCAAGTCTCTCATCCTGTCCCCCCTCCACATACGCTGGGGATATATTTTTTTTGGGTGGCCTGGCCATCTTCCTGGTGGGGCCAGGGAGCTAATGGCGATGGGAAGTCTGGTGGGGTCCTCTCCCTCTCTGCCTCGGATCGCTCTTCTGTGCCTTGCGCTTGGTGACCTGGTGAGGGTGTCTCTTAGCAGTGTGTTACACTGTTTGTGGGGTCCCCTGGTGACTCATGGAGTCCTTGGAGCACGTTTCCCCACCTGATCCCCTCTCTGAGGCTGCAGGGCCCTGCTGGTCCCAACTATCTATCCATGCACTGACGGAGGTCCTGAAGTCCCTTGTGTTCCGGGTGGAAGTGGCTTGCAGGCGACAGGCTAGCAAAAAGTCCCCTGCTTCATCTGTCTCATCAGATCCTGAATCTGATTTGACCGCCGCGGATGTGGGTCACCCTGCTGGATCTGCGACCACGTGCGTGGCATCCCCTGAGATGATTCCTCCATGTCTAAAACCGCGCACGAAAAGGCGCTGGTAGATGCACTGATTGTATTTGTGCATGAGACCCTGAAGATGGAGGATGCTGCTGAAGCTGCGACTAAGGCGCAGGTACCCTTTGGCACTCACAAGCCATCCAGAGTGGAAAAGGTTTTTTCCTTTCCCCGCCTATTTTGACATAATGGTTGATAAAGAGTGGGGATGACCAAAGTGTCCCTGTGGGGTTCCTAAGCGCTTTACTGGGCGTTACCCCTATGAGGAGTCCCAGATTGAACAAGGCAACCATTATTCTGGTGGAAGAGTCCCTGGCCTTTAAGGATCTGGCTGACCGTAAAGGCGGAGGCTGTGGCCCGCATTATGTTCACATTAGCGGGTTCGGCATTGAGGCCGGTATTCACCATTGCCCTAGTGCTAACTTTGATTGAGTGGGCTAAGCTCCTATGCTATGACCTGGAGAGTGAATAACTTCATCCTGCCTTTGCTGAGCTGGTGGAGTTTAACTGTGATCCTTTCTTGGATGCGGTTCCCCCGATGGCTTGCCTCTCTGTTTTGGAGGTGGTCCTTCGGCTTAAATGCTGGTCTGCAGATTAGACTTCTAAGAAGGTCTTGACTGATCTTCCCTTTCAAGGAGATCATCTGTTTGGAGCTACCCTGAATGACATCATTAAAGGTCTCACAGGGGGAAGAGTATCTTTCTTCCACAGGCTACTAAGGGTAAGGAACCTTGTCGTAGACATGGACCTTCCTTCTCAGCTCATAAGAAGTTTTTTCATCCCTCAGGATCGACTGACAAGGGCTCGAAGCCTTTCAGGGCCTGCTCTGGTGGCTCCAAATGAACCTCGTCTGCCAAGCTGAGAGCGGGCTTCTCCAGACCCATGGACAAGGCTCCTTCAGCATGAAGGTGCGCCCTCACCCGTATCAGGGGTGGGGGGACGTCTTTGCTGGTTTCCAGACCCGTGGACTTCCCTGGTGCAAGACAAGTGGATCCACAAAGTTATTCGGTCCGGTTACAAGACTGAGTTCCACTCTTGTCCCCCGGCAAAGTTTTTTCCTTCCAACCTGCGCTTGCCCACAGTCTGCTTATGGGGTCTGTTTGGGGGGTACAAGACCTGTTCCTTCAAGGGGTAATTGTCCCGTTCCAACTTCGGAACGTTTTCAGGGTTTTTACTCAAACCTGTTCACAGTCCTCAAGAAGGAAGGCAAAGTGCGTCCAATCCTGGACCTCAAGGCACTAAACTGCTTTGTGCGGGTACAGAAGCTCAGAATGGAGTCCATTTGAACGGTGGTGGCATCCCTGCGTAAGGAGGATTTTCTTGCCTTGATCGACATCAAGGATGCTTACCTTCACATTCCAATATGTGTGCCAGTCACCAATGTTTTCTCCGCTTTGCTGTGGGAGAGGAGCATTATCAGTTTGTGGGGTTATCCTTTGGTTTCGCCTCCGCTCCTCGGGTTTTCACAAAGGTTTTGGCTCCAGTGCTAGCTTTGCTACGCCAATGGGAGATTGTGGTACTGGGCTACTTGGACAATCTCCTTCTGTGAGCGGAGTCTCCATCTGCTCTGTTGGAGAACCTGGAGATCACAATATAAACTGTACGGGAGTTTGGCTGGATTCTGGATTTTCAGACGTCTGCTCTGGTTTCCGTCCACAAAGCTGGACTATTTGGGTCTGACTCTGGACTCGGCAGTAGCCATAGTGCTCCTTCCTCTGGACAAACTTCAGAAATTGCATGCAGCAATTCGCCTCCTGCTGTACAACAAATGGTCATCCCTCTGGACTTGCATGCGGGTGCTGGGTGTCCGGTGGGGCACCCCCGAGGTGGATCTGTTGGCGTCTTGGCTCAAATGAAAGGTGCAGAGGTTTGTTGCTCAGTCAAGGGATCCTCTGGCAGATGCCATAGATGTGCTGGTGGCCCTGTGGTGTGAGTATTGTCTGATTTACGCCTTTCCTCCTCTCAACCTTCTGCAAAGGATCAAGGCAGAAGGGATTCTGGTCATCTTAGTGGCTCCGGACTGGCCTTCCTGGGCTTGGTAAGTTGATCTAGTGCGGCTGGTCGCCGAGGTTCCTTGGAAGTTCCTCTCAGGGAGGATGTGCTGTCCCAAGGACTGATCTTCCATTCTGCTTTACAGTCGCTGGCTTTGACAGCTTGGTTGTTGAGCGTCAGGTGCTAAAGGATAGAGGTTTATCTGAGTTGGTGATTCCTACACTGTTACAAGCTAGGAAATCTACTTCTGGGAAGATCTACCATCGTATGTGGAAGACGTACATTGCGTGGTGTAAGTATCTTGGGGTTTCTCCTTGCTCCCTCTCGGTGGCTTGGATATTATCCTTTCTTCAATGGGGGGTTGAACAGAAATTGGCCTTGAGTACCATTAAGAGTCAGGTATCAGCTTTGGCCACACACTCCCTGGTGCCTACTTTTCTTCAGGGTGCCCATTTGGTTCCTCCAGTGCGGGCTCCATTGCACCTTGGGATCTTATTTTGGTGCAATCTTAATTTGAAATCTTAATTTCAGGTCTACAGAAGCCCCCCTTTCAAAATATTCAGGAGATTCCTCTGCTTACACTGTCCCAGAAGGTGGCCTTTATGGTGGCTATCACCTCTGCATGCAGGGTATCGGAACTGGCGGCGTTATCCTGTTGTTCACCTTATCTGGTGATTTACAAGGATAAGGTGGTGCTTCGCCCCTGTCCATCATTCCTTCCTAAGGTGGTCTCTGACTTTCTTTTGAATAAAAACATTGTGTTGCCTTCCCTGTGTCCCAGGCCTAAACATCCGAAGGAGTTTGCCTTGCATGCTCTGGATGTGGTCTGAGCAATTAGGGTGTACCTGTAGGCTACAAAGTCTTTCAGGAAGTCAAACTCTCTATTTGTGCTCACAGATGGACCTCGCAAAGGCTTGGCCGCTTCCTCTGTGACCATTTCCAGATGGATCAGACAGACGGTGGTTCAGGCCTATTCCATCAGGGGTCAGGTTCCCCCTTTCCCTGTCAAGGCGCACTCTACTAGGGTGCTTGGTGCCTCCACGGCCTTCCGTCATCAAGCATCAGTGATGTAGGTTTGCAAGGCAGCCCCCTGTTCGTTGGTGCACACTTTTACAAGGTTTTATAAAGTGGATGCGTTTGCATCTGTGGATGCTTCCTTTGGCCGCAAGGTTTTCCAGGCTGCTGTTTAAGAGGACCTGATCCTCTTTTTTTTTTTTTTTTTTTGGAAAACAAACGTTTATTGGGTTCACATAATAACAACAAAACAAACATATGCAGTCAGCACACCAGGTCACGTCACATCAGCAGTATATAATACAACATTGTCACATAAGGTACAGAAATCAGGCAGGAAAAAGAAAAAAAAACAAAATACAGGTCCATGGGGGAAATAGCATCGCACATAGGCAAGTATAACAGCAAGTATAACTGAAACCCCATCCCATAGCGTCCGTGAGTATAAGCAGGGTACACAAGGTTCACCCCAATCCTAGAGATCACCCAGGAGAACAGGTGTCAGAGGACTGAAGCCACCTGTCCCAGACCCTATGATAACTGCCAAGAGAACCCCGGTTAGTATATATGACTTTCTTGTAGGACAAGGATTGATTGATGTCAGCCTTCCACATAGCTAGATCAGGTCAGACGGACTGTATCCACGTGCGGGCAATCAGTTTTCTTGCGCTAAAGAGGGTTTCATGTAGGAATTTTACGGTGTATTTATCAACGTCCTCATCAGGTATAATACCCAGCAGGCAGACCCTAGGATCTAGTGTGACAGGAGCCCCCATACGGTCGTGCAGGAAGCGAACCACCTGCACCCAGAAGCCCTGGATACGAGGACAGTGCCACAACAGATGTCCAAAGGTGCCTGGTGACAACAAACACTTGGGGCACACCGGGTCTCTGGAGGGAACGAATCTGGCTATTCTGTCAGGAGAGAGGTACGCTCTATGTAATATATACACCTGTGTCAATCTGTCAGACAGCTTGGGCGAGACAAGCTTACAGGCCCCAAGAGCCTCCGTCCAATCATCATCGTCAAGGTCTCCAACATCGTCAGTCCAGCGAGGGCGAACACTGAACGCCAGGGCCGTGGCCGTTTTGGTTGTCAGCATCTCATATAAAAGGGAGATAAGTTTACGGGAGTCAGAACCAGTCAGGACATCCAACAGGTCAACAGTGGGCAAGTCCGGGTAACGGCCCCCAAACTGAGCGTGAAGGGCATGGCGAAGTTGATAATACCGATAATACATGGAGGGGGGAAGGTCAAAGTCAGTCCGTAACTGGGAGAAGGGTCTAAGTGCTCCCCCCCGCAATACATGGGAGAGATACACGACCCCCCTGGCCATCCACAGTCCAGGGTCCGGTAGTTGTAGTAATTCAGGTAAGTGTCTATTGAACCACAAGTGAGTTTTAGCGTGGAACAGCGGGTCACCAGTCCTGGATAGCGCCAAATCCCATATCCTCCTATAGTGAGAAGAGACAGCACTCGTCACCTGGGCATTTGAAGGCCCACCCGCGCCTCGGAGAATATCACAGAAGGGGTGAGGACTCGAGGTCAGTACTGGGGGGCAGGCCAGGGCCATATATCTGGGAGCATCCAATGCATTGACGTGATAGAAGTGGGATAACTGCGACGCAAGGTAGTACGCCCCAAAATCCGGAACAGCAAGCCCTCCCAGAGCAGTCGGCTTCTGAGCGTGACGCCACGCCAGCTTGTGTCTACTGGGACCCCACACAAAAGTTTTCAGTAAACGTTCAAGAATTGCGAAATATTTGTAAGGGATATACACAGGGGAGTGCCATAAAACATAGAGAATTTTAGGTAGGAGGATCATTTTAATCAAATTTACACGGCCCATCACGCCAACGGGAAGACGGGACCATAGTTGGGTCTTATGCTTAACTAGGGCGTACAGAGGCTCAATATTAAGAGCGATATAATCAGCAAGGGTACGGGATACCTGCACCCCCAAATGTTTAAGCGTAGAAACGCGAAGTAAGGGGAGGAGGGATTGATCCTGCGATTGGGCAAAAACATCCAGGGACAAAATTTGCGACTTATCCCAATTAATGGACAGGCCGGAGAACCCGCCGAAAGTAGTGATAAGGTCCAGGACTCTAGATAGGGAGGGGCCAGGGTCAGCTAGGTAGAGGATCATATCGTCGGCGTATAATCCGATTTTATCAACGTGATCGCCGCGACCAAGGCCAACAACATCCGGGTGTGCACGTATGGCAATGGCCAGGGGCTCGACCGCCAGCGCATATAGCAGTGGGGAGATCGGGCAACCCTGTCGAGTTCCCCTAGAAAGGGGGAACGACCCGGAGGTGTGTGCATTTGCCACTACTCTGGCGCAAGGGCGATGGTAGAGGATGGTCAACCACTTCACAAATTTAGGCCCAAAACCAAAGCGCCCCAGACATTGCCATAAGTAGTGCCACTCCACCGAGTCAAAGGCCTTGGCAGCATCCAAGGACACCAGCACCCGGGTACCCACCAGATCATGCGTCGCCTGTACATTCATGAACAGACGCCGTGTATTACATGCCGTGTTCTTGGATGGCATGAAGCCCGTTTGATCTGAGTGTAGGAGAGAGTGAATGACCTTGTTAAGTCGCAGGGCAAGTATCTTAGCCAGGATCTTAATGTCACACTGAAGGAGTGAGATGGGGCGATAGGACTCAGGCAACGTGGGGTCTTTTCCGGGCTTGGGTATAAGGACAATCAAAGCTTCACCCATGGACGACGGGGCGGCAGAAGCTTCAAACATGGCGTTATAAACCTCTAGGAGTTTGGGGGCCAAGGTCTCCGAGTACAGGGAATAAAACTCGGCAGGTAGACCATCCGACCCTGGAGCCTTAGCCCGCGCAAAACAGGAGAGGGCCTCAACTATGTCACCCACTGATAGGGGGGCGTCAAGGGCAGACGCCTGCTCGGGGGATAGGGTAGGAAATGAGATAGTGTCAAGCAGAGCCGAGAGATCCGAAGGAGGGTACTCCACTTTAGACGTATAGACGTCCCGTCTAATCTAAGGCATCATTTATATTTCATATGATATGGGTAATTTTTCCCCCCCTATTTATATGAGTTCCCACGGTGATGGCAATTATATAAACTAACAACCTTTAATCATTGATTTTACATTTATCGCACAGCGCATCTGTATTATGCAGTATCTTTTATTGTTCATCATTATGAACGCCGACATTCCCTATGGTGCCACTCCTTATGCTTGACTTAATCACCTTACTGATATGGGTATCTTCTATCCATTGGGGAGATAATATCCATAGATATCCCATAAATGGGTTAAATGCCGTAACGGTGATGATATGGTTAATCTATTGCAGCCAATTAAGTCTAACATAAAGGCGGACACCTTGGATCACACCATCAGCTCTGAAGAAACCGACTGCTCGTCGGTGAAACGCGTCAGCGTTGGCGTTGTGGCATCTTACACTGTGTCCCTCTGTGCAGCATAGTCCATATTGCTTGCCATCTCTTTGGTCACTGTCAGCGGCTGTTCCCCTTACCAGGCACCCGGCGGATCGTACCTACCGGAAGTGACGTCTTTCACTCATACCAGGAAGCAACTGGATCCTCTATGCCGTGGTAGCCGATAACCGGGTTGAACGCCGCTCCGGAGAAGACAGCGGACCGGTCTGCACAGCATAACAGGACTGGGACGGAGCTCTATACCTCCATGGATCCCACTTAGAGCACAGCCGGACCGCATACCCCCACAACATCTGCAGGTAAAGCTGCCTTTACTGTTATACCAGTGGAACATTCCCCCATGTTGGCTGTACCTCAGTTTTCTGTATGAGGACATCTTCATTTCATCGGTATATGCAGCAGCGGATCCGGAGCTTTACTGGACTCCAGCAGCCGAGTAGCACACTCCTCCATCAACTCCTTGTGACATATCCTCTGTCCCTTTTTTTGCAGTGAAGCTTATACCTTCCCTTTGAGAGGACTGCACGATTTCTTTGTGCCTCATGCATACACCTATACGGACACGCTGTGAGGTTCATTAAGTACAAGTGAGCTATCGATTCTCATTACTTTACACAGGAGTACGCTCATTCACTGTGCTATCGGATGCATCCATAGAGGTCATTACATACCACCTGGCAAGTGTACCGACCATATGTTCGATACATGTCTGGTGGTATGTTAGGTCATACATGAGTTATTGGAACCACTATCTGGTTGTTATTTTCCAATTCACCCTAGGTGTATCTACAATTCCAGATAATCCATTGGTTTTCTTCTCATTTAATTATTGACATGCTCCAGTCCCATTCTTTACATGTGTTTCATGCCACTTTTTATTGTATGTTTTTTAACAGTGTCTAAGCAGTGTGTTCCTCCATTGCCTTGTATTGAGTCCCATTTTCGTATTTTCACAGGCATAAGTGCCTAAATAAAATTTAATTTTTTACACTATATTTTTTGCTCGAGTATCCTTAGTTGGTTTTCCGTGGGAGTGCTCCATTTTGGGCCACCCCCACAATTTTTGTTTTTTCGAATCTGTATACTCACCCAACGGTTACTCTATGCTTTTTTCTCTAGCCTTTAAATTGTGTTATCATACACAATTGTGTAGCTAGATATATTATTTGCTTCGGCATCTCTGAGGCCCATTACGGATTACCATATACCCTGTTTATTTTTGTATTGTGTTTTGGATTTTCTTATGATCCCTCGGTATCCTGGGCCCTTCTGCTATCTTTGCATTATTACTATAGCTCTAAAATCTTGAATCTTTGATTCATAATTGACTTGATACCTGAGGCAATTGAGCCACAACACTGCTTGACCATTATATACTGCATAATTATCATTTTTTATCGTTAGTTGATTGCCACCCGTTTGAACCATTAACCAGGGGAAGGAGGAGATAGAGACCTGTGTTATTGATATGGCATATTGTATTGATCTAGACATTGAGCAAGAGATCGAGGTGGCGTTTTCTAATCAAGGTGACACCACAATTTCACCTACAGAACCCCTCTACAACCTCTTTAAACAGCACAAGAAATTGGTATTGAAATCACTTAACCGGAAGTGGGACATAGCATCACTTCAGTCCCATATAGCACATCGCATTATTCCGAGGGGTCTGAGAGAAAGATTACTTCCAGCTCAGCACCTCCACACCCCCAGATTTCTGGAGGTGTGGAAAAAGGATTGTGTTGAAAGAGGGTTACATGTGATGCACCTAATTGTGGAAGAGGAGAAAACACAGTTGGGTGAATTACAGATAGAAATTGAAGCCACCACAGCGGCTCTAGAACCTTTTAAGGAAAAGGAGGAATTTCAGAGACTAAACGATAATCTGAAGAAAGAGGTTGAGAAAACCCAAAAGAACCTAAAATTGACCAAACAGAATAAGTTTAGACAGAATTTGGTAGATTGTGAAAGTGAAGATCTATTCAATCCCACAATTACTAGAAACCGTAGCAGATCTAGAAGTCGATATAATAAAAATAGGAAATCAAGCCGTCATAGGGGACAATCATCCGGTAGCGAATCTGATAATACTGAAAAGTCGGTGACTTTTTTAGTCCCGGGTTCAGACCAAACAGTAGGGGAAATACACACCCAACACACGGAACCACCGGGGGGATCGCAGAGAGGCAGGGGACACCCCAAAAGCAAGGACGGGGATACGCAAAACAACTTAGGCCCCCAAAGAGAAACCAGATCCAACACCTTGAGGAAACACCGCTAGAAACCACATCTAGTGACCTCAGAGTGGTGAATCTCTCCACATTCAATTTACAGGAGAGACATATTAAATTACTCAGTAAGGGACTCTCTTTTGCACCCACCTCCTCCATGACTGAGTTTGAAGTCTATAAAGACATTTGCCTGTTCTTGAGAAAGGTACTCTTTAAGATGTGGCATAACAGGGAGGACGGTTGCTCTAACCAAAGTGCCCCTCCATCAGAAGAGGACGCTGAGATCTTGGAAATCTTGACTTCCCTTCTTTTGGAGGGTAATGAAATGGAAGCAGATGACATACCAGATGAGCCTGTACGCAGGGATGCAAACCTTCGGATCAAGTCCAAAAAGATGCCCTCCCTTTCCAAGCACAAAAATATAAAAATATTTTTGGATTTGGTCCAACAGGACCTCACCAAAATAAAATGGACTAGGGAGGGACAAGATAACCTCTCTAAGGCGGAGAGGATAGCCCTTAAGGAATTGAAAGAAGCCACTGGTGTGGTTATAAAGGGCAGCGACAAGGGAGGCAACGTGGTCCTCATGGGTGAAGAAATGTACACCAGTGAGGTGTTCAGACAACTTAGCGACACCAACACATATTTAAAGCTCCAGGGGAATCCCTTTCCCTCCCTTGTCGCTGCCCTCAACCAAAAGATCCTCTTAGCCAAAGAGGCAGACTTGATCTCCAAGAGAGAGGCAGACCACTTGACCATAAAGAGTTACAACATTCCAACTTTTTATATCATCCCTAAACTGCACAAATCCCTGAACAACCCCCCAGGAAGACCCATCGTCTCTGCGATAGGGGGACCACTTGAAAAGATGGGTCAATTCATTGATGTACTGATCAAGGAGATGGTAACTAGCCTGCCCTCCTACGTACAGGACACCAGGGATGTCCTCCAAAAACTATCGCAAACTCCCACCATGTATGACATTACCTTGGTCGGGATTGATGTAGAGAGCCTGTATACTTCCATCCCTCATAAGTGGGGTTTACAGGCAGTTACTCATTTCCTTGGTCAGCATCACTCACACTTGGGGGCGCACAATGAATTTGTCGTTGAGCTCCTTGAATTCTTACTCCAACACAATTATTTTCAATTTTTACAAAATTATTATCAACAAATCAGAGGGACATCCATGGGGGCACCGTGGGCTCCGGCCTACGCGTGTCTTCATTTGGGACTCTGGGAGGAGCAGGTGGTCTATCCATCCCCGATGTACCTCAGCCACTCACGTATGTGGCTGAGGTACATCGACGATGTCCTGCTCCTCTGGGGCGGTACCCAATATGAATTGGAGGAATTCATGCATGAGCTCAACGACAACGACCGCAATATTAAACTTACATTCAATGCCTCTTCTAGTCATCTCCCCTTCTTAGACTTGCTCATTTCTAATGAGAGTGGCAGGCTCAAAACAACTACATACCGCAAGGAGACTGCAGCCAATACACTCCTCGCGGCAAGTAGCCACCACCCCAGATCCCTGGTCCAGAGCATCCCAGTGGGTCAATTTCTCCGTCACAAAAGGAATTGCTCTGAACCAGAGGACTATCAGGTGGAAGCCAGACAGCTTCATAAGAGATTCCGTGAAAGGGGTTACACACACCAGACCATTAAACGAGCCCGCAAAAAAGTGGCTCTGAGACCAAGGACAACCCTCCTGGGCAATGGTGACGTTTTAACCTCTAAAAAAACTTCGACAGAGACAACTTGCCCCCGTATTATTACACCTTTCGGCACGCAATGGGAACAGGTCAGGACAGTGTTGAATAAACATTGGCCAGTCCTCACAATTTCTCCTCCAATAGAACGTATTGTTGGACCACGCCCCCTTTTTACAGCCAAACGGGCACCGAGCCTTAGGGATAATCTTTGCCATTCAGAGTTCACACGCTCACGAGGAGAAGACAATTGGCTCACTTCACTGCCTAGATTAAAAGGCATGTTCCCATGCGGAAGATGCACAATCTGCAAATCGGTCTTGAAATGTAAAACTTTTTCAAGTTGTGATGGGCGGAGGGAATTTACCATAAACAGTTTCATTAACTGCCAAACAGAGCGCGTGATTTACGAACTTATCTGCCCCTGTAAGAAGTCTTACATCGGCAAGACAAAACGCCAGCTCAAAGTGCGGATTCTGGAACATATCTCCGACATCAGGAAAAAAGTGGATAACAGAACCGTGCCCCTCCATTTCTTGGAACATCACGGGGCTGACCCGGAGGGCTTGAAAGTTAGGGGGATCTATGCACTTAAATTGCCAGCTAGAAGGGGTGACTTCGACAATGTCCTTCTTCAAAAAGAAAAGATGTGGATATACATGATGGGGTCTCGGGTACCCCATGGTTTAAATGTTGAATTCAATCTCCAGCCTTTTCTTAACGCATGAATAAAGCCCCCTGGTCACCCCCCAGATGTCCGAGATGGGAGGGGTACGGTTCTGTTTTCACCCGGCCAAATTCTCTATATTTCCTCTTTCTTACATGTAGATGTCTAGCATTTATATCTACTATGTAATTTACATCTTTTTGCACTTTTAACATAGTGTAAAACACAGACCTGTTCAATAATAAGCCATTAGCTCTGTGATCTCTTCTCAGCTTGTCTAATCTAAGGCATCATTTATATTTCATATGATATGGGTAATTTTTCCCCCCCTATTTATATGAGTTCCCACGGTGATGGCAATTATATAAACTAACAACCTTTAATCATTGATTTTACATTTATCGCACAGCGCATCTGTATTATGCAGTATCTTTTATTGTTCATCATTATGAACGCCGACATTCCCTATGGTGCCACTCCTTATGCTTGACTTAATCACCTTACTGAAAGATATGGGTATCTTCTATCCATTGGGGAGATAATATCCATAGATATCCCATAAATGGGTTAAATGCCGTAACGGTGATGATATGGTTAATCTATTGCAGCCAATTAAGTCTAACATAAAGGCGGACACCTTGGATCACACCATCAGCTCTGAAGAAACCGACTGCTCGTCGGTGAAACGCGTCAGCGTTGGCGTTGTGGCATCTTACACTGTGTCCCTCTGTGCAGCATAGTCCATATTGCTTGCCATCTCTTTGGTCACTGTCAGCGGCTGTTCCCCTTACCAGGCACCCGGCGGATCGTACCTACCGGAAGTGACGTCTTTCACTCATACCAGGAAGCAACTGGATCCTCTATGCCGTGGTAGCCGATAACCGGGTTGAACGCCGCTCCGGAGAAGACAGCGGACCGGTCTGCACAGCATAACAGGACTGGGATGGAGCTCTATACCTCCATGGATCCCACTTAGAGCACAGCCGGACCGCATACCCCCACAACATCTGCAGGTAAAGCTGCCTTTACTGTTATACCAGTGGAACATTCCCCCATGTTGGCTGTACCTCAGTTTTCTGTATGAGGACATCTTCATTTCATCGGTATATGCAGCAGCGGATCCGGAGCTTTACTGGACTCCAGCAGCCGAGTAGCACACTCCTCCATCAACTCCTTGTGACATATCCTCTGTCCCTTTTTTTGCAGTGAAGCTTACACCTTCCCTTTGAGAGGACTGCACGATTTCTTTGTGCCTCATGCATACACCTATACGGACACGCTGTGAGGTTCATTAAGTACAAGTGAGCTATCGATTCTCATTACTTTACACAGGAGTACGCTCATTCACTGTGCTATCGGATGCATCCATAGAGGTCATTACATACCACCTGGCAAGTGTACCGACCATATGTTCGATACATGTCTGGTGGTATGTTAGGTCATACATGAGTTATTGGAACCACTATCTGGTTGTTATTTTCCAATTCACCCTAGGTGTATCTACAATTCCAGATAATCCATTGGTTTTCTTCTCATTTAATTATTGACATGCTCCAGTCCCATTCTTTACATGTGTTTCATGCCACTTTTTATTGTATGTTTTTTAACAGTGTCTAAGCAGTGTGTTCCTCCATTGCCTTGTATTGAGTCCCATTTTCGTATTTTCACAGGCATAAGTGCCTAAATAAAATTTAATTTTTTACACTATATTTTTTGCTCGAGTATCCTTAGTTGGTTTTCCGTGGGAGTGCTCCATTTTGGGCCACCCCCACAATTTTTGTTTTTTCGAATCTGTATACTCACCCAACGGTTACTCTATGCTTTTTTCTCTAGCCTTTAAATTGTGTTATCATACACAATTGTGTAGCTAGATATATTATTTGCTTCGGCATCTCTGAGGCCCATTACGGATTACCATATACCCTGTTTATTTTCGATGGTAGAGGATGGTCAACCACTTCACAAATTTAGGCCCAAAACCAAAGCGCCCCAGACATTGCCATAAGTAGTGCCACTCCACCGAGTCAAAGGCCTTGGCAGCATCCAAGGACACCAGCACCCGGGTACCCACCAGATCATGCGTCGCCTGTACATTCATGAACAGACGCCGTGTATTACATGCCGTGTTCTTGGATGGCATGAAGCCCGTTTGATCTGAGTGTAGGAGAGAGTGAAT
Source organism: Pelophylax lessonae (assembly GCF_965119305.1). NCBI lineage: Eukaryota > Metazoa > Chordata > Amphibia > Anura > Ranidae > Pelophylax > Pelophylax lessonae. The sequence goes on along the minus strand of NC_138771.1, from coordinate 96,350,007 downwards.
GACCTTGTTAAGTCGCAGGGCAAGTATCTTAGCCAGGATCTTAATGTCACACTGAAGGAGTGAGATGGGGCGATAGGACTCAGGCAACGTGGGGTCTTTTCCGGGCTTGGGTATAAGGACAATCAAAGCTTCACCCATGGACGACGGGGCGGCAGAAGCTTCAAACATGGCGTTATAAACCTCTAGGAGTTTGGGGGCCAAGGTCTCCGAGTACAGGGAATAAAACTCGGCAGGGAGACCATCCGACCCTGGAGCCTTAGCCCGCGCAAAACAGGAGAGGGCCTCAACTATGTCACCCACTGATAGGGGGGCGTCAAGGGCAGACGCCTGCTCGGGGGATAGGGTAGGAAATGAGATAGTGTCAAGCAGAGCCGAGAGATCCGAAGGAGGGTACTCCACTTTAGACGTATAGACGTCCCGAAAAAAAGATGCAAATTCTTCCGCAACCGCAGAGGGATCAGCCGGATCCCCAGTGGTAAGACGACGAAGGTTAATTACAACCGGGGGCCTCTCGTGTAGGTGAGCCAAATAAGCAAGAAGCTTACCGGCTTTCTCACCGGATTCAAACGTCCGCTGTTTACAAAAAAAAAGCTTGCGATTCGCACGTTCCCGACTCAGCTGTTCCATCGCCCGTGTCTGTAGATTCAAGTCCGCAAGCAACTCCGGGGAAGGAGCAAGGGCGTAGCGACTCTCAAGTTCCGCAAGTTGGTGCTCCGCGGAGGAGAACTCCACCCGCGAAGACCGCTTGAACCTGGATATGCGCTCTGACAATAGCATCCTAGCATGAAGTTTGAACGCCTCCCACACCAACAGGGGCGAGGTGGTGAGGTCGTTATTAGCAAAAAAGTGCGTCCATTCCTCCCCAAGGCCGTCCAAACCCGGGACCACAGAGAGCCAGAAAGGATTCAGGCGCCAGTGGCTCCGCGGAGGGCCAGGGAAGGATGACAGCGACACCCAGTAAGGGGCATGGTCGGAGAGCAAGCGGGGCCCAAACCCCGCAGCCCGCAGGCCAGGCGTCAGCGAGCGCGAGAGCCAAATGGAGTCAATTCTCGACATGGAGGAGTGGGAGGCAGAATAGCAAGAATAGGCACGGGTGGAGGGGTAAAGATGTCTCCAGGTATCGACCAAGTCAAAGTCAGTAAGCAGTCTACTAAATCTAGTATTGGGTACAGGGGCATCATCCACTAAGGAGGCACTCTGTCTGTCCAGTACAGTATTGGATACCATATTGAAATCCCCTAACCAAATTGCCGGGAGGGAGGGAAATCGAGCCATGAAGTCAAAACCCACTGTGAGGAGAGAGGCAGCATAGGGGGGTGGCACGTACCACGCCAGGAGCAGTACCTCCCGACCACCAATTACCCCTCTAACAAAACCATACCTGCCCTGAGGGTCCGTGAGCACATCCCGCACCTGGAAAGAAATGGATTTGGAAATAAGTAGGGAAACCCCCCTCGAGTACGAGGAATAGGTAGCGTGGAACGACCATCCAATCCACGGGCGACGGAGAGCTCGGAGCAAGCCGTCATCCGCGTGCGTTTCAACCAAGACCATAATATCCGCACGCTGATCTTTCAGATAGGACAGGACAACAGAGCGTTTAATCTTGTCCCGCACCCCACGGACGTTCCAAGTAAGGATTTTCAGGGAGGCCATAGTAACAAGGACAAAACGGGAATGGGCAGGAGGAGCAGCAGGACCCCCAGCGCAGGCAGTACACCCCCCCCCAACCACATGTGACAAACAAATGTGACAGTGCATGGCATATAAAGAAATACATATAAAAGTGAACCCAAACAAAAGCCCCAGAATAGGGGCACACACAGCTCAAATACAGTAACCCCACCCGTCCACCCGGCTCCACACAAACCCCAACACGTGGGAGCATCAACCCAGAACAAACAATAAAAAAACAGACAGTTGCATAGGTATGAGAAACGCCAGCGGGTCGAGCCGACCCAAAAAGGGCCACGGGTCGCCCGCTGGGGTATCAAACTTAACAAAAATAACAGCCCCCAATACAGGGGGGAACGGGGGCGAATATTCTCCGAAGGGAGAGCCCACGACCAGGGCCCTATAACAGTGTGAGACAGCAGATAGAAAAAAACCCACAGCGTGAGCTATGTGCAACCCGGGCTGTAAGCAGTCAGTAATCCGAACTTAGGGGGTGTAGGAGGCTCAGGGGAGCAGCAGTGAATGCAGCAGGCCCCCTCGGAACCCCAGTGCCATCCAACACCCACACCCGAACCAGTTTGAAGAGCAAAGTCAGGTAGCAGAGAGGTATGTCCGGCGGGTGGGGGTGCAGAACAGCCACAGGGGAGGGGGTCCGCATCAATGGGGGAAAAACACATACAGAGATGCCACTCAAGACTCAGCCAGGCAGGGAATCCCGCGTCCCGCAACAGAGAGGCATGTCCATAGAGTCAAATCCATCGGGGAACGGTAAGGACTGCAGGCGGAGACCCCGGCGGAAAACAGGAACATCAGGGCAAAGGGACATCAAGCATACAAACAGGCAGCAGAGCACTTATTCAGTGGAGGCCATCAAGCCAAGCCACGGCGGAATCAGGATCCTCAAAGAACCGCACTCTGTCTTCGGCCACCACACGTAGCCTCGCAGGGTACAGCATGGAGTATTTGAGATTGCGGACACGCAGCCGGCGCTTGACCTCAGTAAACTGGCTGCGCTGCTTCTGAACAGCAGCCGAGAAATCGGGGAATGCCATAACAGTGTGATTGTCCAAGGGGATGTTGCCCTTTTCCCGGGCAAGGCGAAGCACAGCATCCCGGTCTCTGTAGTTAAGGAAGCGTGCAATAAAGACCCTAGGAGGGGCACCCTGGGGGGGTCGCTTCGCTGGCATCCTGTGGGCTCTTTCCACCACAAAAGCCTGGGAAAAGGCGGCTCGGCTGTAGGTAGTGACCAACAGGTTCTCCAGATAGGTGGCTGGGTCGGTGCCCTCCGATCCCTCAGGGAGACCGATAAAACGGATGTTGTTCCGCCTAGCACGATTTTCCATATCGTCCTGTTTAGCATAAAGTTGTGCAATGTCCCTGGAGGCCTGTTCCACCGAGGTACGAACCGGGGGGAGTTCATCCTCCACAACACCCAAACGATCCTCCACCTCGGTAATCCGCCCCCTGAGCGTCTGCATGTCCTGGCGGATCAGTGAAATATCCACCTTAACCTCCTCGATTTTGGAGGCAAGAGTGGCCTGACAGTGGGAGATAGCCTCCAGGATCTTACCGCTGTCCAAGGAGCGCTCGGCCGGATCCGGAGCGGAGGGTGGATCGCCGCCATCTTGGGCCTGCGCGCCGTCTTCCTGACGGCGGAAACGATCGAGTTTGGCAGCGGCCTCGGAGCGTTTGGACGGTGGAGACATGGCGGCAGAGAGGCACGGTAAGTAGGCAGGCACACTGGAACGGAGATGCGGTGAGTATCGGGTCACAGGATGAGAAGAAACCGTTAATGCCGGGAGAGAGGAGCTCACGCACGTCTGCTCACATGAAGCTTCAGGCCACGCCCCTCGATGGACCTGATCCTCTTTGAGGGTGTATTGTTTTCTTCAGGTGGGCTCCAGTTGTTTTGGTTGAGCCTCTGTTGCCTGGTTGGGGAATGTTTAGCTTTGGGAAATTTTTGCTGTTCCCCACCCTTCACGTTTAACACTGCTTTGGGACATCCCAATAGTCAAGAATGACAGTAGCTGTGTCCATCAATGAACGAAAGAGAAAATTGGATTTTTGACTTACCATAAAATCCATTTCTCTGATGTCCATTGACTGACATACAGTAGCACCCACCCATATGTGGAGTTATAATTCTCCTGACACTGCTTGTAACAAAACTGAGTGAGAGGGAGTATACCCCCTGGGACTACCAATGAGTATAGCCAGAAGTTTTTTCTGCCTAGTGTCCTACTCCTGTAGGGGGCAGTATAACCCAATGGTCAAGAATGACAGGAGCTGTGTCCGTCAATCAACATCAGAAAAATTGGTTTTACGGTAAGTCAAAAAAAATCCCATTTTTTATTATAGGTACTTCTACAGCGCCATCAATTTACGCAGAGTTTTACATGTATATCTGTTGCCTATTTACATCGGTCCTTGCCCTCCCAGAGCTTACAATCTAAGGTCCCTAACTCACATTCATACATACACATACTAGGGCCGATTTAGACAGGATCCAATTTCCTACAAGCATGTTTTTGGAGTGTTGAAGGAAACTCATGCAGGCACAGGGAGAACATGCAAACTCCAGGCAGGTAGATCCATGGTTGGGATTTGAACTGGCCACCCTAGTCCTGCTAGGAGCAAGTGCTTAGCCACTGTGGCAACTTAGCCACTGTGCCACCTTAAACAACTGCTTGGTGCTACCATCTCATAAACAGTCAATGCTCGCTACAGTTATATAGTAAAGGGACTCTTGAAGGTAGTCTCCAAGATAGCGTATATAACAACTACATGTATAAAATGTTCTGTTTTATTGATTACAACTCGAGAATAAATAGAAATTAGCATAATAAAAAAAAAAGTAATGCTCTATTCTACATAATTGTTGCTATTATAAGTGTCGACTCATTTGAATTAAACATGGTAGATATCCCATTTCACCAGTAGCAAATTGTGGTAATCGTATTTCAAAGATAAATGCACTTTGTCAGGACCAACAGTGAAAAAATCACATCAATAAATTTAGATGTCACGATAGTGGCTTCACTTAATCTAAAACAGTAAATTATATAGTTAAAATAATAAATATATCATGCTTTCCTCCCCCAAACCTCCATGTTCATGAACACTTGAGAAAAGAGCACGCATGCTCCCCATGAGCTTGGAGCATGCTCTGAAACGCGTCGTGTACTCCTTGACCCTGCTGACATCACGCGGTTGATGCTGCGTTCCAGCCTGCCATGAGAGAATGAGCCGGTCCCGGAAGACAGTAGCTGGCATCTTCCTGTCCTCCATCTCCATCTACCGGAAAGGACTCTTCCATCTTCTCCTTCCTCTCGGTATTGGCTTTCCGGACAGCTCACCGTTTGACTCCACATCGAGCCGATTGTTATCTACTTTACTGTGAGTTGCCATTTTCTTGTGTGCCTTGACCTAATTAAACGTACTGCACTTAGAGGTGCTTCGCCCGTTTTTTCTTTGCATTGTTCACAGATTTGACTTCCTGTGTGGTGGAGCTGGCCCTTTGTTTTGCAGACTCAAACCCATTCCCCAGCCTCATCATCTTTACTGGTAATTTACCTTATGGACTTCACCTATTTCCTGCATTATGCCATATAGGTAACCTGTTCTTACATTTTTATTGCACCGTTGTTATCTTGTCACATCCTTACATTGACTGTACCACACCAGACCAGAGCGCCAGTTAAATCCTAATTTTGTCTACTGTCTTCTCCACAGCACAGTGAGCACTGAGCAGTCAAGACAGGTTACCTGCACCACAGTTCTTCCACACAGCTGTGGCTGCTGCCAAAAGAAGCATCCAGTCTGCAGGGAGAGGTGGAGTGCAGAAGATATCACTCTGCCTTCTGCTCACAGCTAGGAATTACCCTAGCTGTATTGGCTTATGTGGCTGCCCTGCAAAGCCATATTGGAAACTGCTTCGCTCCCTAGCTGTCTTTGGCAGAGGTGCCAGATGCCATTCCAGCACATTCCACCAGAAAAAAAGCCCTGTGTATAACAAGTATATACAATACAACATTACTGATGTTGTTCTTAACATGCCAGTTTCTATTTATAGAGCTGAGATCAACAAAAAAAAATAGTCTACAAGTGTGGTTGTTATTTGTTCTGTCTATCTGTATGACATAACAGAATGTATGAATATCTGTGAATGTACAAAGTGGAATTTTTTTGGGAAAGATTAGTTACAAGAGAACATATGCAGTATATATGCTTTCTTTTAATACTGCTGCTTTCCACAAAAATACCTACTGCATTGTCACGTGGACCTTACACATCACATAGGCTGGAAATTTATACTGGGCTGTTTGGGAACTTGGGTTTAACTCATAGTAAAATTCATCAATACAACATCTAAATAATAGCAACCTAAAAAGGTAAAAGCAATTTTAGTAGATATAAATAAAGGAATTTTTAGTAGATCTAAAATGGAAAAGAATAAAAGCTGTAATTCGGGCCTGGAAAAATGGCATGCTTTTGGCTTTCATAAACTTTATAGCACATTATAGCACATTCCATTTGCTCCTAGAACATTACAGTATGCACCAGTAGATTTGTCTCTATTTAGAATCGGACAGGATGTGTGCTTACTGCATATAAATTGCAATATGGTTTTGAGTTAAGGTTGTACATTGCTGATATCTATCATGATACCGTAGGAGCACACTTCTCAGCTCATGTGCTGAGAGAGATGCAGTCAGGATAGATACTGGTGATGGCTGACCCTAACTAAGTTCCAAGGAGTAACTGAGATGCAGTAAACAAAGCCACCTCACAAAACAAAGGTGAATAGAGGAGTATTTACCCTAATTATTAAAGATAGCATTTCCATTGTTCTTTAAAAGTGAAACTGCTTGAGCTCTCTATAAAGGAATGAAGGAATGTGGATAATGTAGATATTGTATGGTCTGTCCTAGAAAGACTAGACGCTGGGGAAGTTATTCAGACTCTGAGGATGACAAAATGCATAGAGATTAGCTTTTTGACCATGACATCATCATGCCACGTAGTGGCGATATGAATTTTAAGTCCCCATTCACACTTGGTTGCCTGGGTCACGATAGGTCGCCTGCCATTGATTAGCACAGGACCCGTTCTAATAGGAGCGACACAAGTCGCTCCGACTTAGAAAAAGGGTCCTGTACTACTTTGGGGCGACCTGGAGGCGACCTGCATTGACTTCAATGATATGAACGCTGTGCACCGCGACTTCACAGGTCGCCCCGGCATGTCGTGTCGCCCCGGCAAGTCGTGTCGCCCCTGTGTGAATGGGCTCAAAATGTTAGAGGTCATTTGTTTATATTGTGGTAAATTTTAATAAATATTGCTTGAATGATCAGCTCTATTGGAGTGTTTTCCTATACGTAAATTCTGGGGACATTGGAGAGATTTTGATCAGTACATAGCTGGAGTGGTGGCCGCTGGCTGTTCCCAAATCCTGTACAGGGATTACACGATATATAGGCATGTACTGACCACTACTCTTTGAGGTCCATCCCTCTGGAAAGCCTTCTGTCTATATTTAGTGGTATGGGTGAATTTGGCACTTTCAAGAACCCTAAATAAGTGTCTACTCTCTACACCAAGTAGGATGGTGTCACACCTACCTCTAGCATTGGTGGTCAGGCACAAAAGCTGGCTCTGTGTTCTTCACTTATAGCAGCACCGTTTCCCATAGGGCAAGCAGGCCTACTGGTACTTGGTTGCTATAGTGCCTGGCCACCACGCCAGGGCAGGTGCTACTTAAGCACAGCAAACAGGCACTTGTGGTTGGCAGCCAGGCAGAGTGGAGTAAAGGCAGTCCTGGTTTAGGGCAGACAGCTTTCAGAGAGTAGACAGGGTCAAAGCTGGCAAGGTGGGGATTCAGCGAAGGTAAAAGTCAAGGCATGAGAACAAGGCAGGTACACAAGGAGCTTGAAGAACATGTTGCTAACACTCACAAACATGACATTAGGAGCTTGGCAGCCTTAAAGCAGAGCTCCACCCAAAAGGGAAAGATCCACTTGGCTGTCTCCTCCTCCCTCCGTAGCCACATTTGGCACCTTTAGGGGGAGCGGGTACCCTTTTGACAGGTACCTGCTCCCACTTCTGGCTCAGCCCAAAGTTTTGCCCCCTCCTCCTTCCCCTGCAGCCGGCCCATTCCCAAAGTGCAGCGTGCTTTGTGCATGCGCAGTAGTAAACTGGCTGTGAAGGTTAGTCAAGATGGTGACGCCAGCACCTGATAGCTGATTGAAAAATTGGCTCGGGTGAGGACACCGCTGTATTCGTGGACAGGTAAGTGCCCTGATATTAAAAGTCAGCAGCTACACTATTTGTAGCTGCTGACTTTAATTTTTTTCTGAAGAAGCCTAGAGCTCCTCTTTAAAACAGGTTTGTACTCCACCCAGAGGCTGTATCTACACCAATCACCTTGCAGGTGGACAGTCAGACAGGAGTGCGCAGCTCGGCCAAAACCACGATGCTAGAATGAGATCAGCAGCTGCCATGGAATAGGAGCCTTACATACTCATGACAGATGGACAATTGAAGTTTTTTAGATGAGATATTTAAAGCATCTATGATTGTTTTTCTCACATTAGCGTGGTTTTATTCTTAATTTTTTTTATTTATGGAAGTACTGTTATGACCTTGCAAATGTTTTTCTCTCATGCTGTATAAACTGATACAACAAAAAAAAAATAATAATTCTGTATGACCTTTAAACATTTAAATCAATGGGTATTCTTGTTACACAGAAAGATGAAAACATTAGTTACTGCAATGTATTCTTCTTTATGTTTCATTGTATGATGTAGAAACCCAGATCTCCTCTTTGTAAGAAGCCGTTTCTGGTTTACTATATTTTTGGTAGCATTGCACTGATCTTCGCAGAGGCATAGCAGGGTCAGAGTGGTAGTTTTAGTTATGGATTTCTAAAATATAAACAATCCCCCCCCCCAAAAAAAAAACAAAAAAAAACAACACACAAATATTAAACTAAATGCACTCAGCATGCTGAATAATCTAGAAATCAAAAATATAATATATAATGCTCAACTGGTATATAAAACTTCTTAAAATAAATTGGTAATTAGACATATGGGGGCTTCCATTTGTTACCTTTTAAAAATGCTAGGTGCCCAATAATTGGGGCTTTTGTAAATGGACAATTGCAGTATGCCCTCAGATATATTCAGATTGATTTTGAGATTGATTTGAAATGTTTTTGGGTTTTTTATTTTGTAGTTGCTTCTAACCTCCTCTGTTTTGTTCCAAGTTTCTTCTGAGATGCTTTTGTAATCCTGATTGCTCACATTTAGAGAAAAATTATTATTTTTTTTAATACAAACGTTTTTATTAGGTTTTAAGAACAGACAAAACCAAAGTCAAAACCAAAGTATGACATAATAGAAAAGTACAAGTACATAGTACCCCAAACAGGTGTGAGTGGAAACATACGATAAGGATAAACAAAAAGGTCTAGTATGACGGCATCACAAATATCAAAGACAAAAGAAACCAGCATGACATCCAATATAACAAGGATGCAACAAAATAATCGCAGTGGTCAGAGAGTAAAGCAGTGCAAACTCCTAACTGTAGATAAAGTGCATACGTACAGTGCAACTAGTATACCATAGGATTGTAAAACCTACGTAGATTAATATACTATCTGAAAAAGGCATACTTCGGATAACAAATAATAACAGTAATATTTATACATTCCTGAGAAATGAGGTAAAACCGTATGGTTGAAACATCTAGGTAGGCCTCCGAGTGCTTAGTCCGGCCAAGAAATAAAAAAGAAACAGAGAGCCTAATCAGCCCATAGACAAATTCTCCCATTTTTTATAAAAAACATGCATAGTATCATACAGAGTGTGATATACCCTTTCCATACTTCTGATCGCCTCCATTCTCTATAGTAAAAATTTATATTTTTAATACAGACTTACCTGTAAAATCCATTTCTTGAAGTACAATACGGGACACAGAGCCATAAATCATAATGTATGGGTTGTATAGCCACCTTTAGGTGAAGGACACTGGCAACCAATCAGAATTGATGCCCCCCTATATAACCCCTCCCACACAGGAAGTACATCAGCTTTGAAGCCAGCAATAAAAACTCCATAAAAGAGGGGAGGGACCACGGTGTCCCATGATGTACTTCAAGAAATTGATTTTACAGGTAAGTCTTTTTTAAAAATTAATTTTTCTTTTTGTACATCACCGGACACAGAGCCATATATCATAACATATGGAATGTCCCAAAGCAATGAATCTGAGGGGAGGGGGGACACCAAAAAATACCGCCATCTGACCCCAAAGAAAAAGGATTACACCGCTGCCTGGAGAGCCCTGCAGCCAAATGCAGATTCTTCCTGGGTCCCAACATCCACTCGATAGAAACGAGTGAACGTATGCACCGACGACCAGGTCACGGCCTTGCAAATCTAAACCATAGAGGCTTGATGGCGATGTGCCCGAAAGGCACCTACTCCTCTGGTAGAATGTGCCTTTACAGGAAAAGATGGAATTTTCCCTACTAAATCATACGCCTGAGTAATAACCTGGGGAATCCAAAAAGAAATCATAGATTTAGATGCTGCCAACCCCTTTCTGGGGCCTTCTGGCAGCACAAGCAAGTTCTCGGTCTTACGAATCCGAGCTGTTTCCTGTAAGTAAAACTTAAGTGCACCCTTAACATCAAGAGAAAGCAATAACTTTTCCTCCTCTGAGTAAAGATCTGTAAAAAAGGAAGGTAGTATAATGTCCTGATTCAAATGAAAGGCGGACACCACCTTGGGCAAAAACCTGAGTGTGGACGTAAAATCACCCTAACTTGAGGAAATATCAAGAATGTTTCTTTGCAAGAAATAGCTGCTGGTTCTGATACCCTGCTAGCTGAAGTTATCGCAAATAAAAAAGACCAGTTTTCTGGTCAAAAGAACCAGGGGAACTTGCCCCAGAGGCTCAAAAGGCTGTTTTTGCAAAATTGCCAACACCAAATTTAAGTCCCAAGGACATAATGGTGGCTTCACAGGCGGAAGCAAATGTAACATTCCCTGGATGAAGGTCTGAACTAACGATTGGAAGCGATTGATTCCTGGAAGAAAACTGATAAGGCTGAAATCTGCCCTTTGATAGTGCTAAAGGCTAACTTCATATCTACTCCTGCTTGAAGAAAGCTAGAATTCACCCGATGATATAATTGCAGGGATGCCATTTCCTGGCCTCACACCAGGCAATGTAGGATTTCCAGACTTTGTAATAAATGTTTCTAGAGACTGGTTTCCTAGCATTTATCAGTGTATAAACTGCAGGGCCAGATACACCCCGCTCCTTCAAGATTAAGGCTTCAATAGCCAAGTCATCAAATCTAGAGACTGTACAGCAGGGTGGAATATCGCACCTTAAGAGAGTAAATCCGGATGCAGTGGAAGGGCCCAAACCCTCCTTGGCCATGCCTGAGCTACCAAAATCACTGGTTTCCTCTCTAGCTGGATTCTGCGCAATAGATGTGATATTAGCTACACCTGAGGAAAGGCATATATCAGGGAATACTCCTTCCAAGGAGTCACCAAAGTACCCACTCAGACTGCGAGTGGATCCCTGGTCCTGGACACAAATTTCTTCAACTTGCTGTTGAACCTGGTTGATGAAAGATCTACATCTGGTACAAACCAGCATAGACATAGTTACGATAGTTACATAGTAGTTGAGGTTGAATAAAGACAATAGTCCATCCAATTCAACCTGTGTAGGCGTGCGTGGCCGTAATCATCTCTCATACCCCTTAATGTTCTGATCCATGAGATGTACGTCCAAGAGTCTTTTGAAAGTAGCCATACTTCCCGCAGAAACTACCTCTTGTGGTAGAGAATTCCATAATCTTGTAGCCTTAACAGTAAAAAAACCCCTGCGTTGCCTGAGGTCAAAACGCTTCTCCTCTAATCGCATTGTATGTCCTCGAGTTCTCATGCAATCCTTGCGACTGAATAGCTTTCTTTCTATGCTGAGATCACCACTGAGATATTTATAAATTGCTATCATGTCCCCTCTCAAGCGTCTCTTCTCCAGGGAGAATAAATTAAGCAATTGTAGACGTTCTTCATAATTAGGGTCCTCCAATCCCCTAATTAGTTCAGTTGCCCTTCTCTGGACTCTCTCCAGCTCCAACACATCCCTCCTGAGGACTGGCAACCAGAACTGGACAGAATACTCCAGATGCGGTCGGACCAGAGTTTTATAAAGTGGTAGGATTATAGTTTTATCTCTGGAATACATCCCTTTCTTTATGCATGTTAATATTCTGCCGGCTTTGGCAGCTGCCACTTGACATTGCATGCTATTGCTTAGTCTATCCTCTACCAAGACTCCCAGATCTTTCTCCATTCTTGACTCCCCCAAAGGTCCCCCCCCTAAAATGTATTGTGCTTTTATGTTTTTAGTCCCCAAGTGAAAAACCTTACACTTCTCCGCATTAAACCTCATTTGCCATGTCGTTGCCCACTCTAGACAGATTGATTGAAAAATCTCAGGGTGTAAGGACCATTCCCCTGGAAACATCTGTTGAAGACTCAAAAAGTCTGCCTGCCAGTTCTCTATTCCCAGAATAAAAACTGTTGTCACACATGGCACAAACTTCTTTGCCCAAGACATGATGAAGTCCACCTCTTTCTGGGCTGACCAACTCCTTGTGCCTCCTTGATCTTTGCTATAAGCCACAGCCATGGCATTGTTGGATTGTACCCTGACAGGGTGACCCCGGAGCCTGGATGACCAGAATTTCAAAGCCCAACTTACTGCTCGGATTCCCAAAATTTTGATGGGGGGACTTTTCTCTACCCAAGACCATTTCCCCTGGACAATGGCTTCCTCCAGAACCGCTCCCCAGCCAGAGAGATTGGCATCTGTAGTGACTAATTTCCAAGTCACTGGAAGAAAGGATTTCCCTTTCTATATATATGGTCAACAACCACCAATTTAGACTCTGACGTACTCTTGGTACCAGAGACATAATTCGGTCCAGAGACTGAACCTTTCTGGTCCAGGCAGACAAAATGTTGTTCTGTAAGGGTCTGGCATGGAATTGGGCATAGGGAATTGCCTCAAATGTGGACACGATCTTCCCCAATAACCTCATGCAAAAACATATATAAGGATATCTCAGCCTTACAACGGACTGAACCTGATCCTTCAGGTCTTCGACCTTTCTTGCTGGCAAGAATATCTTTGCCTGTGCTGTGTCCACAAGAAGACCCAGATATTCCAGACGCTGGACCAACTGTAATGCTGACTTTACCAAGTTCAGTATCCACCCAGATGTTCTAAGAACTGTACTGTCTGATGGACATTTTGGCTTAGAGCCGAAGCCAATCGATCTATTAGTAATAGATCATCCAGATATCCTATTATAGATATCCCTCGGGACCTTAGGACAGCCAATACTGGAGCTAGGATCTTTGTGAAAACTCTTGGAGCTGTGGCTAACCCAAAGGGCAGGGCCACAAACTGAAACTGAAGGTTCTCTATTGCAAAGCATAGGAACCTTTGATGAGCCTGGAATATAGGCATGTGAAGATATGCATCCTTAATGTCTATGGATGCTAGAAATTCCTCTCCCTGCAGGGAGGCTACGACTGAACTAATTGACTCCATCTGGAAAGTACGAACGTTCAGAAACAGGTTTAAAGCTTTGAGATCCAAAATAGGTCTCAGATCCCTGTTTGGTTTGGGGACTATGAACAGGTTTGAATAAAAACCCTTGAACTTTTCGTCCTCGGGAACCTCTATTATCACTTTTTGAGCCTTCAGCTGGTCTAATGCCAGAAAGAGAGACCTTCTTTTTAGGGGATCTGTCAGTAAACTTGCCCTTATAAATCGGGGATACAGGAACACCCAAAATTCCAGTTTGTACCCCTGTGTAATGGTGGAGATAACCCAGTTGTCTTGGATCAATTCCACCCAAACCTTTGAGAACTGCTGCAGGCTTCCCCCCACCCACGTGAGTAGGGGGGCCTCTTCAAAGAGAGGGCTTAGTAGAAGACTTGGCTGATTTCTGGGCCCAGGGTTTTTTCAGACTCTGCCCTGAAGGCTTGGTTCTGGATCCAGATGGTTGAAGCAGTCGGCACCGTCAGGAAGTAGAAGCACTGGTATTATGAGTGATAGGGATTTTGAAAGAAGGATGCTTGCTCTTCCTTTTTAAGGGTAGCAATCTAATCTTCCCCCCTGAGATCTTTTGGATATACTTATCCAGATCATCACCAAAAATGCGTTCTCTTTGAAAAGAGAAGCCAGCCAGTAAATTTTTATATGGTAATTCCGCAGACCAATTTTTTAACCAAAGGATTCTGCGCATATGCACTGATATCAGCAAATCATGCAAATCCTGACATTTGCCTTATGGAGCCCGTAAGAGCATCCACTACAAAACATAAAGTGCGAGGTAGATTTGACAGATCTTCCACAGACTCTCCTTGAGAAGGAACTGTCTTGGCCACTCGCTTCAAAGACTGACAAACTCCTATGGCTGCAAACTGCTGGTTGTATCGCAGAGCCTACAACTGCAAAGGAGGTTTTTTAATAAAGAATCCAACTCTGCTGGATCTATAAAACCTGGGCATTTTCTACAGGACAGGTTAAACCCTTGTTAACCGCAGAAATAGAAGCATCCACAGAGGTTATTTTCCATTTCTTAGTAAACTTTTCCTCCATAGGATACAATCATGAAAACCTTTTGGGAGGAACAAAAATCCTATCAAGATGGTCCCAATCTTTATACATTTCTTGCTCCAAGAGCAGATGTATGGGAACTGTCTGAGGACTATGAGTAGGGTGCAATGAGTCTAGAGAGGAAAATAGACTTCAGCTGTCTCTAGGGGAGGAAATTTGTATCCAGACCAGACCATTTCAGTAAGGGACTGAATAAACAATCTCTGGGTCTGAAAGGTAGATAGAGACTCCTCTGACCCTTACTCCCCAGAAGTGGAAACCTCAGCTTGACCTTCCATAGGGTCAGCATCAACTACTTCTTCCACATCCTCTGCCCAATCCTGAACTGACTCAGGGGGTGGCTCAGGTGAGGGATATCTATCACGTTTCTTCCCTTGAGATGCTTCAATGATACCAGCGAATCCTACCGTCAAGGCTGGCCAATGCCATAGCCAATTCGTCCTTAGTGACGTAGGTTGCGGCAGAAGTACTAGGAGTATCTACTATGCCTAACAACCGTAATGGCTCAGATTGGCAAGATGCCTCTGGCTCTTCAGGAGGAGTTAACACAGTGGAAACATGGCTAGGACCTTCAAAGTCTGACAGTGGCATCACAGTGCCTTTTCCAACTGTGCCCCCTCAGCCCTTTTTCAGGCAGACGTTGCTTTAAAGCAAGACAAACTTGAGATACTATCTTGAAGTATACTCAAGGCTAGTGCCAAGCTTATACAGCCTAATGCACACAGCACTGATTATACCCAGATACAGGACCTGTTTGTGCCAGTAGCGTAAACCCACAGTGACTCACGCAACCCAGCTGCTGCTGCACTGTGTCCCTTTTAGCTTATGACAGAGGTTAGTGTGTTGGAGACAGTTCCTTACAGAACGCACTCATTTATGCATGTATGGCGTGGTACATGCATCCATGTGCATGCCAATTGCGTTAGAACACTCCCTCTACATGGCGTACACCTGTACTTAAAGGCAAACACAACAAACAAAGCCCCGTACACACGTACCGATTGTTGGCTGACCGATCGGCCGTCTTTTGTCCAGTGTTGTTGTGTTGGTTGAAATGTGCTCTAGACTGCACACGAATTTTGTCGGCCAACAACAACCAACTGCAGAAGTGATGTCATGTTCTGGTCTACTTTTCGTGTGTTTTTTCTTCTCTGAGCATGCCCAGTCTTGCTCATCTGACTTTTGTCGGCCGAAATCTGTACTGACTGACGAACAATCGGCCGTTCTGGTGACGGCCAACAAAAATTTTATAGCATGCACACCAGATTTTGTTCGGCCAAAAAGTCGCAGTCGGTTGTCGGAATCATCATACTAACAAGCCGATAATCGGCCGATCGGGCGGCGGCCGAAAATTCACGGCCAACAATCGGTACGTGTGTACGGGGCTTTAGGCTGAATCTTGTTTGTCACAGCTGATACTATTGAGGTGATCAGCTCAGGGTAAAACACAATGTAAAACAATAGGCAAAGAGTTAATGATTTAAATCAAGCTTTGCAACAATCCCATAACAAGATGTAACTTGTAAACATAACATCCACCTCATGGAGGGATACATATAGAACATGGTCTCTGTTATCTTTTTAAAAGGAACAGTACATAAAATATTTACAATTTGCAATTATGTCAGCAATTTTACCTTTAACCACTTTAAGACCGGAAGGATTTGCCCCCTTAATGACCAGGCCCTATTTTGCGATTTGGGACTGCATTACTTTAATGGACAATTGTGCGTCCTTTTTTTCCCCATAAATAAAGCTTTCTTTTGGTGGTGTTTGATCACCTGTGCAATTTTTATTTTTTGCGCTATAAACAAAAAAAGTGCAACAATTTTGGAAAAAAAAAAAAACAATATTTTTCACATTCTGCTCTATGACATTCTCAAAAAAATTAAAAAATCTAAATTTTTTTAACATTTTAGACCAATTTGTTTTCTGCTACATATTTTTGGTAAAAAAATTGCAATAAGCGTATTTTGATTGGTTTGCACAAAAGTTATTGATTCTACTAACTACGGGAAAGATTTATGTAATTTTTAAAGTTTTTTTTTTTTTACTAGTAATGGCGGCGATCTGCAATTTTTTGCGGCGGACAGATCGGACCCCTGAATGACATTTTTGACACTTTTGGAGGTACCAGTGACATTACTACAGAAATCAGTGCTATAAATATGCACTATTACTGTAATAATGGCACTGGCAGGGAAAGGGTTAATAGTATAGGTGATAAAGGGGTTAAATGTGACCCTTGGTGAGTGTTTCTAACTGTATGGGGGTTGGACTTGTGAAATGATCACAGAGACATGTGATCCTTTATAGCAAGATCACTTGAGCTCTGTGATCATTTAGGGAGAAGGACGGTCGGCTGTGTTTACAACAGACGACCGTCATTCTCTCTCAGCGGGGAACGATCGAGAGTGCTAGGCAGCAATCAGAGCTGCCTTACACACGCAACGGCTCCCCGGCTGCTGAGTGAGGGTGGGAGCGTGCCGTCGGCGGTGCGTGCTCGCCCCCTAGCTCCTCCCAGGCGAGCGACGTATCCCTACGTCGCTTTGCTTGTACGAGCTAGCCTGCCGCAGTAAATATACAGGAGGCGGTCGGCAACTGGTTAGGGTTTGCTGAATAAGTAAATATTTTAAAATAGACTCACCAGTCCTGCCACAGGATTCTGTTTTGAAACAGTAATGCAATCTTCACCCATCACGGCAAACTTTGTCTTGGCGACCTTCAAGGACTGGGTCCCCCTATATAAGCAGGACCACGGCCTTGGACCTGTAGAGCACCCTGCAGGGAGCACCTTTGGGGTTTGGTATTCCAAAGGTCCGGATCCCAGGGTCCAGCACCTAAAAAGGATAGCATTGTAGGCAAAACCTCGTATCTGCTTCCCGAGGCTCAGGTACCATCTTTTTAGTCCATTGACTGTTTAGGAAGGATCTGATTAACCCCTTAGATTCAATTATCTTTGATCGGGGTAAATAGAATCATCTTTTGTCTTCTTTTGAAGAGAAAATAAGAAAAACGTGGAGAGACTCTCCACAGTGACCATCACCTTTAGACCCTGGTGAAAAAATCTGAGGTACATTCTGTGTGGGAGAGGTTAGAAAGGAGGACATCAATTCTGATTGGTTGCCAGTGTCCTTCACCTAAAGGTGGCTATATAACCCAAACATTATGATTTATGGCTCTGTGTCCCATGATGTACGAAAAGAAAAGCAGTTTTGTTCTGTTTTCTTTTTTCAGTTTTTTCCTCTTTATCTTTACCTGATGTTCCTACTTCCCTTCTCTGTCCCTTCATAGCTACGCTTATTCCTACAGTATATATACTGCATGAAGGGAGCCATATTGGTCACACAGGCTGGACTTCAAACTGTTTTTTTGTCTTTGTTGATCTCCATTATAGAAAGTGACAAGGAAACTTCCTTTCTGGCAATTGCAATAAGTATTTCTTAATCGCACATTAACGGACACAGGATTGAGTGATTAGGTACATTGGGTTATGCTGCTGTATTGAGGAGATTGGACACAGACAAACAAAATCTGTAAGGACAGTCAAGTACAACCCCTCTCACTCCTATCATGCCACGGTTTGCTAGTATAGTAGGAGGATGGACATCCCCTCTCTCTCTCTCTCTGAGAGAAGGAAAACTTTTTTCTTTACTTTTATCAAGATATTTTTTTCAGCAAGTTCTAACAGTTGTTGCAGAGCCAGAAGGGGCTCACTTTTCAGCTTTCTGGACTAGCTGATGCTCAGAATTGCCATAAAAGCCATGACCTGTACTGCATCCTTCAGCACTGAGCTCTATGTGAGTCAGCCACAGAGTCCTTTACAGGTCTAGGGCTGTGCTGCATGGACTGGTGGATGCCTGTACCTGTAGATCATCAAGGGGGTATGTCTGCAGGAGGGGAGAAGATTGCCTGGAAGAGGATTTATACCTTGTGCTCTGCCTAGCACTGTCCAGCCTACACTGTCTATAGCAAGGGGGTGCCTTCTGGACCAACACTGTGGTGAGTGAGAACTTTGCCATTTTCTTTTTGTGGGGATTGGTGTATGCTTATGCTCCTGTCTTCCCATAAGTGCTAACATTCAGGATTAGTGTTGTGAGACTCATTGTTTGAGCAGCGTTTGGTGGGAAGGGGTCCTAAAAATCTATTAAAAAAGCAATGACCATGCCTGGTTTATTGTCCCACACTCCATAGATACTGGAGTGGTGTTTTGACTAATATAAACTCAGTGTTCCAAGCAAACTTAATGGAAGACCCAGGGTTTTTTCTGTTGTGTATGATGGGGGAGACAGTTTTACCTGGAAATACTTACAGTATATCCCTATTGTTTGGGTACTAATCCAGGCCTGTAAACAAAGAAAATGGCCAGAAATAGATGTCTCTGTAAAAACTGACCCTGGAAGAATGGAAAACTCAAATAAATTATACCTTGTCAAGACGTAAAATAGTTTACTAACACTGAAACCCAAGTTTGAAAAAATATAGGACAAGTGGTTGTCTACTCCAGGCCTAGCCCCAATGTTTTTCATATTACACAGATTACTATAATAAACAAAGGGCTCTTTCACACGGGTGCTCCGTATGCCCTTATTTCATCCCATTTTTTTGCGGATGAAATACGGACATAATGCATGTCAATGGGATTGCGGATGTCAGCGGATGACCATCCGCTGACATCCGATTTTCGTCCTTTCAATTCTGTTCCGTTTTTTGGAACGGAACAGAACCCTATTTTTCTTCCGTTTAAAAAACGGAAAGGAAGCAAAATCGGATGTCAGCGGTGTCATCCGCTAACATCCGCAATCCCCATAGACATACATTATGTCCGTATATCATCCGCAAATGGATGGGATGATATGCGGACATACGGAGAAGATGAAGTGTCACCTGTGTCTGTGAAAAAAAAAAAAAAGTGCCGCAGCGGAATAAAAAATCGGAGTGGCCGTGTGAAAGAGCCCAAAGGAGGACTGACTGGCATGCCTTACACTTGAGAGTATCGGTGCACTGGGTCCCATTGAGATATGTATGGTTGTTTGAAATGAACACACAAATCACACAGCATGGCATGTTTGATACTTTTATAATATTTTAAGATCAATTGCAGGGTATATATGGTGGTCACAGTCTTATATATACATGGGTTGCAACACCTCTATGCTTATAAATCCTATTACTTGTTATCCCTAAGCTGTACAACGAAAGTGTAAACAACTAATGGGATATCTGCATTTTGAAGATGTCTGTATGTAGACCAGGTATGACTGTTACCAGGAGTTGTGGTTTGAATGTTTTACTATGTGAAAACTGATAAACCTCAATAAAAGCTATCTGATTAAAAACAATTCTCTCTCTCCTAGCAATTTTTAAAAGTGTACACTGCCTGCTGCGCATGCACAGCTCAGAGTACACCCTACAATATCCTCTGGCATGTGTAAAATGACGAGAATGCAGCTAGGTTATGAGCACAATGTGGCTTCTGGAGTTTCATTAGGAGCAGCTACCCAGTATGTGAAAATAATGGCGCTTTTCCACTGCATGGAACCGAACGGTTCGGCTTGCTTTTGTGCTTTTCCACTGCTGGTACCGCATGGTATAGTGTCGGAACGGTTCGGTACGGTATGGTACGGCGGCGCTTTTCCACTGCATGGAACCGAACGGTATGGCTCTCAAAAACAGTACTACCTCGATTGTGGTTCCAACAGGTACCATACCTGGTACCATATTCCACAATCCTTTGCATGCAGTCCCTACTAGCCACTGATTGGTCAGAGAATCCCACCCACCCCGTTGTTATCCCACCCACTTAACTTTAGTACTACTTTAGTGGAAAAGCAAACCATACCGTACTGTACCGAACCGTTCCAACACTGTACCATGCGGTACCAGCAGTGGAAAAGCAAACCGGGCCAAGCAGGGCCGAGTAGAGCCGAGCCGGTACTTGCAGTGGAAAAGTGCCATAAGAGAAGCGTAACCCAGGAAACTGTTGGTGAAGGTGATGATACCGGGGACGGAGCTTTGAAGGACAGATTGATTTGTCATCACTAGAGGAGCTGGTGAATATATTTTCACTTTAAGTCCCAACTCAGAGTTGGGATCTCCACCCCTTCCCATCCTGTTTTCCTCCCTCCATCCTCGGAGCACCTCTATTCTCTTTAAAAAAACATGTAATGAATGGTGTCTCTTTCTGCAGCCTTTACCAGTGTGTGGGTTAAATGATGCTGAGTATTATCCAACCTGGAAAAGGAGCACCGATGACCTGGTAGTCTGTGGAGGACAGCGCTGGAGATAGGGTAAATATTGCAATACTGTTTTGTTTTTTATTATCATTGGGGAGTGATTTTTTTACTTTTTTTTTGCCATGTTGAGCTTTAATCCAGGCTGGATATGGACTTCAACCCATGCTGGAATTTAAGGTAGGAGGACAGATGGTGCAGAAATTGGAGGGGAGGCTGATGTCATAAAGGCACCGGTTGTTTGATTTCAGCCACACACTGTACTTGATGTCCTTTTGTTCTAAGAGCTTTGTACAGTCCCATTGACTTCTTAAATGAAAGGAAAACATAGCCCCCTTTTGAGCTGTTATAAGGTATAAAATGTCCCCACAAAGCCTCACATTACTCTGCTATAAAAAAAAAAGAGAATTATTGTCTTTTATCTTCTTCTTATTGTATACTATTTGTATTTGTATGCTACTGTATACTAAAAAGACATGTAACCATTAGACTGTTTAAAGATTAAACATTTCCAAAGATTATATCTTGCCTAGAATACTTTAATATTGTTTTCTGCTAAGAAAAGATAATTCACATTTGTAAGACTATCAAGAAAAATAAGTTAGGTAAGTGAACTGTATCCCCTATGTTAGCCCATAATTAGTCTCCTGATAAAACCAAATGATGTCTGCTTTGCTTCTTCAGAGAATATTAGAAGCTAGTTTGACCTTCACACTACAAAACATTTTGGCCTTCATGACAAAGTACATTTTATAATCTATGTTCCTTGAAACAAGAATTTCTCTTGTGGACTGTAATAAATTAGCAAAATAAAAATTATTCCTATAAATTAATTTTCTCAGAATATGTTTTTTAAGGGCAAACCCACCATGCCAGGATTGGTGGACTGTATGAAGGTGAGTAGTCCTAAGGTCATACAGTGCAGTATTTATTTGGTAGTGAGTTCTGTAAAGTAGATCTGGTGATCTGGATGATTGCACATTTCAGCAATCCTTACAAAGCTGGGAGCTTAGCTTTTGATTACACAGTGTAGATATTTCATATTATTTTAATATTTTTAGACATGTGCAGCCTATTTGTGTAATGAGTTTGTATATTATTTTAGGAAAGACTTAAAGTGGTAGTAAACTCAGCCAACACAAATGGAAAGAAACATAAGGTCAGTAGGTTTTTTCTGACTTACTTTCATTTCTGCCTTTCTCAGCTGAAGCTTGTGCCATTTTGGGACTCATCTTCCGCATTCAGCTTCCACCCCCTCTATGAGGATGGCCAAAAACTCACGCATGCGCAATATGAATCAGCCAAGCCTTGCTTTCATTCTCAGTTGCTATGGAAACATAGCCCTGATTACTCAATTCCAGCTGTATATACTTTACTTTACACCCCAAAGTCACATGGGGTGTTTAAGGGATGTACTCTTGTGGGATCGTAATGCAATGCTGCTAAGAGTGGAAGACAAGGGCATGGCATGGACTGATGACACAGAGAGAGATCGCGGCTATAGTATCCACATTGGAAGATACAGTGGTGTATTACCAAAAGTATTGCCTTTACATGCAAATTAATTTCAATGGCATCCCAGTCTTAGTCCAAAGGGTTCAATATTGAGTTGGCCCACCCTTTGCTGCTATAACAACCTCAACTCTATTCAGAAGACTGTCCAAAAGGTTTAGGAGTGCGTCTATGGGAATGTTTGGCCATTCTAACAGAAGGGCATTTGTGAGGTCAGGCACTGATGTTGGAGAGAAGGTCTGGCTCGCAGTCTGTGCTCTAATTAATCCCAAAAGTGTTCTATCAAGTTGAGGTCAGGACCTTGCTTTGTGCACTGGTGCGCAGTCATGTTGGAACAGGAAGGGTCCACCCCAAACCATTTAATGCTCCCACAAAGTTGGGAGCATTAAATGGTCAAACATGTCTTAGTATGCTGACACCTTAAGAGTTCCTTTTACTGGAACTGAGGGGCCAAGCCCAACCCCTGAAAAATAACCCCACACTATAATCCCTCCTCCATCAAATGATTTGGACCAGTGCACAAAGCAAGGTCCGTAAAGACATGGATGAACGAGATTAGGGTGGAAGAACTTAACTGGCTTGAACCTCAACCAGATAGAACACCTTTGGGATGAATTAGAGTGGAGACTGTTAGTCAGGCCTTCTTGTCCACATCAGTGCCTGACCTCACAAATTTGCTTCTGGAACAATGGTCAAATAGACACACTGCTAAACCTTGTGGACAGCCTTCCTAGAGGAGCTGAAGCTGTTATAGTTGCACAGAGTGGGCCAACTCAATATCGAACCCTACGGACTAAGACTGGGATGCCATTAAAGTTCATGTGCGTGTAAAGGCAGGCGTCCCAATACTTTTGGTAATATAGTGTATATCCACTATTCCTGTTTTGAGGACAACCTGAAATGTGGGAATTTCTTTTTAGTTCACTTTTGGTGTTAAACAGGTCATATATTGAGTTTGAATCACACTATCAGGGGAACAGAGAACAATAAAAACCTGACAGGGGTTCTAATCCATCTCTGCTTTATGCAAAAAAATGACAAGTTGAAGCCTATTTGTTCCTATGGAACCATGGGACTTCAACTTACACTGGTGTGAAAAAGATTCCTGCACTATTTTTGGCAATTTCATCTGCAACTTGAAAATTGTACAGATGTCAGTAAGCCTCAGATAAAGTTGCACTATCCTGTGGCTTTGAAATCGTGTTGAAGTAGCGCAATTTCAAAGTTGCATTCAGCGAGAACAGGGGCTTAGAGTCATCTAAAACCGCAGTCATTGAAATGATTGCAACAGATGGTGCTGCGCAATATCCTACTTGTTTTTTTTTTTAAGTTTTTCTCTTGCTCTCCATTGTCTTGCTCCACCTTTCTTCAGTCAAGACACTCTTTAAATTATGGACAATCTTGAGGCAGCCTCCAAATTTATTGATAGTCTTGAGGCACCACATTCTGAAATGTAAAATCTATTTTGATAGTTTTACATAATGCAGCAACATCAATTCACATAGGACACCCAATGTTATAGGTGATTTATTCTTCCAAAGCAAATACACTTTTGTAAATTGGTACTCACTAGTATTCTAATGTTTCTCTTCTCCCTCAGTTTTTCTCCATCACTTAGCTAATGAGACCCAAAAGCTTATGGAGAGAGGCAGGGGGGGGGGGGGGGGTTCAAATAAGGATCCTATGCAGGCAACTGACATTCTCCTTTTCAAATGATGAGGTCATTGGTTGTTAGAACCCCGCAGCTAGAAGGTCGTAGTGGTGCACAATGAAAACCTGTGGCTTTGTGTAACTAAAAGGAAGGTTTCATCTACCCACTGGCTTGTGTAGCACTGCCCCCTTAAGGGCTGCTGGTTGATGGGTGTTCCTCAGCACTCCTGTGACCCTGTGAACTGTCCAACCCACCTGACACTCTAGGTTCCGACATTATGAGCATACCTTTAAGAACACACTGACACAAAATAAATTAAGTTTTGCTGTTTACTGAAAGGATAAACAGGTATAACTCTATCAGTCAGTCAAATCCCACTTAAACTGGCGAAATTCAGCAAGACTGATATAAAGAAATAGCAAATAAAGAATGACAATATCAATGAACAATGGTAACACAATATTCTGAGATTAGAAACAGTAACTGTTGACCTATGTAATTCTACTGTTACTATTAACTTAAAGAAAATAACTTAGAGCTGTTCTAGTGCTATTGATGTTCTAACTAGCACTGCAATAAAATAAATCAAGTGTGTCCCCTTTAGGATGTAACAAGTGTCAACATCCTCCCCTAGTAAGGCCTTGCTTAGTCTTCACCAGCAGTTGGAGCTTTTATCACAGTTCAATGTGATATTTGTAATCCCAAGGAAAATGATGTGTGCAATATTATCTGCTGTTGATGAAGTAAAGGTTATGCTTGCTGTTAGGATTCCACACAGGCACACTTTCTTTCTATTATGTGCATTCATGAGGATCCTGCAAGACCGGCGATGCGTTCTCCCATGCGTCAGGGAGAGAACAATACTCTGCTGCCACAGGCTGTCTGTCCGGCCTCCACTCGCTTCCTCTTTACCTATACTGTGACAGCATCCACAGTGTAGCTATCGGGATCCGGTCCGCTGAGGACGAGCTCCACACTCGGGTTAGGCCTCGTGTACTGGGCCTCAGCCACCGACAGTTTTGTGAGCACACAACAGGCTGATCCGCACTCACTGTGTCCCGGAAGCAAGAGAGAGTTCACACTGTTGAGCAGATAGGTTTGTAGTCTCTCCCATGGTCCTTCACTTCCCCATTGCTCCCTGGGAGTACAGTTCCTTCAACAATCCAGATAACAGTCTGCTCCCAATACAGAACTATATCTCCCACAATCCAATTCTTCCACTTCCTGTGAAAGGCCGATCTCCTTCTGAAAGGTCTTAAAGGGCACACAGGCAATTCCAACAATAACGATAAACATAGTAGTCCGATCCTGGCTTCATCTGTACACAATTTTTTGTTACAATTTAGCCAAAGAACCCCTGAAGAAACTTCAAGGCACCCCAGGGTACCTAAACACCCTGGTTGAAAAATAATGCTGTGTGTTACCAATGTTGTTTAATAGTAGGCTTGAATTTGGCTTATATGTTTCTGTATTTTGTCTAGTGATGTCGATTGGATGTAATAGAGAGGGCTGGCATGGGTTACCTACCACTTTTTATTTTGTATTTATTTATGTCCTGAAGTCACCCTAGGATAGGGACCCTGCATTGTCTTAAAACATCAGCTATCCTATGTATGTGACATTATTTTTTTTACAATAATCTGTTTAAATAGATTGACTAGAGTACTGGTAACTAGGGATGGGTAAGTCAGATTTCTGGCATCTCCTGCAACAAAAAACGTAATTTTTGGTATGATACTCCCAATAGGAACACATCTAAAGGGATGCAGGCCCAACAGCTTTCCTCATTAGTGCTCTGCAGCCGCTACAGCTGATTGATAATTATGAAACCATTCCCATTAGACTCAATCAACACGGGGGCACAGAGGAACAAACAGGGATTTCTTTAGAAAAACAAAAGGTAGGAATCTGCAACAAAATTTGTTAAAATCCTTGAAATGTACAGAGATCACCCAGAGAAGAATGCTTTTTCTCAACAAAAGTGGAGTTACGCTTTAACTTCCATACCTAACTTTAACCCCTGGCTCGAATGCTGGACTCTAAATAGCTGACTTGACTATAACAATTGACTATAATGTCGCATTTTGATACTCATTTTGATACCCGAATCTGTTAGTTAATAGAGATGTCGCAAACATAAATATTTACGGTGAACGTGAATTTCCGCAAATGTTCGCGAACGGGCAAACCGGGCGAACCGCCATAGACTTCAATAGGCAGGCGAATTTTAAAACCCACAGGGACTCTTTCTGGCAACAATAGAGATGGAAAAGTTGTTTCAAGGGGACTAACACCTGGACTGTGGCATGCCGGAGGGGGATCCATGGTAAAACTCCCATGGAAAATTACGTAGTTGACGCAGAGTCGGTTTTTAATCCATAAAGGGCATAAATCACCTAACATTCCTAAATTGTTTGGAATAACGTGCTTTAAAACATCCAGTGTGTGTATACGATCAGGTATGATGTTGTATAGATCAGGTAGTGTAAGGGTTACGCCCGCTTCACAGTGACAGACCAAACTCTGACAGACCAAACTACCCGTTTAATGCACCGCAAACAACCGCAAACAGTCTATTTGCACAACCGCAAACTCCCCATTTGTACAAGGTTGGATACCAAGCTAGCCATGTCCCGTTCCTTGCCCTCACTGACGTCATTGAAGGTCTCTTCCTCAACCCATCCACGTACAACACCAAGGGTCCCCGAAAGGTGACAACAAGCCCCCTGGGATGCCTGGTGTGTTTGGTCTTCCACCTCCTCAAAGCCACCTCTGACTACTCTTCTTCAGACTCCTCTCTCTGCGTTGCCGCAGGTATAGCTATCGACGACGACAAGCTGCTTCTGGTGGTGATGGTGACCACAACTCTTCCTCTTCATGCTCATCTACGGCCTGATCCAGCACTCTTCGCAGGGCATGCTCCAGAAAAACGCATATGGGATGAGGTCGATGATGTTGCCTTGGGTTTGACTGACCAGGTTTGTCACCTCCGCAAAAGGACGCATGAGCCTACAGCCATTGTGAATGAGTCTTCAGTAACGCGGCCAAAAAATACCCAGCAGAGACTGTCCTCTTTTTTTTAAATTAAAAAAAATCTGTTCTTACCAGTTTAATCTCTGCTTTGTCCCCTATCAGGGGCCGGTGTATAGAATAGATTTTAGGAACCGGGAGATGGAAAAAAATGGTTGGTCGGTCCTCTTACTTCCAATTTGGGGCACTGCACCTGCGCCGTGCAATGTACTGTGCCACCCTATATGAGCGGTGTGTTAAGTAGTACTATTCTTATCAGTTTAATCCCTGTTACATCCCCTATCAGGGGCCAGTGTATGTAATAGATTTTAGTTAACTGGGAGATGGAAAAAGATGGTTGGTCGGTCCTCTTACTTCCAATTTGGGGCACGGCGCGTGTGTCGTGCAATGTACTGTGCCACCCTATATGAGTGGTGTGTTAAGTAGTATTATTGTTATCAGTTTAATCCCTGTTATGTTCCCCATCAGGGGCCGGTGTATGGAATAGATTTTAGGAACCGGGAGATGGAAAAAGATGGTTGGTCGGTCCTCTTACTTCAAAAGATGGTTGGTCGGTCCTCTTACTTCCAATTTGGGGCACTGCGCGTGCAATGTACTGTGCCACCCTATATGAGTGGTGTGCACACAGTACACTCTGTGGGCCTGTGGCCTCTCACACACGGGCAGGCAACTGCAATATATATATATATATATATATATATATATATATATATATATAAATAAATAAATAAATATATATATATATAAAAAAAGCAGACTGATGTACCATCCCTAAAAAGGGCTTTTTGGGGTGCTGTCAGGACGCTGTCCTCACAGAAGATGAGTCTTTGAGGACTGAAGTGGACACAGAACACTGGCCTAGCTATTAATTCAGCAGTAGCAGCACTCTCCCTGCTCTAACTAACACTGCAGCTTCAGAATATTAGTGATACTATGCGTGCAATGTACTGTGTGACCCTATATGAGTGGTGTGCAGGTGTGCACACAGTACAGTCTGTGGGCCTGTGGCCTCTCACACACGGGCAGGCAACTGCAATATATATATATATATATATATATTAAAAAAAAAAAAGCAGACTGATGTACCGGCCCTAAAAAGGGCTTTTTGGGGTGCTGTCAGGACGCTGTCCTTACAGCAGATGGGTCTTTGAGGACTGGAGTGGACACAGAACACTGGCCTAGCTATTAATTCAGCAGCAGCAGCACTCTCCCTGCTCTAACTAACACTGCAGCTTCAAAATGAATCTAAGATGGATGCTGTCCTTGCTTTTTTATAGAAGGTGGGAGGGTCTGGGAGGGAGGGTATGCTGATTGGCTGGAATGTGTCTGCTGTCTGTGAGGTACAGAGTCAAAGTTTGCTCAATGATGACGTATAGGGGGCGGACCGAACATCGCATATGTTCGCCCGGCGAATAGTTCGGGACATCTCTATTAGTTAACACAGATTTTTCTCTCTCTTTTACTTGTCTCTAACCCCTGACATACGGGGGTAGATCAACAAGTGGTGGCCTTTTAACCACTTCCAGACCGGAAGTTATACTTATGTTATACTTACCTGCTCTGTGCAATGGTATTGCATAATAGGGGCCCAAACCTCCTTTTCTAGGGTCCTCCACTGTCTACTCCTCCTCTTCTGTGTCTGCCCCTATAGCAAGCTGCCATAGGCCCTGCCCCCGCTCTCCCCTCACATGATTCGATTGACAGCAGCAGAAGCCAATGGCTGTATTCAGTCACAGCGGGAGTCGGGCCAGGGGAGGAGTAAACACAAGCGGGCGGATCTCCTAAGTGACAGGCAGGGTCAGATTGCAGAGTTCAGCATAGCTGGACCTGCGATCTGTCCCTGTGTCACTCAGTCACCTCCCCCCACACATGTCAGTAAGCACCAGGCATACATTAACCCCTCCCTCTCCAATAAAATTAACCCCTTCCCTGCCAGTGTCATTTTTACAGTAACAGTGCATATTTATAGCTCTGATTACTGTAGTAATGTCACTGGTACCCCCAAAAGTGTCAAAAATGTCAGTCAAGGGTCCGATCTGTCCGTCGCAGTCTCACAAAAAAAATCGCAGATCGCCGCCATTACTCGTTAAAAAAAAAAAACAC